>NC_054384.1:56258355-56600855 GCF_017654675.1 Xenopus laevis
ACATTAAAACTGACTGCAGGAGAATGGAGCAATAAACGCTTGTGTGTAAGAGCCCTAATAATTACCACCTTTATTTGCTGTTACAAATTATTTAGTTGAATTTATGGTAATATCACCCACCAATCTTTTCCATGAGTAACTCTCTGCCCATGACATAGGTGTCAGAACCGGAAGGGCAAGGGGGGCCCCCAGAATATTCCTACCCAGTTCTGGAAGTTGCAAAAGAAAGCAAGCACCGAAGTGCCGTTTGTCAAAATAACTTCCAAAAGTCCTTCTGCAGAAATATATCAGCCTTCACCGCATACTTCTAATAGGTAGGGGGAACAAAAGAGCAACCAGGAAGTTCAGGAAGAAAATCAGAAGAGCTGCGGCAAGAGGACAGATAGTACTTGTAGGAGAATGTTTTGCATTTTCTGCTCCCATACTGGCTCCTTTTGGTGAGGGGAGGGAAATAACTTTGCTCCTGTGTGAGAAATCCTCATGGCTCATGACAGATTCCCCACTCCCCCCCCCCATACACAAACAATCAGGGGGTAATTTACATGGAATTGCCATTGTGCCATCCTGCTATGAATTATGGGAGAATTTATACTTTAAATAGTCGCAGTGCCATCCTGCTATGAGTTCTGTGGGTATTTATATATGAAATAATCACTGTGCCTTCTTGCTAGGAGAGTTGGGGTATTTACGGTATACATGGTATTGCCACTGTGCCATCCTGCTAAAAGGTCTGGGGGTATTATACATGAATAGCTACTGTGTCATCCAGCTATAAGTTCAGGGGGTTTTATGCATGAAATTACCACTGTGCTATCCTGTTATGAGTTTTGAGGGTATTATACATAGAATTGCCACTGTGTTATCTTGCCATAAATTATGGGGGTATTATACATGTTGCTCCCACTGCTATAGTTTGATTTTCCTGAAAATTCATGGAAAGCACACAATAAAGGACATGGTCACCATGGTTAAAAAAATGCAGTCCTTTGCTGTCTTCCCCCCCAAAACAAAAACATCTTATCCTGCCTAATGCCCATGGAACTGCACAGTTGCCCCAACCCTATATAAAAATGCAGGATAGGACTGACAATCAATTTAAATTCACTTTTATAGTATAAAATCATCATAGCACAGCTTATTTGTGGCAAAGTAAAATAAAAACATTTCAGTGCCTATAATTATGTGATGCCACATCACATTTCAATTACAAAATGCACTTCTTGAGAAAGTGAAACAATTCTTTTGTGATTAAAATATTTATTCTAAATGGATCATTGAAAATTTAGTTTTTAAAAGGAGAAAACTGTAGAGAAGTAATAACTACACCCCGCACACACATACACACACACACCCACACACACACACCTCTTGCTCTCATGGTGGGACATTCACTAAGATTCGTAGTTGCGCTTCGCCGCACTTCGCCAGGCATATTTTCGCCAGCGCTCCGCAAATTCACTAAAATCCGAAGTTGCGCTCAGGGGTAGCGTAAGGTTGCGAAGTTGCACTAGCGTTAATTCGCCAAGCAAATCTAAGTTACGCTAGCGATGGTTAATTTGCATACGGCGCCAAATTAGAGTTACAATGGAGGTATATGTAGCAGAACTACACAAGCCTGGGAAACCTTCAAAACAGCAAATAAAATTTTTATTTTGCCCTACACATGTGCCCACTGTATAGTTAAGTTGCCATGAGTTAGGAAATGTAGGGGGGAAGGAGGGGAGCCCCAAAAAAATGTTCAATCGTTTTCAGCCTATCACCCATAATAATGAAAAAACGCCAGCATTTTTTGGGACTTAGAAAGATTTTTAACTTTTTTTGAAGCAATCCCTATCTACTTTATTGCGCTTCGCCTGGTCTGAGGTGGCGAAGTCTAGCGTAAAAGGTAGCATTCAGAACAATGCGCACGTTAGTGAATTTGCGTAGTTACGTCCGTTGCGCAAATTCGCCAGGCATAAGGGTGCAAAGTAACACTAGCGAAGTTACGCCAGCGTCCGTTAGTGAATCGGCGAATTCACGCTAGCGTTAGGCGCTTCGGCGCTTAGTGAATTTGCCCCATGGTGAACAGTGTCAGAATATTTCTTGCTATATGAGCCTCCTACTGAATTACATACATGGTGTGTTTGCCCAAAGTATAAACAGCCAAAAAAAGAAAACTAGGCAACCAATGACCCTTTTCAGATCATGCACAACTGTTAAAGGAACATTAACACCAAAAGATGAAAGTGTTTTAGGAGGAGTGAAAATATAATTTACTGTTGTGCTGCACTGGTAAAAGTGGTGTTTGCTTTAGAAATTCTACAATGCTTTATATAAACAAGTTGCTGTGTAGCCATGGGGGCAGTCATTTAACATTGAAAAAGGAGAAAAGCACAGGATACACAGAAGATAACAGATGAGTTCTTTAGTATACAGTGGGATTCTTTTAGATATCTACTGCTTATCATGTGCTTGAATGGCTGCCCCCATGGCTACACAGCAGCTTGTTTATATAAACTATATTTATGCTTCTGAAGCAAACACACAAGTTTACCAACACAGGAAAACAATATATTATATTGTCATTCCTTTAAAACACTTAAATTTTTTGGTGTTACTGTTCCTTTAAGTCAATGATGACCCCTTGGATGTGCTTTCCTGCACTATACAACTTGCATTAAGATCTGAAGATGATCCTGCAAAGTGGTGGATTCAATAAACTTCTTGTTTTTTATGTGGCCAGCCTTGTTAGCTATGTGGAATTACAAAAATTTTGAAAATCTTTTGAGTTGAATATACCAGTATTTACTAATACTTATACATATTGAACACATCACAAGAGAGTGCCCAAGGCAAGCCCATGGCTTCATAACCCCCTTCCCAGTAATTCTCCCCTCCAGTTGGCAACTTTCTAAATCTCTATCCAACCCCACCCCTCAGCACAACTCTCTTTACCATCAGCATCTCTGTCTCTTCTCATCCTCCTGCTTCTCCCTGCTCTGCAACTCTCCCACACTTGACACTTGTTGCTTTTGCAGGCCTGGAGTTATAGCATGTAGCAGAAATATGTGCCTAAGGTCTTAGCATCTCCCCACCATAGCCCCCTAGGAACATTCCTCTTTTGCTTACCCCTAGTCCTGCCTAAACATGTAACAAACTCAAATTTGAAAGACACATTTTCAAACATGCTTTAGAATGATACTAGAAGGCAGATTTATCAAGGGTCAAATAGTAAATTTGAATTCCAATTTTCAAGTGTCAAAATTCACACATTCAAACCTTAATCACCCTATTCGAATGCAAATTAAATTGAGATTTATCACACCTTGACCATGGAAACAGTCCTGATTCGAATATCCGACACCTAAAACTTGCTGAGTTCATTTAGAAGTCAATGGCAGAGGTCATTTGAGCCATTTGGAGATGTTAATTGCCTTCCTGAAATTCTAGTTTTTTTTTCAGGAGAAAAATGCTATTATTCTAAAACTGATATGAATCGAATACGATTCAAATGGAAACCATAACATCCCAGTCGAATTGTGAGTATATTAGTATTTAAAAAAATTCACATGAATTCAAAATTCGACTTTTGATAAGTGGGCCTCCCAGGTTCCCACAATCCAGTTGCTGGTAGGATTGTTGACTCCTAATGAAATTGACCCTAATATGTGAAAATGCACAACTTTACTAAATATATGTGAAATCTGTTCTACACTTTTTCGTCTTCAAAGGGCCAAAACAAGACTTGATCCTGTGGAAGAACAGTGCATACATCAAATGTTTTTATAAAATAATTCAGAAGCGGCACTGCGTCACTGGTTCATGTCAGACTGAGCCTGTAAACTAAGCAAATTTCTCTGAAGCATTAAAACAGTCACTCATTCTGCAAGGTCAAATATTGACCAGCAATTGATTAAGCCTGCACCCTTCAGTTAGATTAATAGTTGAAAAGTTGAAGCCCATGGGTGCTTCTCTAGGTCTTTTTTGTCAATAATCTGACATGTGTCCTATTATCTTGATATTGTTTTTTAGGTTATATTAATAGCATTGTATATGAGAAGCTGAAAGAATGCAAAGGCAGAGGACACATATATGGCTCCACACCATGACTACAACCCTGCTCCTCTTTTGCTCTCTCAGCTCAGTGAGAAAAGTTGAATCTGGAGATGTTAACTCAAAACCATTTAAAGAATACTTGGGATACTCAACTACCATAGTTAAAATTGTTTATTTAAAAAGTTTTTAACATGCTTAAATTAAATCAATCTGTCCTGAAGATTGCATCCTTATCTACTGCATTCCATAATTCTTCAGACTCTAAGCAGGGCCGGAACTAGGGGTAGGCAGAGTAGGCATGTGCCTAGGGCGCAAAGGTGGGGGGGCGCCAGGCACTTACCTACTCTGACGCCTACCCCATTGTCTGGTCCCGTCTCTCCCCGACTTGCACGCGTATATTTTTGGAATTGCACATGAGCGCACAAAGTTTCGCGCATGCGCACTAATGCACACCTTTGCGCATGCGCGCCAGAGCGCATTTCCGCGCATGCGCGCCAGAGCGCACTTTCGCGCATGTGCGCCAGAAACTGCACTCAGCCGGCGCCGTACCCGGCCAGGTTGCCTAGGGCGCCTGGCTGGGTTGGCCCGGCTCTGACTCTAAGCAAGTTTTAGCTTATTCTGGTTTACCATTCTGGTTTACCACTAGGGCAGGAAAAAGAATGCTTTCTGATTCCTCATCCCTTCTAGTTGATTTGCTGCAAATCACTTCTAATGATTTGTCTCCTGTGAAAATTTTTATTACAGGTCAATGTCAATACACTGTAAATTCACTGTCAATACACTGTACTTTAGGAGATTAACATATCTATGTGTGAATATTTGTCAGGCTGAATGTTTATACCATACTTCTGTTGCTTAAGTATTTACCCCATTCTGCCGAATGCACACAGCTTTGTATGCGTCAGCAAGTATTGTCTAAATAGATTCACAATTCCATTTTCTTGTATGATATAGATCTATATAAACATAAGTGTGCTGCATTTTCTGTGTGCCAACAGATCTTTAAAACTATATTTATTCAGTGTCTGTCTGTCTTTGCAGAATCACTTTCTTCTACTGTAGAATAACAGGGACATCAAGATAGGAGGGGCTTTGGGCCCATTTATGCCTTTTCTCTACCTCCCTACAAGGTGACATAGTGACACAGACAGATCCGTGCATTGAAGCTTCACGCATGATTACATTATTAGGGACAGTTTATTATGCTATTACAGTCCTGGTAGCTTTCCAGCTGAATGTGTTGTTATTTATTACCACTCAGAATAATGCAGCAGTAAGAGGTCTGAAGCAAGTGTGTATGTCAGTAATAGAATTGTAGTGAAGGTAAGACAGGATTAATACCCATTAATAGTTTTCCGAAAAAAGAGCAATGAATAAGGCATTCTGGCAGTAATACAATTTAGTTTCTGGTGCAATTTTCTTTTGTAATAAAAGAATAAAGGATGAATAAATAGATTGAAAAAATAACATCTAGTTACTAACTGGTTACTAAATGGAAAGTGGAATTAAGACTTTATTACCATAGACATTAACAGACTAACCAATTAATGCACATACATGTTCATTCACTAACTTACTTGCACCTGTACATACTCTTATACAGCCTGTGCATAATGCAAATGTCAACTTGCTTTGATGAATTGTCTGCAAGAATAGGGTCCACAGATGCAACAAAGCCCTGGAATTAACACCCACATTGACAAGGAGTTACTTCCAAAGTTCCAACATGTTGCGTTTTCACTCAGAACTGCCTAGCATCTAATGAATCTCACTCTAAAATGCTCTCATTGCCACTGGGTGCTGGAAGTGTGGGAAAACTCTCCATTGTGGGTAAAAAAACATGGCAATTTGCTTCCAAAATTACAATTTGCATACCATCATTACCAATTCATATAGTTTAACTCTAAGGGGGTTATTTACTAATATCAGAAAACTTCTCACCATTTTCTTAAAACCACATCGACCAAACACATTTTACTGAATGTATCAATATGTTTACTGAAAAAAATTGGGTGCAGGAAAAAATCTTAAAGAAATAGAATTGTTAAATTTTTTTCAGATATGATGCCCAATATTATTGCCTGAAAACCATAATTTTTTTCTATATGACGTGGCAGGTTTGAGATGGAGTACTTTTTTATTTGGACTTTTAACAGCCTCAGGGTTTAATATAAATCTTGAAAAAAATATTTTTTTTTTATGAAAAAATGCTTAAATAATTACTTAAAACTCCAGACCCCTAAAATGTACATATACAGTAGAACCCCCATTTTACGTTTTCCAGGGGACCAGACAAAATGGTGTAAAATCCATGAAAATTTAAAATCCGGGAAATATATTATGCATAATATATATGTGGGACCACAAATCAACAATGTAAAATGAGGTAAAACTTAAAATCAGGGGATGTAAAATGGGGGTTCTACTGTACATACATAACAGTGCTGGAATTGGGGCGGGATGCGGCAGGATGGCATCCCACCACTTCTTTTTTATCACTAAATTCTATCCCCTCTGGCAGGATGGTAAGGGTCAGCATACCGGAGCATTTTTTTCCCCTGGTCTGGGCAGCACTGGTGTACGCATTCAGTTAAAATTGGACTGCATGAGCACCTGTACTCATGCGCTGCCGGTGAGTGTTCCCACCACTGCTGTTTCCCCCCAGAAAGTGCTTAAATGCCAACCCCTGTATTGCAGCATTACTGGGTGTGAGTGCGGGTGCAGGGTGCCTTCTTTTTTGCCACTGCAGCTAGTCCTAGCACACCCTATCTCTAGCTGCTCCAATGTCCTGCAATCAACAGCAGCCACAGGAAGCAAGAAGCACAGGCAGGCAAGGGTTAAGCGTGTCTGGAACACCCAGCAGCAGAGGTGGAGAAAGGAGAGGATTTTGTTTACCAGCTACGCGGGCCTGCTAAAAGAAGCAAAGAGTGAGGAATTCAGGGGCACAAACAATTTAGAAGGTATACTATAGTATATGCTGTGGGTGAGGGGGAGATCGGTAGAAAGGAGGTGGGTGACCGCACAGGGAGAGGGGAGCTGCAGGAAGCTATTCCCACTGGGAGCCATTACTGGGATAGGGGAAGCCCTAACTTGCTCCTTAGTGTAACAGTTAGCTGCATGAAAGAGTATCAGCCTCACTCACACACAACAACACCCATCATACTGTTGTGCTGGGAGGATGATGGGAGTTATGGTTCAGCAACAGCTAAAATGCCAGTGGTTGCTATTGTGCTATAAATTCTGGGGGTATTTATACATGAAATTTCAATCGTGCCATTGTGCTAATTAATCAATTCCATCTAAACTAGAATATATTATATAACTGACTTTCTCATTTAGCCCATACAATATGCTAACTCTTTATGAAAGGCAAAGTTCACCTGAATCAAATTTTTTTGAATCTTGCTTAAATATCATATCAGTTTTATTAATGTTTTTATGTACATAAAAAACACATATCTTCCTCTTCATTTCATTTTTCCACTTATTTCTGATATGCAAGCCATTGTGTAGTTAAGTAATAATTATAATTCAAAGTTTTAATAAAATACTAAGTAAAATATTGAAAAAAATGCAAAACATGACCTTCAAGGGTGGATCTACCACTGATTGCAAAACAGTTGCATGGGGAAATTTCAATTGTGCTATTGTGCTATGAATTCTGTGGGCATTTATACATGAAATTGTGCCATTGTGCTATGAATTCTGAGGGTATTTATACATGAATTTGCAATTGTGCCATTGTGCTATGAATTCTGAGGGTATTTATACATGAAATTGCAATTGTGCCATTGTGCTATGAATTCTGGGGGTATTTATACATGAAATTGCAATTGTGCCATTGTGCTATGAATTTTGGTGGTATTTGTACATGAAATTGCAGTTGTGCCATTGTGCTATGAATTCTGGGGTTAGTTCTCCATAAAATTGCAATTGTGCTATGAATTCTGGCGGTAGTTCTACATGAAATTGCAATTGTGCCATGTTAGTGCCATTGTGCCAGGTTAGTGTGACCTGTTGATTGTAGTTAAACTAAGTTGTTGTGTTGTTAATAAATTTGGAAATAGCAAAATGATTTTATATTAATGTGACCGTAACTAGAAAGTATTGGTCGGCGAGACTTATAATAATGGTAGGTGTGGCTTATATTTGTGGGTGGGGCCACACATACCATCCCTCTTCTTTTTTAATCATAATTCAAGCACTGCATATGACTACTGCTTTCTTTGCCCCCAAGCTTGTTTTAAACAAACAGTAACACCAAAAAATAAAATTGTTTTTAAGTAATGTCATATTGGCCTGCACTGGTAAAACTGGTGTGTTTGCTTCAGAAACTCTACTATAGTTTGTATAAACAAATTGCTTTGTAGCCATGGGGGCAGCCATTCAAGCACAGGACACAACATAGAAATAACGGATAACTTCTGAAGAATCCCAGTGTCTACTACAGAATGTTTGTGTTATCTGCTGTTTTACCTGTGCTGTTTCTCCTTTTTCAGGTTTAAACGGCTGCCCCCATGGCTACAAAACAGCTTAGTTACAGTATATAAACTATAGTAGAGTTTCTGAATCAAAATACACAAGTTGTACCAGCTAGGTTATCTTAGCACAAGATATACTTTTCTTATCCTTCCTCAAATAGGTTATACCACTGTATTTTCTCTTTGATGTTCTTCTTATTTAACAGGGAAGTTCCATTACTTACCTATTTGACAACAGTTCTTCCAGAGTAGTATCAAGAGATTTGTTTATTTATACTGTCCTCTGTTGGAGGACAGTCAGGGTTTTTTATTTGTCATTTTTCCTGTGAAATTCATTTTGAGAAATATTAGTAAGAGTAGTTGTGTAGGGTTATAAAGGAAATTCAGTTCATGTCCTTAGCTCACCCCTTGAATCAGCAGCTACATTTTTACAGACACATTCAGAAAATTCTCAGATTTCATTAAACTTTCCCCGAGCAGAAAACAATGCCTAGCTATTAGGAAAAGACTGTTCATTGGTTGAAAGTGGAACTGGCAGGAGCAGAACCAAGAGTGCTCTTAGCATTAAAATAACTGGTGGATAAATCATGGGCAGATGGGCTTTCTGACTAATGCAGTGGAATATTTCATTATATTTTTTTATTTCAAGCTAAAATAAAAAGTATGTACTAATGAGTATTTAAATAGAAGGCCATTAGGTCGTTGCAGAAAATTTCCAAAGTTTCATTTATATATATTAAAAAATCCTGACACCAGCAGAAATGTTCTTGATCAATAGGAGTACTGCATTCACAGAGCATTAAAGCTTCAGAGAAAAGGATAAAATATGTGTCCCCCAACCTGCTGAAAGACAGCTTAGACAATTTAATAATTCTTGCTTAAATTTTACGCTATTACATTTTCAAGGAGCAAACTCAGGCAAGTAGAACTTATTATCATCTCTGGAAGCTGTTATACTATTTGCAAACCAGTATGATTTAGTTAAAACGCTGCTGTTTACCTATGTTTGATGAGATGCACAGGGCTCTGGTTTGGTTCCCGGAAAGATCAGTCATTGCAAAAGTTGAAATTTCCCCATGTGAACGTACTGGATAGACAAGTGAGACATTTTCCATGTAATGCAATTTATTTTATATTGAAATATGCATATTGAGTTTTGTATGTCGTACAGTATTTGGCCAACTCTCCTGTGGGGGATTTGGTAAACAACCAATGCATAAAATTATAGATTCTATGCACAATGAGCCAAACACTGACCTGTGCATTATAGCCAGCCTCTCTCTATGGGACAGATTTACTAAAGGGTGAAGTGGCCGTCACTTGTGAAATTTCGTCAGAAATCCAATCTGCAGGGACATAACCAATTTACTAATAGGCGTAGAGAACAATTCTCTAGCGAAAGAGCCCTATAGCCAGGTGAAGTTTCGCTCAGGCAAACAATCGTTACTCCAAATTCACTAAAGTGCACATTTTACAGAACGTTTCCTTTATTCGCCAGAGTTTCCTTTGCCACCATAGACCAGGCGAACTGATAACATAAAGCTACATCCTCCTCAATCTTATGTCAGTGACATCATATCCTGTTTCCCGGAAAGTCATACAAGTTGTAAAAAATGCGGCCTTTTTTTTTATTTTTTAAAGGGGGATAGCCTTCAAAAGTATTAACTATTAAATATTTTTGGGTAAGCATTTCTTTACCAACCATTTGAGGGGCATGACCTATTTGTTTTAGTGTGTAATAATAGCTTACAGAGTACAGGTATTGGACCTATTTTCCAGACTACTCAGGATCTGGGGCTTTTCTGATAACAGATCTTTCTGTAACATGGATCTTCATACCTTAAATCTTCTACAAAATCATGAAAACATTAAATAAACCCAATGGACTGGTTCTGTTTCAATAAGGATTAATTATATCTTATTTGGGATCATGTACTAGGTACTGTGTTATTACGAAAAATTGGATTATTTGGATAAAATGGAGTCTATAGGAGACGGCCTTTCAGTAATTCGGAACTTTCTGGATAATGGGTTTCCAGATAATGAATCCCATACCTGTATTGCATTTTTGTTTTACTTTTCTTTAATGTAAGTACTCTGGAGGGTAACAAAACTAAAAATATTGCTGTAAATATAGTTTAAAGTGAACATGAGGCAGCCTTTCATGTTATATTAGAGAGAAAACAAAGCAGATAGAAATACACTGGGTAAACCTCACTGAAAAGTGCTTGTCTTCCCCTATTTACGTTACAAAAATATGAGAACAATGTCTATATAAAGCTATAAATTGCATCTGTCAATACAAACAAATCATTGGTTAATGTTTTTTCTCGGCTTAACACAGCTTGGTGAATATAACCCTAGTTATTGCAGTTGCAAATTACAAGAAAAGAAAATTTGCTGAAACAATTAGGACATCTAGATTATTTAATGGTAATATATCTTTGATATATGGGGGTAACGTCATTAGGACGCAATACATGTGTTTTCTATAATGAACTCATAATAAATAAAGCAGTCAACCCATGCTAAAGATATATTAATCAATGAGGTGATTTATATAAACACAGGTTGCATTTAATGCACATTGGCATAGCTGTAGTTATGGATTCTGTATAGCCTTACAATAGGTATTGTATATATATATATATATATATATATATATATATATATATATATATATATATATATATATATATATATATATATATATATATATATATATATACAGATGCAGCCACTTTGGTTTGTCTGTTTGACACAGAATAACTAAACACAGATATCCCATTTATCTCATTTAACACAGAAAACTGAGTCACAACATCCCATCTAATTAAAGCATTCACCATTGTTCATAATGGTGCTTTGGTATGCTAATGGAAAGGTTAAATGCATTAAATGAGTTAAGATGACTTTAGATAACGCAGTTTCTTCAATTAACCATGAGTCATGACGCATTTATCTCACAAATCCAAGTGGCTTCATCTGTATATATATATATATATATAGTAGAACAATCATTTTTACTTTCATTTTTATAACTTTAATATACGTTTTCAGAACGTTTGACTATAACTAGCTTTTTATATGGAATAAACTGGTGTGTATTCTTAATAATGTGAGTATTCTATTAAATTGTTGATTTGATATACATTATGTTTTATGTCGGCTGTTCATCAGAAAGCTACTTATTGCACTAGGGCTCAGATACAGGTATAAAATGGGACCAATACACTTGCAATATCAAAACAGGAGGGTTGTGGGAGCACTCTAAAGGCTTTAAAGTATATATATATAAGTATAATAAATGCTATTGCATATGTACCCAAAACAGGGGTTATTTTGTTACAAAGTTATGATCATAAAATTGATAAGCCACCATACCACGTCAAGGTAAACCCCGAATGGCGGTCCCTAACTTGTTTTATTTTTTATGTGCATTCTAGCATTACCTGTAATCAATGTCCGTTGAACGTTGTTTTTTCACTGAGGGCTAAATCCTCCCCAGCCAGCAATCAGGCTATTAAAGGAGAGATATTCCCAAAACAAACGCCCAATTTTAAAAGCATAGGATCACCACTAGTTTAAAGGGGGGTATGGGGTGCTACAACCACTGAAGCTATGCCACAGCTTCCGGCTAAATATACAATATCAAAACAGGAGGGTTGTGGGAGCACTCTAAAGGCTTTAAAGTATATATATAAGTATAATAAATGCTATTGCATATGTACCCAAAACAGGGGTTATTTTGTTACAAAGTTATGATCATAAAATTGATAAGCCACCATACCACGTCAAGGTAAACCCCGAATGGCGGTCCCTAACTTGTTTTATTTTTTATGTGCATTCTAGCATTACCTGTAATCAATGTCCGTTGAACCCCCCCTTAAACTAATGGGGCCCTATACTTTTAAAAATGGGCGTTGGTTGGACAACTCCTCTCCCTTAAAAGCCGCATACTGGCGGGGGAGGATAGATCCTTTTCACTGAAACCAAGGTTCAACAGACACTGATTACACTGAATGCTACTATGCAGTAAGACTTTTTATACTATGGCCGAAAGGCAAACAAGTTAGGGACCGCCATGTGGGGTTTACCATGACGTGGTATGGTGGCTTTTCAACTTTATGATCATAACTTTGTAACTAAAAACCCCTGTTTTGTAAACTTACTTTTGAGACAGGGGACCAGGGAATGTGCATTAAAACTTAGCACTTCCATTATACTTAAATATACTATTACTTAGCCTTTAGAGTGCTTCCACACCCCTATTTTGTACCAATACACTTGCACCAATTTTTAGCTGCTCTATTTATATGTATGATATTATTGGCCCATATGTTTCTGTATTCTATAATAGATTGCACTCTATTAGGGAAAGCAGGCTGCTTTCCCTGGGGTAGGTCTTCCAAGATGTGCATAGAGTTTTAAGATCATATTAGGATGCTAGTAATGTTCCCTTATCCTCCTGCTAATGACCATTTGTAAGAATGCTTCGGTTCTAAATTGCTGTTAAAATGCCAAGCTTCATAAGGAATTTCTGAGTACAATATGGTGAAGCTATGTGAATCTGTTTCTTCAATATTGACCAAACGTGCCTTTGAGAGTCATAAAACACAATTTCTATAGCCATCTAGTACCCTTCTAATCTGGCACTATATATTGCAATATTTGATCATGTAGCATTGCCACAAAACCATACCTTCATGTTACAGTTGTATGTCTGGTTGCTTGTGCTTCACTTGTCAGATGCTTTGAAAGAATGTGCAAAAAAATTTGGCATGCATATTGATGTACCTCTTTTCATGGGACATGACATTATAAAGCAGAAAAGCTGTCTCTTCATGATAGTACTTACAAACAGAAGTTGAGGCATCTCTGAGCAATGAATATATTTGTATGGTGATGTAAATAATTAAAATTCTGCCAATTAGAAGAAGTTGCAAGTCGGAACTAATCTATTCTATGAATATCTTAACAACCCATTATACTATGTGTACAGTAACAATACTGCACAATATTTGCATAAAAGACACTAACTTTCAGTATTCCCACCACTTTCCAAATTGTCAGAGTACATCAATGATAAGCAGAATGATTGTCTCAAGCACCATGCTAAATACAATTCTGCACTTTAGATCTAGCCCACAGTCTCCCCATCAATGTTTTATTGAAATGGTTTAGCTAAACAAATAAGCCTCAATTCAACATTATAAAGCCACAGACGTGTAACCCTTTCTTGGCTGTAGTGGCCTAAATCCAGCTGATTCCTGGCAGGACATGTTACTTTTGCAACCCCCTCTCTCTAATGAAGTTGAAAAAATGGAGGAAGGGGTCAGGTATGGTTGAACTGTAGCTCTTACACTCTGTTTATCACAATAAAGGATGCCAGTGGTTATTGACCAAATAAATTATTTTTTTTTAACAGGCAGCATCAAATACTTTCAGTATAATCAATAATTTAGGTACAGTAGAATTTTACTCACAGACTGCATATATATATTTTTTTAAAAGAAAATGTTTTATGCAAAGTTTTCCACATGAAAACGATTCCTTATAATAAAAGTACATGTGTCTACAGCTACTCCTTGCACTTCCATATAGCTGCACTCAGTTGCTCTGCTTTTGTCCCACCTCCTGTGGGAATCTGAATTTTGACGTGTTGACTAAAAGTGTATCAGGAGCATCTCCCTCATATCATATCTAGTACAGGTAAATTTAAAACAACTGGACTTGCTGAGTAATCAATGAAGACGTTTCACGACTCATCCGAGCAGCTTCTTCAGTTCAACTGAAGAACTGAAGAAGCTGCTCGGATGAGTAGTGAAACGTCTTCATTGATTACTCAGCAAGTCCAGTTGTTTTAAATTTACCTATACTAGATATACCATGACCTGGATGAATGAAAATCTTCATAGTCATTCTCCCTCATATCAGTTTGGTATGATGTAACTTGACTACCTGCATCTCTCATAGATGGCTCAGATTACATCCAGGAGGGGAGAGGGAGGACGGGAAGTTGCTGCTGTACATGCTTCTGCCTGGGACCAGGAGGTTTGAGCTGAGAAAAGGAAATCTGATACTGAAGCCCATGTGTAAAGAATAGGAGTAAAGGAATGCAGTGTATCTTTTCAATGATGATTCATAGCAGCAGCATTGTGAGTGTTTATGGGTGTACGTAAATCAACCTTTTTGATAAGGTTTAAGTAAACCAAGCTATCTGAAACAAACCATTAATGAACTAAATATTTTGGATTAAGACTGCTTTGAATGATAGAAACAATATTCCATTCCTGAAAATAAAATAGCCATTGAAATTATAATAATTCCATTCCTGAAAATAAAACAGCCATTGAAATTATAATAATTTTCAATAATTTACAGAAGCTTAATCTCTTAACTACCCAAGCAACCATGATTTGTTTATCTTTTTAAGTTAGTCAGTTGCACCAGGGGCAACCAACCGACATATTAGCTAGTAATAGGTGAATCTGGCCCGTTTCACTGAAAAATTTGCGTATCTCTGAAAAAAATTGCAATTGAAGTCAATGTGCTCAAAATTATTTTGAGGCGTGACAATTTTTACACGAGCGTCAATTTTTAAAAGTTAAGTTAAAGTTAATGAGTGTAAAAATGTTTTTTACACAAGCGACTTTTTTGACGCAGCAAATTTTTTTTTCTCCTCAAATCCATGACTGACAAATAAATTCACCCATCACTAATATTAACTAGATGAAGGATATATCCTAGAATGTGAGAATTGTATCCAACAATATTGTCCAGTTTCGCTTCACTAAAAATGTAGTGAATTTCCCATGAAATGCAGAATTTTGCTGAAGATTTACCTGCCAAAATGTTTTGTTTATCACTACTGGTGATGTGCATTTTACTGCTGACTGGTATTGTCGCACTTATAGAAGTATAACATACTAAGAAGCTACTTGCTGCCCACTGCTGTGTGAGTTAGCACACCTCAAGCATTGCCTAGATGGATTACAGTTAATTTGGGTTTGTGCATACTCCAGCTCAAGTATAAAATGCATTTGCATAGACAATTTCACCAAGATGGCAAAAAAAGAGTTGCATCGGCTTTAAATTTTTTACTTATCATGTCCTTAAATAAATGAACAGAAACACACTGATATGTACACACATATGGCGGGGGTACTTTTTGTAACTGTGATACAGTACTAAATTGCTATAAACTATGTTGATTTGGTAGCCCCTGAAACATAATTGATGCCATTAAAACAACAAATGCAACAACGGCACGTTTTGCTCTCCCTGGTTGAACTCACCAGTTCAGTGTGTCAGGTACTGTACTAAGCTTCCAGATGATCCCTCCAGAGCTATTACAAATGTTAATTGTATTCTTTTTGTTTTCCTTTAGACAAGACTTGTTATATAGAAAAATGTATAAAAATCCTACATTGTGATAGGTTATTCCTTTTTATCCTTTAGAATGCAGGCCTCCAGAACCAGTTTTACATTCTGATTCTCATTCTTTCACAGATGCTTTTCAAATGTGATGAGATAGTGTATTCATATTATAGTACTTAGTGACAAAACAGAGAGTTTATAGTTTCAGCTCTAATGTAATAACAGGACAGCCAATTCAGTCCAGTAATGTATTACTTCCTTAATATGCTTGTACTATTGCATTACAAATCTGTTCTTCCCACTGTATGTATAAATGCTTTTTTTCTCATTAGTCTGGCCAAGGGCAAAGAGGACATCTCCAATATTTAGGATTTATTAAGTCTTTGAAATAAAATTTTCAATTTAAAACAAAATGATTTTCAGTAATGTACATGTGCCAACAATGTGCAAACTTTTCCATTTAACACATTTCTCCAATTTTCACATTTTTTTTAAATATGTTTGCCATACTTAGCCGCACTCTTGAAATTCAATTGACATTGCCTGGCTTTTAGATTTATAGACTTGTTTTAAATGTTGGTTTTTGATTGTGATATGCACTTTGAGAAAGGCTGTTGCTGAATAAACAACATTTTTTCACCTTGGATAAGACCTGTGAGTTGGACATCTGAATACCCACTCAACAATCACATCTCTCCAAGATTATAATTCAGGCATTTAAATCTACAATAAAACAAAAAGGAAGATTATGCAGAAATATTTTCTAGTAATAATGACAGTTTTTTTATGTGTTACCTTTTAAGCCATCAAAATGCCCTGATAGTTAATAGAGAGAAAAACTATTGCAACAGCCTCAATCTCTCCTCACACAATGGAATTTTACTATCACTACATAGTTATTATACAATTAAAAGTCACTACTTGTTATTAAGGTTGACACATAAAAATACTATATAGTGGCCTTCCTATATTTTTGTCACTTTGCCCAATTAATAACATTGGGATCATGCATTATTTTTACTAACCAAGGCCATTAAATTGGTGATAACCTTACTTGTTATACTTATCTCACCATCAGACTTTCATAATGACTTCACCTTAAAGGAGAAGGAAAGCCACGGAGGCATTTTATTGCCAATAGATTAGTTGTAATAGTGCAAGCTAGAATTCTATATTTATTCTGTAGAATGTTTTACCATACCTGAGTAAAAAGCTCTAGAAACTCTGTTTGTTTAGAATAGGAGCTGCAGTATTAATGTGGTGTGACATCACTTCCTGCCTGAGTCTCTCCCTGCTCTGGGCTCAGATTACAGTAGAGAAGGGAGGGGTGGGGGGAGAGGAGCAAACTGAGCATGCTCTTGCCCAGTGCAATGAGGTTTAAGCTGATGGCAGGAAGTCTGATACAGAAGCCCATGAGTACACAATAGAAGGAAAGAAATGCTGTGTTTCTTTTGACAGGGGACTCAGAGCAACATTACTTTGGGGGTTTACTGGTATATTTAGATGGCCCTTTCTGATAAGGCTTACTTGGTTTTAACCTTTCCATCTTCTTTAAAACTAAACACATTACAGAGATACATAGGGGCAAATTTACTAAAGCGAGAAGTGGCTAACGCTAGGGCAAATTCACCAGCGTGACGTCATTTCGTTACTTCGCCGATTTGCTAATGCGTGCTGCCGTAAATTCGCTAGCAAAGTGGATGTACTCTAGCGCTACTTCGCTACTACTACTGTGCTATGGCGAAGGGACTGAACATTACTTGCCTTTGCCAGCTCAGACCAGGGCTTGCTTCAAAGTCCCAAAAAAGCTGGCTTCTTTTACTTTTTTAAGGGTGATAGGCTGAAAAAGATCAAAAACATTTTTGGGGGTACCCTCCTTCATTTCCTAACATATGGCAACTCAGTAGGCACATGTGTAGGTCAATAGAACACCTTTATTTTATTCTTTAAAGGTTTCCTGGGCTTGTGTAGTGTAATGTATTTGCTGCAACAATTAGGTCCATTATATTTTAACGTTGTGCAGTATGCAAATTAGGCAACGCCTGATGAAGTAACAGTAGCTCAACTTCTCTACCATTCGCCTCCCTGAGTGCAACTTTGCATTTTAGGGAATTTGCGTAGCACTGGCGAAACTACGCCTGGTGAAGTGTGGCGAAGCTGACGCTGGTGCAACTTCAGATCTTAGTGAATTTGCCCCATAGTGTTATAAAATAATCATCTTAGGTAGCTCCATAAGACATATTTCAGCAATATGCCCCTGCCTAATAACCCATAGCAACCAATTAGACATTATGGGAGTTATTTATTAAAATACTTTTTTTTTGGTTGGAGTTTTAAAGGGAAAAACACAATTTTTCATGATTTATAAAACCCAGATGCTGCTAAAAGTCCGAATTAAAAATATATTCTATCTCAAACCAGCCAAGGTCATGTAGAAGTCACATGGCAGATGTCCCATTTACAATGGGAAGATATCATGATCTGCACTGGGTTGCGTACAATAATCCAAATAATACATACGATTCAGATTTTTTTCACGATTTTATAGATACTTTCCTGCATCAGATTTTTTTAATTATTAATAAATATGGTAAAAATGTGCAAAGGAGTTTGGTCGAAGTGGTTTTAAAAAAAATAGTGAGAAATATTTGGATTTTAGTAAATAACTCTCTTTATGTTGTCATTGTACCTGAACCAGACCAGTCAGGTACTTTTTTTTATTGGGTAACTACACTGGTTCAAATGTTACACTTACTACACAGAGGTGATTGTTTGCTAAAAATGTTGGTGACCAAGGCCCATAGACTCTTATAAACCAGTTAAGGTGCAAAGAAGTAACTATTTGTTTACTTTTCAGTAAAAATAAGGTATTTTCTGCCAAAGGGCTTTGCTTTGTCAGGAATTAACTGTGGTTAATTGGAGCACATTGCCAGGCTACAATCCTCACTCAGCTGCCAGATGATTGCCTTTTTTACTACCTTCTGTAGATGCTTCATGTATCTCTTTAGTAAAGAAAGTAAATCAAATTGATGAAGACATCAGCCCTGGAACTTGATTAAGCCAGGACATAATTCCTGTCAGCTGTTAATTACCTTGCCAAGTAACTCTATCCCTCTGTGCCTTTGGCCTAAACAGCTGAACTGTAAGCTCTGTGTTGCTGTTTCTAAAGGGTTGCTTCACCTATGTGACAGATTTATAGGAAAACAGCAGAGTGCTTGTGTTGTTGTGCTATTTTGTATTGGTTTGCAGATAGAGCTGCACAATAATTTTGAGTATGTATATGCATCATAAGATTTATAGGAATAGGATGATCATCTTTAATAGGAGCATCATTTAAGTGTCTCCTATGACCTGAATTCTGATGATAATTAAAGCCAGATTTTCAGTTTTCCTTTCCCATCTGATCAACTCTATCTGATCATCTCCACAGGGCATCATTTGTTGTTACACATCCTCTGATCTGCTAAGAAAATATAAAAAGTAGTTCTGACAGCAATCATAATTGCCTAACCTGTACCTGGGCTACATTTACCTATCACTAAACTACTTGGACTAGTGTCCTAGGCCTTGCATAACCTATATATCTGTTGGGACTGCAACTTATCTAAAAAATGAAGCAGCTGGTATTATTGTATTTGTTCTGCACTATGTACCTTTGGTTATATTACATTTGTTCTTTACTATGTTGCTTAGTTTACTTGAGGACAATGCTTGCTAACCAAATATATATTACTTAGCTGCTAGCCTGGAGCTAAGAGCTAGTGTACATTGAAGCTGTTATGAATTATAAATTATATTATTCCTGGTATCACTGTTATAACTATGGACTGTTACTCAGACGTGACATTACAAAAACCTTCATCATCTATTCTAAAATGTATTTCTCATTGGCTCCTGGGATACACAGACACATTTTCTATATAATCTGAAACCTAATACACAATTCTTGTAGTTACTCAAGAGAAGGAAGATATTCTGTTTTCTGATTCCTTCTTTAGTTTCAAATCTGGAAATAACGGCATTTAAAATTGCTTTTTTTCACATTTTGTGTGAATTTCACGCTCAGTCAAGGAGCAGATTGAAAAACACGTACTGCTAGAGACCTGAAGGGGAGATCTGCTGAACACTGCTGCTCTTCTGTTGAAAAAAAATGTAGTGGATCAGCTTGGTACATTTATTCTAAAAAAAGCTACAAGGCTTCAGTTAACTATTTACAGATAGAGTTTGGCTGTAGCTTTGCATTATCTTAATAAGACAAAGGTATATCTGATAATTTGACAGTTCCTAACTGTAGTTCAGCTACAGCATGTCACTTGTTCAACACTTTTTGGGTATAAAAGTGAAGTGACATTCTATTCTCTTGCTGCTAGAACATAAATGGAAAAACATTGCATACAGCATGATTTGCTACTTTTACAGTATAGTCGTGTCCTACATATTTCTACTACACATCAGGAGTTGTCACTTATAACTGTTAACCTACATAACTAAATCTATAGCATGTTATTTAAAGGGAAACTAAAATCTTGGAAACTTACTAAATGTAGGGATCCATGTAGGGTTAATTTGCCCCTATGGCTTTACTTCCCATCCCTTCCCTAGTTACTGGGCAAAAGCTCATGTATCTAGTTTAAGTATTTGCATATTCAGGTTATTGGCCAAGAGGGGTAATGATCACTTCCATATAGTGTTTGGACTGGGGTGACTGGAGTAGCCTCCCAAAGCTTTTGGATGCCTTTAGTGAAGGGGCCACAGTGGATAGGGTGTCAGGCTTGGAATTGTACTCCGACTACTCCACTGGGTGGGAGCTGGACCACTTTGAGGTATACCTGCTGAAGGAATTGATGTACTACTTTACTACCCTGCCTGATGAGACTCACTTTTCTCCTCTGTGCCATGTAACCAGTTTCAGCCTGCTAAAGCATTGTGTATTCCTTGACCTCTGTACCGTATATACTCGAGTATAAGCCGACCCGAGTATAAGCCGAGGTACCTAATTTTACCTACGAAAACTGGGAAAACTTATTGACTCTAGTATAAGCCTAGAACTACAGCCCTGTCTCCCACATTCCGCCAAAGCGACCCCCCCAGCGATCAACCGAACTTCTTTGCAAAGTTGATGGTGACAGAGAATTGCCAAACGGATTATGTGCAGAGGGTGCTGTGTGATATTGCAGTCACTGTTAATCTTTCGTTTAACCAACAGAGGGTGCTGTGTGATATTGCAGTCACTGTTATTCTTTCATATAACCAACAGAGGGCGCTGTGTGATATTGCAGTCACTGTTATTCTTTCATATAACCAACAGAGGGCGCTGTGTGATATTGCAGTCACTGTTAATCTTTCATATAACCAACAGAGGGCACACTGTTATTCTTTCATATAACCAACAGAGGGGGCTGTGTGATATTGCAGTCACTGTTATTCTTTCATATAACCAACAGAGGGCGCTGTGTGATATTGCAGTCACTGTTATTCTTTCATATAACCAACAGAGGGCGCTGTGTGATATTGCAGTCACTGTTAATCTTTCAAATAACCAACAGAGGGCACACTGTTATTCTTTCATATAACCAACAGATGGCGCTGTGTGATATTGCAGTCACTGTTATTCTTTCATACAACCAACAGAGGGCGCACTGTTATTCTTTCATATAACCAACAGAGGGTGCTCTGTTATGCTTTCATATAACCAACAGAGGGTGCTGTGTGATATTGCAGTCACTGTTATTCTTTGATATAACCAACAGAGGGCACACTGTTATTCTTTCATATAACCAACAGATGGCGCTGTGTGATATTGCAGTCACTGTTATTCTTTTATACAACCAACAGAGGGCGCACTGTTATTCTTTCATATAACCAACAGAGGGCGCTGTGTGATATTGCAGTCACTGTTATTCTTTCATATAACCAACAGAGGGCGCTCTGTTATGCTTTCATATAACCAACAGAGGGTGCTGTGTGATATTGCAGTCACTGTTATTCTTTGATATAACCAACAGAGGGCACACTGTTATTCTTTCATATAACCAACAGATGGCGCTGTGTGATATTGCAGTCACTGTTATTCTTTCATACAACCAACAGAGGGCGCACTGTTATTCTTTCATATAACCAACAGATGGCGCTGTGTGATATTGTAGTCACTGTTATTCTTTCATATAACCAACAGAGGGTGCTCTGTTATGCTTTCATATAACCAACAGAGGGTGCTGTGTGATATTGCAGTCACTGTTATTCTTTGATATAACCAACAGAGGGCACACTGTTATTCTTTCATATAACCAACAGATGGCGCTGTGTGATATTGCAGTCACTGTTATTCTTTTATACAACCAACAGAGGGCGCACTGTTATTCTTTCATATAACCAACAGAGGGCGCTGTGTGATATTGCAGTCACTGTTATTCTTTCATATAACCAACAGAGGGCGCTCTGTTATGCTTTCATATAACCAACAGAGGGCGCTGTGTGATATTGCAGTCACTGTTATTCTTTGATATAACCAACAGAGGGTACCAGGGATGGGCGAATTTGACCCGTTTCGTCAAAAATTCGCCGCTGGCGAAATGTCGCAGACGCCCATTAAAGTTTATGGGCGTCAAAAAAAATTTGTCGCGCGGCGAAATTATTTTGTCGCGTGTCTTTTTTTTGACGCACGTCTCCATACAAGTCTATGGGCGTCATTTTTTCGGCGAAACGAGGCGAAAAAATTCGCCCATCCCTAGAGGGCACACTGTTATTCTTTCATATAACCAACAGATGGCGCTGTGTGATATTGCAGTCACTGTTATTCTTTTATACAACCAACAGAGGGCGCACTGTTATTCTTTCATATAACCAACAGATGGCGCTGTGTGATATTGTAGTCACTGTTATTCTTTCATATAACAAACAGAGGGCGCTCTGTTATGCTTTCATATAACCAACAGAGGGTGCTGTGTGATATTGCAGTCACTGTTATTCTTTGATATAACCAACAGAGGGCACACTGTTATTCTTTCATATAACCAACAGATGGCGCTGTGTGATATTGCAGTCACTGTTATTCTTTTATACAACCAACAGAGGGCGCACTGTTATTCTTTCATATAACCAACAGAGGGCGCTGTGTGATATTGCAGTCACTGTTATTCTTTCATATAACCAACAGAGGGCGCTCTGTTATGCTTTCATATAACCAACAGAGGGTGCTGTGTGATATTGCAGTCACTGTTATTCTTTGATATAACCAACAGAGGGCGCACTGTTATCTTTCATATAACCAACAGAGGGTGCTGTGTGATATTGCAGTCACTGTTATTCTTTCATATAACCAACAGATGGCGCTGTGTGATATTGCAGTCACTGTTATTCTTTCATATAACCAACAGAGGGTGCACTGTTATTCTTTCATATAACCAACAGAGGGTGCTGTGTGATATTGCAGTCACTGTTATTCTTTCATATAACCAACAGATGGCGCTGTGTGATATTGCAGTCACTGTTATTCTTTCATATAACCAACAGAGGGCACACTGTTATTCTTTCATATAAACAACAGAGGGCGCTGTGTGATATTGCAGTCTCTCCCCAAGCGAACTGTTGGTATAGGAATGATTAAAAGTGACTGCAATCTCAGCTACTGCCCGCTGACCCAAGTATAAGCCGAGGTAGACTTTTTCAGCACATTTTGGATGCTGAAAAGTTCGGCTTATACTCGAGTATATACGGTAAGTAAACCCTGGGCTCATTTGTCTTGTACAAATAAACTGTTATTCTTTTGGTTCATCACAAGAATCTCCTGACACCCATTATTTCTATTTGGTGTAGCACAGTAGCATGAGAGTTGAAGTTATACTACTCCACCTGTGAAATCTTCCATGTAGCGAAGCCCATAGCCTGATGTGTTTTGAGTCGCATGTAACCCATGCTCCAACAACTAGCTGGACATTAACCACTTTTTGGTCTGCCGAGTCAGATTAGCGTTACATAAGAAAAACGCTAGTCGGGGGGGGGGTCAATTTCTCTTCAGAATGACTATGTGGATCAGAAATGTCCTACATTGGGTACCCTTAGACCCTAGGGTCCAATGCCTTTTATCATAAATGCCACAATATAACTTATTGAAAGTGCCATGAGACAACTATCTGCCAACTGAAAGTCCCATAACATTGCATTACAATATGGGATACTAGTACAGTATGTACCTATTGAGTGCTGCCATATTTTCTGTGCAATAGATTACTGGTACTTTTACCCTTCTGAGACAATTCTGGTATCCCAAACACCTTGCTTCCATCCAAAGCAGTCAATCTGTAAATCCAATGAATAGGTGTGTATACAATAAAGTGCAGAGTTTCTGCTGAAAAAGGTGCCTTTAGTCACAAACACTGTGCTTGTGAATAAAGGCACCTTTTGCAGCAGAAATTCTGCACTTTATTGTATCAATACCTATTCATTGGATTGCCATGTTTTCTATATAGGGCCTTGCCTATATAGATTTTTTGTGAAAACTTTTCTAAAGCCCTAACTCTGCCACCACTTACAGACTTACTGTGAAATCTGAAGGGTAGGGTGGCCCTCTTCAGTCTGTTGTGCGTACACCAATCAGGCTGGAGAGAGGGCAAGTGAGAGGCGTGTTTAAGACAGCGGCATATGGAATTTTAGATCTGCTTCTGCACATTATGGGGGAGGTGCAATGTTGCAATCATCTTTTTCTGGTCTTTTATTCCCTTTTATAATTCACATGCTAAAGATATCTTCAGAAATGAAGTACAAAAAAAGACTGTTAGGGAACTCAATAACCTTAAGTCATAGCAGATAATTTATTCCTGCCCCTGTTGCAAGGATTTGAAGAAGGTCATCGGCACACAAGGATATCATTCAGCAGGACAAGCCCTTGCAATTTTATTCAATGCATGGTGCAACGTTTTGGGGACACTCCCCTTTGTCCTTGTGCTGCAAGGAGACACAAAAACTGCAGGGCCAGTGCTGCACACTGCATCTCACAGCCAATCTTTTATTTGCATTTTTGGGCAAAAGGCAGCCCTACCCTTGCCACCTGCCTTAGGGCTCTAATTGTGCCAATTCTTTATACCAGGGAATGTTAAATCAGAGTTTCACTGTACACGTATGGGATCTGTTATCCGGAAATCCAATATACACAAAGCTCCAAGTTACTGAAAGACTGCCTCTCATTATAATCAAATAATACAATTTTTTTAAAAAATGATTGCCTTTTTCTCTGTAATTATAAAATAGTACCATGTACTATCCCAGCTAAGATATAATTGAGCCTTACTGGAAGCAAAACCAAACTGTGTACTTTAGTACTTTATAGGTCTGAATTGATCACTTTTTTACTTTTCTAAAATTATTCTTGAATTAGTATATGTTTAACAATGTTTAATATTTGCATTAGGACTAATATTGGATTGGTAATTGATTCAATTAAATATTTACATTTATGAATATTTTATTGTAATTAAAGCACTGCTCTGTGGCTTCCTTCCTTTCTTTTACCCGTCCTTTCTTCTGTTAAAAAATGTACAGTCACCTTTCGTAATCAAAATAACCTAATCACCTGGCACAATAGATAAATTGGAAAGATGAGTCACTGGTTCTGCTGGGGACTGTTTAAAATGTTTGCAGGGATGATATCAGATATCAGAAATATGAATCCTTAGGCATCAACTCATATTATAAATGAGTATCCAGGAGGACACTTTCATCCCACTGCTCTCATCTGAGATACGAAATTTAGAAGTGAAAGAACATAAGATAAACACTACAGTTCTGCACTTTTAATTCCTTTACAACTAGTTTTTCAGTCTACTACTTAGAAACAGGTTTGAAGCTGTGATCATTGATATCAACTCGAGTTTATGGCAACAATGTGTGGATGATTTTTGTGTCGGGAAATGGATTTATCAAACTGAATTTTAAGAGAACTCTAAAAAACAAAAGATTTTTCTTAAAGGGAAACTGTCAAACATGATTTAATTTGACATTTGTTTCTTGGAAATTTTAAAAATAATCCATTAAAATTCGGTACCATTTCTAAAATAATCAAGAAAATCTATTTTCATTCCCTTCATGCAAGAGTCAGAGTCAGATTTGTTATTGACAGCAAACTGTAATACACTGGTGCTCATTTATAAGTATAGCGCAGTGTTAATTATTCACACAGAGAACAAATTAGCCCTGTTTGTGTTTATGTTTTAAAAGCTGGGCAGGATTGGTGTATTTAAAATGTGTGCTCATGCAAATACCCATGTCATGAGCGAGCAATTTATAAATAAATATTTGTGAGCAATGTTCATCTCACCATGACATACAAAAAAGGAAAGAAGGGTACAACAATGCAATATTTAAGCGATTAGGGGAAAATATGCATAAAATATGGGCGGTTTATAATTGACCCCTATCATCTAAGCAAAGGTAGCATGCACCAATAATATGTTGTTCCTATCAATCAAACTTTGATTTGTGCATGAAGAACGAGAAACAGATTGCTAAGAGGGGTATACTAAAGAGTAACTTAATTATTTCAGAAATAATTCAGACTTTTCCATTAATTATGTTTAGAAAGTTTCTTGTTCTTATGAGACAAACATATTTTTAATTTTAATTTTCACACTTCCCCTTTAATAAACTTTGTTCTTGAAACAGATTGGTAGTCCAATATGGAAGAAAGTGATGGATGTGATAAGCAAACTCACTAACTAATAGAACTCTTCCTTTCACTGAGGCAGATATGCAGTAAAGTCTTACAGACTTTGGATAAATATCCTTTCTCACTGATACAGAAATATTACCTTCATGTTATTAGTACTATAGATATAATAAAGAGACCAGGCCTTCCCTTCAACAGGAAACACTGATGAAAAATGGGTCATGCATTGCTTCTAGCACACAGCTTTCCTTCACACATATTTTTATACGTTTCACTAGTTAGAGGGGACATCTGGTCACCTTAAAGACAAGGTTGGAAAAGCCAGTATCTCATTTATCGTTAAGACAAGTGTGGTATTTAAAGGACGTATTGCTTAAATGGATGATTTCCTGTACTGTATGGAAAACCTAATATTCCACAGTGACTGACAGTTCTGCAACCTTTAAAGCATTGCAACATATATAGCAAATAATAGATTACTGTTCATCTTTAAAACATGCAAGGTGATCCTCTCTCCACTCCCTACACACACATACACAAGTGCTTATAATAGAAAAGACCCATACAAATCTTACTTAATGAGTGAAATGAGTGACTAATTCTTGTGTATTTTAAAAATAAATTATTTATCCTCTGTTTATATGATGCTATTACATTGTAAAAGTCACCTCTACACCACCATTTATATTACTACTAGGTGTTTCAATGTATCTTATACACTATTTTCTTTTGGATCTCATTTGCTTATTAGTATATTTTTAAAATAATCTGTTGGGTACCTGCTGCAGTCATCTTTAAGTTGGTAGTAAATGTGCTTGTCTGTTGTATATTGACCAGGCCTTATGACTACTGGCTCTAAAAGATTGATGGTGGAAATTTGGTTTATGGACTGACAATTTAAATAATATTAAGAATGATGTTCCAGATGGTTAAATGTGCTTGCATTCTCCTTCCATTGCATCATGATGTTACTGTTACTGTTTGTTCTATGATTGGAATCTTAACTTTTAGTTCAGGCAAAAGTTTGGTACACAATGCCCTGGTGTCTCTACCATACCTGTGCTACATGAAAATATATATGTTATTGATTTATTGGTAAAATTGTGTTGCTTACAGATGAAGCCACTTGGATTTGTGAGTTAAATGCATCATGACTCAGGGGTAATTGAAGAAACTGTGTTATCTTAAGTCATCTTAACTCATTTAATGCATTTAACCTTTTCATTAGCATACCAAAGCTCCATTGTTCACAATGGTGAATGCTTTAATTAGATGGGATGTTGTGACGCAGTTTTCTGTGTTAAATGAGATAAATGGGATATCTGTGTTTAGTTATTCTGTGTCAAACAGACAAACCAAAGTGGCTGCATCTGTATGTATATATAAATACATAGAGCTAGTTTTAAATAGGTGGTCAACTAACCATGGTGCAAACTGGAAATTTTATAACCATATCTTTTATTCAGTAAAAATTAGATGTATTGGCCAATATTTGGGTCCATTACTTGGACTTTTGAAGACGCATTTGCCTGCTGCTATACAAAGTAGTTTAAGGAACAGTAACACCAAAACGTGAAAGGGATGACAATATAATGTAGTGTTGCCCTGTACTGGTAAATCTGGTGTGTTTAGTTCAGAAACAATATGCTGTGTAACCACGGGGGCAGCCATAGGATACACAATAGATAGATCAATTCTGAAGAAGCCCAGTGTATACGACAGAGCTTATCTGTTATCGGCTGTGTATCCTGTGCCTTTTCTCCTTTTTCAGCTTTGAATGGCTCCGCCATGGCTATACAACAGCTTGTTTACATAAACTATAGTAGAGTTTCTGAACTAAATACACCAGTTGTATCAGTTCAGTGCAAAAAGTACATAATATTTTCATTACTATAAAACACGCTTTTTGGTGTTACTGTTTCTTGAACAACTATTGAAACAGGGCATTCTTGTAAATGGAAAGTGTACACAAAATACACTGATATAATATAGGGAATTCATTAGTTATATCAGGGGAAACTGCTGTAGTTCAAACTATCTGTACTGCATCACCGGTACCTTCAGAGCTATAGATTACCGTCAATATGTATTCAGTCAATTACTTCAGTGACAATTACTTTTGTCAATGAGACTTACAAATCACAAGATGCCAATTCTGTCCAATTTAGTGTAATGTGGTCAAAATACACTTCTCTTCACCATTGATTTTAATAATAAACATTTTTGTGCATTCGCCCATATCTATTGCTTCTATTTGTTGCACTAAACACTGTACCGCTGTGAAATCTGAATCCGCTTTCATTTTTCATTTGACCATTCCCCTATTTAAGTGGGAAAAAAATAGTTAATCAAGTTAACCTTCTCATTATCCTGTATAAGTAATATAATATCTGTAATTAATATCTGTAAACCATATAATATCTGTAATTAATATCTGTAAACCTGGGAAACAGGCAGCTATTAAGGGAAGGCAGGAAAATAAAACAAATTCATTTTTAAAACCTAAATTTCAGATAAGTTGTAAAATATTGAAGTATATATATATATATATATCTGAGTAAGCTCAGGGCTCCTCCCGAGGCCAAAGGCGGTCACTTAATTGGTGAAGTCGAGCCGAGACCAGGGTGCTTGGCTTCTGTTCTGGTGTAGGGTGCCGACCGTGACAATAACAAAATGGAAAAAAAAAAACATTATTTACGGTGCACTACTGGAAAACCAAAAGTTTTGTGAAGATGAACTACTCCTACTTTAAAATCTTCAGATTTGTAGGTACTTAATTAAAGGGATAACACAGAGAATATAAGATCAGTACTTCCAGAATGTAGATTAGACAGCTTTAGATTCATATTATCCATATTAGCCATTGGTTGCAACACATTTAATATGTCAAATATATATGTTGATGCCATTAAAAAAAACTCAGTCAGCACCATTTCTGGAGCTTTCCTGTAATGAATTCAAGTGAATTAAGCGGTTTGTGAGCAACCTTGTGGAGTGTAAAAGGTCTGCCTTCCAGCAAATAGACAATAATTTTAATTAAATGTATGCTGTTATTTAGAGTGACACAGGCACTTTAAAATTATATACAGTATATTTTGGTATATGATCCTGCATAATAACAGCAATAAGTATCATCTTATTTTTCTTTCTTTCTTTCTTTCTTTCTTTCTTTCTTTCTTTCTTTCTTTCTTTCTTTCTTTCTTTCTTTCTTTCTTTCTTTCTTTCTTTCTTTCTTTCTTTCTTATATTTTTACCACTATAGAGCAATCAAGACCCTAGTTACTAGTTTAGTTAGTGCTCTGAATACCAATTGACTTGCTAAATCAAGCATTTCAGTATACCGTTGGCATGATTCTAACTAATATGATGGTATTACATATTTGCTCATACTTTATTTTTGTCTGAAACAGTCATTTGAGTCTACTTCCCCTAGCTGTCGTTGTACTGGAAATGTCACAGGAACATACAGAAAGTAATTAAAAAAAAATGTTAAACTTTTTTTTTAAACTGTGAATCTAGAATGAGGCCAGAAAGTATGATAATGAATGAGTCTCTTTATCACTTTATTTCTCATTAAAAGCCATTTTGCTATTAATTCTCAGAAATATCAATGGATGAAATATATTCTTTGGATATTAAGACACGTTAATGTGGATCATTTTAATGTATACAGGTATTGAATCTCATATCCAGAAAACTGATATCCAGATAGGCCATCTCCATTTTAAGCAAATAATTATTTTTTGCATTATTTCCTTTTTCTCTTTAATAATAAAGCAGTGCCTTTTACTTGATCCTAACTAATCTGTCAGAAACCATATTGACACAAAACAATCATATTTGGTTCATTTAGTGTAAATGTTGTTGGTAAATGTAAGGTATGGTGATACAAACTGCAGAAAAAAAGCCTTATTTGGAAATCCTCAGGTCACCAGCATTCTGGATAAAATATTTATTTGGAAGGCATGATGCATTACACACAGTTCTGCTTTATTTCAAGGATCTATTTTACATTTGTAAATAATCAACCATTCAAGATTTATAACTAATTTATAACTAATTATATTATTTATAATATTTATATGGGAAGAAAATTGTTCATCCAGTTTGCATAGCCAAATACAATTAATAGATAGCTGAGAAGAGCACTGACAACAGATGTTTCTAATATTTCTGCCTTGAGGCATCCATCAATTCCCATACCATCCTTCTAGTTTGACTCTTTCTATTTAATAATTTTTCTTGGTTGTTGTCTATATCTGTTGTGTCCATTTCTCTTTGTTGTCCTTCTCCGATACTGAATGCAGACTACTACCCCTCCCTGCTTTCTCTGGTGTCTACAGTTAAGTTTTACACAGGGTTCTTGATGTTATATTTAAGCATTAGATGATTCATAGATCACATAGAATATTATATTCATTGGAAGTATTTGTAATCCCTACTTAATCCCTATATAATTGACATAATTTAAAAAGGGCTACTTGTGATTCAGATTGAAAGGCTGAATGTTATATGGAATAATTGAAGTGATATACTGCACACCAAATATTCACACCACAAATTACAAACTGGTAAAAACTAATAAATTCACTCACAAGGACAACATGAAATTGATTCAGTGTGCCATCTCAGCTTAACGATACCCACTGGCAGATTTGTTTATGTTGAAGCTTTGTTGAAGAATTCTTTTAGGGTGCACAGGTGATACTTTTGTATATGTAGGGGAATTTAAAATAAATTAATTATTCAGAATAGCATAAAGTAGCATTCTTTTTGTCTAATGTGTTTCTACAATTTGAGCAGTTTCTCCTAATCAAATTCTTTCTGAAGTTCAGTATAATAAAGTCTGAAGTTGAGCAGCTGAAGGGTTGTCTCACAGGCACTGGCACAAGTAAAAGCTATGCCTGTATCTTCCACACAAACAATTGTGCATATACAAGTTACTCTGGTAAAAAGCAGAATGATTCATTGTAGGGCATCAGGGTGAAAAATAGAATTAGGAATGTGAGCATCAGCAAAAAAAGTACTTGCTGCACAGTCCTGTGTTGTTGCCAGAGTTCATCAAGAGCAGATATAGCTATAAGTTTTCATGTCCAGTAAAATAGTGGAATATCTTAATGAGTGAATTCCACTACCCCATACAAATAAATAGTTAAACTGAGGTTCCAGTGAGTAATGTAAAACACTGCTAGAAAGCACCTTAGAAGAGAGAGTCAGTTCATTAGCAGCTCACCAAAGAAACCACAACCACCTTGTCCAATGAACCAAATTAAGGCAAATACATACATAATAATTATGAGTAAGGTTTTTTTAATCTAGATATTTAGATATTATATTTTAATTTTTTAATATTATAGTTTTCAAAACTTAGAATTGCCTTTTCCTAAAGTGCATGTTTATCTCTTTTAGTGCCACATGATTTTTCCTAGAAAAAAAAAAGTAGAATCTGTTACTTCCATTCCATGTTAGAGCAGTTGATTTTCAATCCATAGCACTTGAAGGGTAAAACAAGCAATGCATCCTTTTTGACTGAATTTCTTTTTCTCTGAAAAAAGATACCTTGTTCTTGACATTAATCTAACTAGCAGACCAAAGGAATAAAGCTTCATATTTTTGTATTCTGAAATATGCTTTTTCCATTCCTTTCCCCAAAGTAACTTATCTAGAAAGCCTCAGATCCCAATGAAATGTTTACTCTTGTGCTTTAAAAATCAGCAGCTAGGAACTTGCACGGTGAAAAGAACAGCAAGCACATACAAATGTAGGCATCATTAAAATAAGACCATTCATGAATGAGGCAAAACAAGTTTAGTTAATCTTCCCCTCTTCTGGGAATGTTAGGGTACTGCTTCCCCCTACAAAACAAATAATTTGCACAACCCTTATTGTCCTACCTATTTGTGTCTCATGCTGTCCTCAGAGAGAAGTGCATTGGTTACAGAGAACAGTAGATGTATTTTATAGTCATCTTCAATTGAAGCTATAGTTATAGAGATATCAACAAGCTCTATGTCCTAGCTCATGTAGATATTTTATGAATTGGGATTTGGGTGCAATTATCAGGGCCTTCTAATGCAGTCTGCATTATAAGGCCCTGGAAATAGAAAGTTGCATACCTTGAAGCTTAACTAAAGCAGAAGTGTTGTACATTATGTTTTGGGCTTCTGTGCCAGCCCAAGGGAACCACAGGCCTTTGGCAGGAAAATCTGTGAGGCCTTTAGCAATGAAGATCTGTGCCAACTAATATGCCCAATTAGCTCCCCATCATCTTCTTTCCTGCTGATTCACTGCACATCCTCTGTGCTACTGATCTTGGGGACCAACCTACAATATACTGTAAATATATTATGTCACAATATAAGTGTGATTGGTAAATAATCCACATTATTGGTACATGGTAGCTCAGAAACCAGCACATTTCGCAACATAATTTAATAATCCGCCTTGAAGCATCAGTTTATATGACCAGCAAACATCATCTTTCTGTTTGATAATTTATGACAACATTTAAGATTAGCTTTTCAACAGCTGCTAAAATCACACATGTGTCTGCATGTGCGTGTTGCAGATACTCCTAAGAAAATACAAGATCCGGAAACGCATGTGACAAGTCCCGGATCATTACTACTATAGATATACAGAACATTTTGTCTTTTTGAGTTAATTATATAATTAATTATGTTAATTATATAAAATATGGCATTTCCAGCCATATTAATATTTTAGGTTTAGTTTGACTTGAAATAAACCACAATTTATGCATCAGAATCAGTCTATATAAAGAGAGGTTTTAATGGGTCAAATGTGGTGTAAAGTATGTTCACATTGGAAGTTTTAATTACATACATATGCATCAAATTAGGCTTCCGATGAATTCATTAATCAACATTTTCTCTGGTAACCTGCTTTTCAGAAATCACATTATTCCTTTTTACCCATTTCACTTCTGATTGTCAAATAATAAACAACTATCTATCACTGGGGACAACAATCTTAAGGACAAATGGTTCATGTCACTGTATCCTTTCCAGTTCCCAAAATCTCAGTGGCTGGATGATGATTGCTGTCATGCTAACTGCACGTGAAAGCTCAAAATATTGTTGTGGCCCTTGGAACCTAGAAATACTCCTGCCAAAGGGCATATTAAATAGAAATCAAATAAATGATACAGCACATGGACAGTTTTAATGAATGCAGAAATGATTCTCTAATGCATTGTGTGATTAGAACTTGACAAAGATGTCTGTTTAGTGGGTCTTGCAAGTGCCACTGTTGGACCCTATTTTTATATTAATCTAACCTTGGACCATAGTTCTTCAAAACAGCAATGCTTATCATTGTGCCACATACTTTTTTTATGGACAATTGAATGAGTTGCATCAACAAACTTTCAATTTCAGTAAGTTCTGTAAGAGGATTTTAAGTAACCTACGTACCCAAAGATGTTGCCCAACCCACACCCACCTGATACCAGCCCTTCCTCCACCCGCACCTCCCCAAGCCTGACTTCCGGGTTCCTTTTATAGATCCTCGCCGCTCCGCCGATGATGTCACAAAAGGAACGGGCGAGCAGGCGTGCATCTATAAAAGCTGAACCCGGAAGTCGGAAGCCGGCATTGTAAGGTCGCAGGCAGAAGAGCTCAACCCAGACCCGCCCTCGACCCAGAAAGGGGAGTACGTGGTTGTCAAGAATCCACTCGACCCACCGGTTCTGCGGGTATTGGGCCGGCCCGCACATCACTAGTAGATACATGTTATGTGATTACAAGAAAGTAATAAGCATTATACAACACCAAAAAACTCAGTGATAGATATCTTTACTTTTTTAATTAGTATATTGTATTTTCAAAATGCTTCTTCTAGTCTGTCTGTCAAAAGGTTTTTGCAGAAATAAAACATTTTTATTTTTTTGATGGTGTAAATATCAGCAGGCTATTTTGATAAGAAAGGGGTGGCATTATTAGATTCTTTCAGCTCCTCTGTATAGGGTTAATAGAATACCTCCCATATTGGTGTTGTAAAGATGAATGTTCAGAATACCATGTTCTTGACTGTGGGAGAGGTTAATTGCTCCGATATGCTGAGCTCTCCAGCAAGACAGGGGGAGTAAATCAGACAGGCACAGGCCAAGGGAGGGGGCTGCTCCTTGGCTAAGTCAAACCAATATCAGGTTCTAATTGGATAAAACTTTGCACAGGAGTCCCCTAAGCAGGGAAAGGACACGTTAACCCTATACCACTGGCACTTTTTTCTTTTGAAACAGAAAATTGTTACTGCATATAAACATTGGTTCAACTCATTTACAAATATAGATTGTTCAACTGTGCAAATGGGGCAGCCAATAACCCTCATGCCTTTTTAATTAACTTACTTATTTTTTTAAGTAAAGAGACTGATGGCTGATGGCTCTGTAACAGTTGTCAGCTTTGGTGACCTAAGAACATGGTTTCAATCATGATTAAGGATGTATATATAGTTTGTGAACTTCCTGCTGACTGTACAAGTTCTGGAAATTTGGGGGGGGGGGTTTTACAGTCAGGGCAAAGAAAACCTTTCCATTTATCTGTATATGTGGACAAGTTAATGAATTTAGTATGCCAGTTCCATTCCAGATAAATCCTGTTTTAGTGCATTGCAGCGTTTTAGTAGTCCTAGGTTTGTCCTTTTTGTTTGTCTTTATCCTCTCCTCCTTCTTCCATCATTACTTCCCCTATAGGGGGGCCTGGCAGATCATTTTGTTTCTACACTATTGCAATGAAATCAAGCAATAATTGTCTGTCCCTGCATTGTCACTTTATCCCACCGTCCAGCTGTTCTGCAAATAATTAATACAGCAAAGGAACCCGCAACCTGCTTTGGAAATCATTTTTCCTACAGATAAATGCAAAATTCTTATATGGATGGGACATGCTCATCTTCTTGTGCCATACAGTTTAACTAAGTTTAACCTGTATATGGCAGACTCAAACTTGCACTGCATTAATTTAAAGAGCATTATCTATACCTCCATAAGATGAAGAATTTTGTCAAACATCTGCTTTGATGGACTTTTGAGAACCCCTTTTGCTGTCATATATAATTTTGGTCACTGGCAGCAAATATAACTCTTCTAAGCTTTTACACTTTATGGTCAACCACCTGTTTTAAACTTGCATGTCCTTAGTTGAAAGACTTACTGCTTAGTTCAAGACTGTAGCAACTACAATATGAAAACTGTTAATTTGAAATTGGTGTTTTATGTACAAGCAGTCACACAAAAGCCACACATCAGCATGAGCAATACCAATATTCGACTGGAGTCATATAAAAGTCACATCTGTTGTGCTTTTTAGAGGTGGAAACACATTCTCTGGAGTGAAGCATTGGGTCCTTGTCATTCATATAATTTTAATGCATTTTGATCTTGAATTAAATAGTCCAAACTGCAAGAGTAAAGTAATTGTTCACTGAGTGTTGGAGAGAACTATGCTTATCAATGTATCCTCCTCTTCCCCATTTAAATATCATTGGGGTCTTAATATAATAATCAAGCAGTTTTCTCCATGCTTTTTTATGCTTTCGGAAAAGACGTTTAGACATTTTGTAGTTGTTTTGGACCGTTAAAGGGATCCTGTCATCGGAAAATATGTTTTTTTCAAAATGAACCAGTTAATAGTGCTACTTACTCCAGCAGAATTCTGCACTGAAATCCATTTCTCAAAAGAGCAAACAGATTTTTTTATATTCAATTTTGAAATCTGACATGGGGCTAGACATTTTGTCAATTTCCCAGCTGCCCCCTGTCATGTGACTTGTACCTGCACTTTAGGAGAGAAATGCTTTCTGGCAGGCTGCTGTTTTTCCTTCTCAATGTAACTGAATGTGTCTCAGTGGGACATGGGTTTTTACTATTGAGTGCTGTTCTTATATCTACCAGGCAGCTGTTATCTTGTGTTAGGGAGCTGCTATCTGGTTACCTTCCCATTGTTCTTTTGTTTGGCTGCTGGGGGAAAAAGGGAGGGGGGTGATATCACTCTAACTAACAGTACACCAGTAAAGAGTGATTGAAGTTTATCAGAGCACAAGTCACATGACTTGGGGCAGCTGGGAAATTAACAATATGTCTAGCCCCATGTCAGATTTCAAAATTGAATATAAATAAAATCTGTTTGCTCTTTTGAGAAATGGATTTCAGTGCAGAATTCTGCTGGAGCAGCACTATTAACTGATTCATTTTGAAAAAATTTTTTTCCCATGACAGTATCCCTTTAACATCTTAATTATGTCTTTATAGTTGTATTTAGTCTTTATGATACAGGTATTTGTTATCCAGAAAGTTCTGAATTATGGCCATCAAATAATCATATAGCTTTTAATCAAATAACTCAAATGTAAAAAAAAAAATCTTTTTCCACTGTAATTATAAACAGTACCTTTCATTTGATCCTAACTAATATATAATTAATCCTTATTGGTGGAAAAACAGTGCTATTTGGTTTATTTAATTTTTACATGTTTACAGTATAATTATAGTATAATTAAGGTATGAAGATCCAAATTACAGAAAGATCCCTTATCCATTAAAGCCCAGGTCCTTAGCATTCTGGGTAACATACTTGCATAATTAGTCGTGGAGTGATCAGAAACAGGAAAACCATGTAAAGTTTATGAAATAGAATCCATACCTTCACATCTGAATTACAACAAATTTTTGGCTTTAAAAAAAACGTCTTCACTTCCAACCATGATGCAGGAATACTGATGTTTAAATGTCCATCAAGATCTAAATTTGTCTCAATAATTTGACAATAATTGTTGTATTCTAACAATTATTCTTGGCAATATATTATTCATAATAAATAAAGCTTTTTGAAATACACGTTAAAGGCATACTGTTGCAGGAAAATTAGGTTTTTTTTTTCAAAACCCCTCAATTAATAGTGCTGATCCAGCATAATTCTGCACTGCAGAACATATTTTTTTATATTTAATTTTGAAATCTGACATGGGGCTAGACATATTGTGAGGTTTCCCAGGTGCCTCCAGTCATTTGACTGTCCCTTTCCTCCCAGCAGCCTAACAATAGAACAATGGCTTGGTAACCAGATACCAGCTCCCTGACACCAGATTACAGTTCCTTGGTAGATATAAGAATAGCACTCAATAGGAAGAATCCACATCACACTCCTATTCCTCCAGTTACATTGAGTACGAGAAACAATAGCCTGCCTATAAGCAGTTCCACCATGAAGTGCTGGCTCTTTATGAAAGCACAGAATCAACCATCATGGCTGGCTACACACCAATATTACAATTAAAAAAGTACACTTGTTGGTTCAGGAATACAATTTTATATGGTAGAGTGAATTATTTGTAATGTAAATTAGAAATCAAACTACACCATAAAAATCAAGACAGCATCCCTTTAAATTATTGCTCCTAATGATTTGTTATATTGTATTAATATATTATGCCTCTTTAGTGTTCTTCATTTATATTCCTCCCCTGTAGAACAATGTACGGTCCCTTCCATAAACACAACATGCACACATTATGGTCTGTTTTACCAGGAACCAATCAGATCTGTTTGTCTTCCTATTTTTGGAGTTCACACAAAAAATGAGCAGTTTTACACAAGTTTCAATTAATACAAAGAAATTTGTTTTTGTCAAACCACTGTGAAATATTAAAGGTAGAATTCCTGACATAGGTATGTGATTCTGAGTGAAGCTTCAGTTATCTTGCTCACAGTACAGTTTCTAACAATGTGTTAATGATGGGCAAGCAGTGTATATAAGCATAACAGAAAAAGGAGGGGACGTTTTATCAAGGGTAACAAATAGGCTTTATGACATTACGTTGATGAATGATTAACTGTGTCAATCCATGTTGAAATCCCTGGCTATGGATGACATATTAAGATGATTTGTATCAACTTTGCTGTGAAGCATTCAATGAATAATTTGAAGAGTATTTTTAGAAAAGAAGAATTTTGCTGCCACATCAATATTTCTGTCAGACTTAGTTGTGCTGGCTGTTCAAACTGACTTGAATAGTTGGGCAATCAATCCAGAATCTGTATTATATATTATTACCGCAACTTTATCTGCTTTGTAGTGATGGGCGAATTTATTCGCCAGGCGCGAATTTGCGGCGAATTTGCGCGTTGCGCCGTTTTGCGAATTTCGCGTGCATTTTGCGAATTTTTCGGCGAAGCAAAACGGCACAAATTCGCCCATCACTACTGCTTTGTATATGCCATACAATTGCTGTACAAAAAATTACTGAGCTATACCACTTATTACTTTATATCCTTGAAAACTGGATTGACCTTGAGTGATTCAATAACTCTTAAATGGCTATATTCGCAAATGCAAATTAAAGAAATGTACTGGTGCTAATTTAGGGTTTGAATGACTTCTAAATCAAACATACTTTGATTATCTTTGTATTTTCGTCCAGCAATGCAGAGATGTGCTAGTTATATTCATGTCTGTTTGAATTCAATAAAGCAAAGTGTTTTACTAAATTAAAGCTCTCCCCATTGTATAAAAAAAGCAAAGAATCTTTAACAATTGAATAGTCAAATATTGAACAAATATTATGATTCTGCAGTGAATAATAATAAAATAGTTATAGATACAGGTATTGATTGTGATAGGTTGTTCTTATTATAGAAAGCAAAATAATACTACTATTTCATTCATAGTCACTATTGGGGTCTATCTCCATTTTTTTAACTGCTAAAACGTGCCCCATTTAATAGTTATGAGTTGCCAGTGTTCTTTCCACCTACAACAGGGCCAGCAATAAGCACTTGGTGGGAATAATGTGAACTAATGATGAGCAAAAATGTTTGACACATATGGATTCATGGTGAAATTCTGCATTTTATCAGTAAATATTTTTATGGCAAAATTTTGGATTTGTTTATTGAAACACAGCCATTGGGTTAAATCATATTTCCTGACTTTAAGGCAATTCTGAAAAACCAAATCAAGTAAATAAATGGTGTTAATAAGAAATCAAATCTTTGTTTTCACTGCATTTTAATATCCAAGTAAATGTTTTTTACATAAAAATATTGTTTGCATAAAATATTCAGATCCTCAGTAATTCTGTGTAAATATACCATACAGTAAAAGTATAGAAACCCAAGTGTACAGCCCAATTACACTTCCATTTCTTATTTAAGGGATAATCCAATGTCTTGGACTTTCATTCTTCCTAAAAGAAGTCCTAACCAGTGGTCACCACTATTTCTTTATATTCTTTGCAAATTTGTTTGGCAGGGTCTCATACAGGCAAATGCACACATGTTCACTCAGATTTTTCATGAATCGTCTTAAAAATGCATCTAAAAACTCTTCAGAAACCGCCTACTGTGGGCAGAGCTGATAGACTAATTGGAGGCATGCCCAGGTATACCCCTGGGGCACAGCAAAGACACACCATAAATGTAAATCTTCTGTGTTGGCATCTCTACAAATGCCAATGCCTATGTTATATCTTTGTTCTCGCTATAAGATGACAATATATAATAAAAAGGCATTGTTTGTCTAGATGCAGCTTTTGCAACAGGTAAGATGTTTGTTTTTCAACAGGTAACCAGTAACTGCTACCTGCTGATTGGTTGATATAGATTACTGCACCTTGGCAAAAGATAAGGGACATTTATCAACATTCTAATTTACATTAGTTTTTAGAAACTACAAAAAAACAAATTTTCTCTAAAACCTCGATAGGGCAAGTAATTTATTAAAATAGCCAAATATAAAATGCAACAAATTAAAATATGTAACTTATTTGAAAATGAATACGAAAACTTTGAAATCATTGTGGAATTGGAAAAGAACAACCCTCACTGACTACATGACGTCAACAGTGTTTCAATTGTGAAGTTTTGTATTAGGGGCACATTTACTTTGCTCGAGTGAAGGAATAGAATAAAAAAAAAACGTTGAATCTTGAAATAAAATATGTTTGATAAGTAAATCAGTATACATTGGAACGATATGTAATGCAAACAAAAAATGCAAATATCAGATAAGAAACATAGTTTTAATGATTTAACAAAACTGTCCCATTCCCCTCCAATCAAACATTGTTCAGTTCACAGCACAGAGGACAACAAAGCCTTGACTGCGGAACTCAACACATTAGCTAGGAGCAGGTGCTGCTGTGCCAGATTGTAATGATTGGATCCTCACTCTGATTGAGGTCTGTGTTCAGTTAAAGATGGATTTGCAAACACTACCCAAGAATCATGAGGGTTATTTGCTGTGTTATGACCTCCTAATAAGGTCCCTGTGCCAAGACCTTTTACTATTTTTCTAAATCTCCTTTCCAAATATTACAGACCAGATGGCTCCTGCATTGTTCTGCACTTAGTGTCCCTCATTGACATTTGTGTTAAAGTCTGTATTATTAGTTTGCACCTGGGTGAAATCTCTGAACACATAAAGAATGAACGCAAGTATTTCTATAAATGAGTATCATATGACAGCTTCAACTTCAATCTTTTCAACATAATTTAGAAAGCTCTAGCATGCGTATATGCAAAATGAGGAAACAAGCATGTCTAAAAAGATAATAATTTTAAAACCATCCTCCAAAATGTACGTTTGTACTTTGAGCATACTTCTTTGAAGAAGTATAAAAGATAGCTTTTAAGTCATAACATTTTATATCTAAACATAATAAATAAATAATTTTATGCAACGATCTTTTAAAAATAAATATTTTATATTTGCAATCTCTAATGTTAATACCAAGAATGTCATATTATATGAATCCATTAAAGAATACTAGTATTAAGAAGTTTATGTTAATTGTCCCTAATTTCCCCTTTATAATTTTCTCTTTAACTTTCTTCTACTATACCAATTTCTCTATCTCTCTTCTTTTCTTACTGCTTCCATTTTTTCTCCTGTTGTTCACCCTACCCACCTTCCCATTTATGCTCACCCTATTCATTTTATTTGGCCATGCTTTATTTGAATGTTTTTCTAGCTATACAAGAAGTGGAAATAGTAGTACTTATATGTGGCAGTCCTTCAACAGTTCTTCATTTTAGCTAGTATTTTCTCATCCTTTATTTGAACTGGCATATAGTATATTTGCCTATAGTTTGTGTGTACAAGTATGGGAGTTATCCAGAATGCTCCGGACTTGGGGTATTACAGATAACGGATCTTTCTGTAATCTGGATCATACCTTAAGTCTACTAGAAAATCATGTGAACATTAAATAAAACCCAGCATTCTGGTTCTGCTTCTAATGAGGATTAATAAAATCTTCGTTTGGATCAAGTACAAGGTACTGTTTTATTATTAAAGAGAAAAAGGAAATCATTTTTAAAATTTTTGCTTTTTTGATTAATGAAGTCTATGGGAGACTGCCTTTCCATAAATCGTAGCTTTCTGCATAACAAGTTTCCGGATAATGAATCCCATACCTGTATTTATATCTGTGTACATTTTCATATTCTTGGGAAACAGCCAAAATGTTTTTTAGAGTATTTTAGATGCTATTTACTTGAATCTCTCCATATAGAACTGTAATGATTTTTTTAACTAATCGCTGACCACTTTTGTTTTTAATGCACAAATAACTGAACCTTGGATATAATAAGAAATATAAATATATCACTTCAAATGTAGCCGTGTTTAATGTAAGAATAAATGTCAAGAAACAATTACTGCATCATGTATTCTATTATAGAAACTCTTCTGGTGTGTAAAGGAGCCCCAATAACATTCTTCACATCACAGTGTCACATTAAATTGAAATCGTATTGACCTTATAATTTAATGCTATTATTTTTTTGCTGTAAATGTGTTTGTATTTTGTTGGACAGTCTTCTAAAGATAAAAAAAGGTTTTCTAGAAAATACAAGAAAAAATGTAATTAATTAAAAATATGGAAGTAAACTGATGCTAAAAATGATTTTGTTAAAATGGGAAAGTACATGTTGCAATGATCATAGATCAACAGTCAAACTCCCAGTTATCCTTTTCCACTGCATCCATTACCAACCAATTACATAATTTCTTATCCTTTAAAATCATGTATCCTCATATAAGCATATCCAATTATGTTCAACCCACCGTTAACATTTGCAATTCCAGCAAGGCAGATATAAATTCACCATAATCTTTATGATATGGCTCCCTTATCCAATAACCCATAACCCGGAAAATCTAGGTGGTTGTTGGAAATTGGAAAGTATTATTTAAGGTATTAGTAGTATTTATTTGTCGCCGGACCACACCTTGAAAACTTTAATATATTATCAACAGTTCCTGTAGGCCAGTAACTTCTAGGTTATATGCTTAAAGCAATATTACTTGATAAAACACATTTCTCCAGGGTCATCAACACTATAAAAATGCAACAAATTACCCGATTTGTGTACTTCTGGTTCCATATTCTTTGTATCTGCAGTTGAAGCTTTAAGTTTCAGTAGTTATTTGATCACACTTTATTAATCACCAATGAGAGTGTAATATCACAATTCTTAATTGCTCCATAATCTATTTATCAAAGATGGCAGCAATATAACGGACATGGCGCCAGCATTTTAATTGACAAAATTTCTTTCATCCAGTTTTTGGTCGCCCAGGGATAATTGCTTCCCATGCTTACCAGCTGTGCATCAGTATAAGTATTTTTTTTTTATTGAGCAGGATTTATTTATTGAATGTTTGTTGATTGGTGTAACCTCATTCTACATATGCATTCAGCAAGCCAAAAATAAGCAAAAGTAAAATATTGAAGTTGCATGCAATTTGATCTGTAAAACTCTGCTTGAAAAGACATAGTTGTGGTAGATTTCACATTGAGTTTCATTAGGTCTGTTTCTGATTGGATAAGTAAGCAATGAAGACAGTTGAGGCTGGAGCTTGCGTTGCTGAAAAGAGTCTTTACAACACAGGAGGGTGTCCAAGGCAAGTCCCCAGCTTTATCATACACCCCTCCCCCCTGCAGATTTCCACTCTGGTTGGTGACCCATTCCTTTGATTGGCAACTCTTATTTTCTTTTCCTTTCTATTCAGCAACTCCTCTCTCCCAACCACCTATCCTATGACACCTGTCACTTCTGCAGGACCAGTGTTAGAGGAGGCAGCAGAATTATGTACCTAGGGTCCTACTGCACCTCCCACAGTAGTCCCTAGGTATGTGCCTCATCTGTCTACTCATAGTTCTGTACCTGTCACTAAAATGGAGTTTAGTGTATCTATGGCCCATGTACTGATAAAAAAATTGGTGGTTTGGAAAATGCTGCCTGAAAAAAATCATAGGCTCTATGATTAAGTGTTCTGAGAACACAAAACGATTAAATCTGTAATCTATGCTTGTACTTGGTCTCAAAATTCTACTGAATCTATGCAAAGATTATAACACAGTAACATAGTAACATAGTAAGTTAGGTTGAAAAAAGACATGTCCATCAAGTTCAAGCTTTTAAATCTTTTAATATAAATGAATTACATTAGTGATGAGGTTGTTGTAACCATATCAAACAGTGCTTTCATGCCTCAAATAGTGATGTGCGAATTTATTCGCCAGACACGAATTTGCGTGCTTCGCCGCCATCGAATAGATTTGCGGAATGGCCGCGAAAATTTGTGAATTTTTTGCTGTTTCGCGAATTTCACAGGGAATTCGTGAATTTTTTCGGCCAAGCGAAACGCCGCAAATGCACCCATCACTAGCCTAAAAGAATGAATTTCTAAATAATTGTTCTGTACCTAGTTATTTCCCTTTTATGCTGAAACACATATTATATCTTTATGATTCTTTTGAGGAGATAATGTAGAGTAAGGTTTAACCTTGCTCAGTTGGTACCCCCATAACGTTCTTTGCTTTGAAGAATTTTGTTCAGATGAAAAGGCTCAAAGTTGTAGCAAATGTTTTCTTTGTCATTTGTGGCTGGGTCTACTTTATTCTAAGATTATTTATAACATATTGGGGGCAATAACATGTCCAAATTTAGTGATGGGCAAAGCAAAAATGCTTGAAAGATGACTTTAATATTTTACCTGGCAAAAGCTTGTGTTAAAATGTTTCAGGTTTCACTAATTGTGTGATGTTAACGTTGAGCATGAATGTTAATGTGTTTCAAATCTGGTATGACAGAGCAAGATCTCCTAGCCTAATGGGAAACATATTCATTTCAAAATTGCTATAGTTGAATTCAGCTATAGATGGACTGATATATCAATGTTTGCATTGTACAGTATTTATCATTTTTATTGAGCCATAACAATAGTATCAGCATTTAATATTTAACTATTTATTTCACTTCTTGCAACATTTTATTCCAGCACAGCAATACAATTGTTCCAATCCTTACTCCCCATTTGCAATTTGCAGTGAGGATTATGGATTCAAAGGGGTCTTCAAACACAGCCCTGCTTTCAAACTTTAACCCTGTAAAGAACATTCTGGTGAATTGACATGGATAAATGGAGAAAATGTAGGACTTCTGGGAATCCTACTGGATTTTACAGTTCAATATTTTATAAATCTTCCCCTCCTCAAGAAAAGATTACTGTATATTCTTTTAAAAAGGGAATGAGTTTTGTTAGGAAATGAAACTTTTAAATATACTTAGGGGCAGATTCACTAACTTCGAGTGAAGGATTCGAATGAAAAAAATTCGAATTTCGAAGTATTTTTTGGGTACTTCGACCATCGAATCGAAATAGAACGAATCGAAGTAAAAATCGTTCGACTATTCGACCATTCGATAGTCGAAGTACTTTCCCTTTAAAAAAAACTTCGACCCCCTACTTCGGCAGATAAAACCTACCGAAGTCAATGTTAGCCTATGGGGAAGGTCCCCATAGGTTTGCTAACCTTTTTTTGATCGAAGGATTTTCCTTCGATCGTTGGATTAAAATTGTTCGAATCGTTCGATTCGAAGGATTTAATCGTTCGATCGAACGAAAAATCCTTCGATCGATCGATCGCAGGATTAGCGCTAAATCCTTCGACTTCGATATTCGAAGTCGAAGGATTTCAATTCGAGGGTCGAATTTCTAAGTATTTTTAACTTCGAAATTCGACCCTTAGTGAATCTGCCCCTTAGTGTGTAATGTCTATTGTATACTCTGTAAAGACATGTTTATAAGACATCATTATAAGGTTTCCTCAAAGCAACACTTTCTCAGTTATTTGTTTCTGTTTTCTGTCTGATGTTGGATTTATTGAATGTGTGATAGAAGGATCACGGGTGTGACAGAAAACTGTTTAAACAGATGGTGTATATATTGTATATACAGCTCTTAATAATAGCCACAGCAACTGAGGCCAAAACACTCTTGAGCAAGAGTATCAAGGTAATGCAGCAATAAGGATATTCTTTTATGAATGCAATAAAACTCTTTTGGCAGTTTTAGTTTTGAAAAAAAAAGCATTCTAAAAAACAATGTTGGAATCCATCCTATGGTCTCTGTTCCCTCCAGTTTACTTATACTCATACTTTGCTAGTGGATGATCAAGGAATATGCTCGCCAAATTAGAATGGTTTATAGGAGATGTCCCACCAAATTGCTGAGGACAGATAACAAAACACAAACCTCCTGTTCTCTTATGTCACTTATGTTCCCCCATGCAAACACTTTTTTCTTTACTTGCATATATTATGTTTTGCAAACCAATAGCACCACAAACATGAGCGGGAAAAATGTTTCTGCTAGTATATTTTTTGCCTGGGTGTAGTGTATGTATTAAAACTTATTACTGAAGAATTCATTATTTGTGTGCCAAAAATATACCCTACTTTGAAGCAAGTCTTAAAACCTGCTTTATACCCAATTGAAATTCACAGTGTAATAGCTGTCTAAAGTCTAATACATTGCAAAATGCAAATGTTGGTTCTACATTTTGCCTTTTTTTCTCCACTTACAACTTTATTACTTCCCCCAATAAAATCACAAGTTGTCCTTGAGAGCACATATAACTTTCGCTATGAGCAACTATTTTCTGACCACCTCCAGAAGTGGCTGAAAAGGCTCAGGTATTTGTATTAAAGGGACAAAACAGAGTGGGAGAGATTGGAAAGTCCTCGAAGGACTTTCTTTGTTTATGATTTACTCTAATTTTTCCTACAGAAATAGCAATAGTCTTTTACAGCACTGTGTATTTCTAATATGCATTGTCAATAATTGAATATACTGAAATATTCACTTCCACTTTATGCCGCTGAACACAGTCATGTTTATATGATATATATAATATATATAATCTATATATATATATATATATATATATATATATATATATATATATATATATATATATATATATATATATATATATATATATATATATATATAATTGTTCTGTACACATTCGTTTGTTGGACCAAGCAGTATTTAAAACCTATCTGACCCAAAAATAAATTTAAAAGCCAAAAGTTTTAGTGGTGGAAAGATTAAAAAAACTGCATATGAAATGATTTTATTACAAAACAATTGCTACATACTGTAGATGTTTAGAAAACCTGTTACACACTAATACTAATAATTCTAATACTACTAATAAAACTAATTGTGTTTGTGTGTAAATCAAAATTAACTACCTGTTTTAATAACACTGTAACTTCAATTTCCATTAATACGAAGCTCATACTTTGAGCACACTTTCCTTGAAAGTGAAATCTTTCAAAATATTCTGCCAGCTTCTTACTTAAACGTTGGTTTCAGCGGGATAGTAAATGAAGTGGATTTCACATTGAAAGGTTATGTAGAAAATCAAGTGATAATTAATAATGCGTGCCTTTGGCACAGGTTCTGCAGTATAGCAGTATAAGCAGAGATGGATACCTGTGCAGCTACAGAGTGAAAGACAAGGCAGACTGGCACCCTGCCCAGGGAATCAACTGCCATCAGTCATAATTTCATCACACTGCATGTTGATTCCTCCCTTTATTTCCAGTCAAACACCCATCATTCCAACGCTGATTCCATCCAGTTGTACTAATCATTTTCATTTGGCCTCCCTTAATGAAATTAGCAGTATGTAGGCATAAAGCATAGCGTGTAAATCAGCAGGATTGTGTTCTTGTTCATGTCCAGTGATGCTTCATGCTTCATTAGGGAGATTGCAGTATATTATTAGGCATCTTGTATTAACCCCTTCACCATCCTTCTCAAACTAGAATTGATGGTGTAAGAATGTTTGGAACTACTTTTTCTTAAATGGCTTATTGGCAAATTGTATTTATACAGGACTGAATTTACTGGAAAAAATATTGAGGGGCCCATTCACTTAGCTCGAGTGAACGAATTTCAAATGTTTTTTTTGGCTACTTCGACCATCGAATTGGCTACTTCGACCTTCGACTACGACCTTCGACTTCGAATTGAACGATTCAAACTAAAAATCGTTCGACTATTCGATAGTCGAAGTACTGTCTCTTTAAAAAAAACTTCAACCCCCTTAGTTCGCCACCTAAAACCTACCGAGGCCAATGTTAGCCTATGGGGAAAGTCCCCATAGGCTTTCCAAGGTTTTTCTGATCGAAGGATAATCCTTCGATCGATGGATTAAAATCCTTTGAATTGTTTGATTCAAAGGATTTAATCGTTCAATAGAACGAATTGCGCTAAATCCTTCGACTTCGATATTTGATCAATTCGGCAGTCGAATATCGAGGATTAATTAACCCTCGATATTCGACCCTAGGTAAATTTGCCCCTTAGTGTACTGTAAAAATATATAGTTGCCTGTAACTTTTCAGACACTACCTAAATTAACCTGTAATTAAGGATGGGTGAATTTGACCCGTTTTGTTTCGCCAAAAATTTGCCGCAGGCATATACCTGTACTACCTGTACCTGTATACCTGTAATAACCTTAAAGTGGTGTGTAACACATGTTTAAGATGCGCCTGACACTGAGGGGCAGATTTATCAAGGGTCGAATTTCGAGGGTTAAAAAACCCTCAAATTCGACCCTCGAAGTAAAATCCTTCTAATTCGAATTCGAAGGATTTTAGCGCAAAATCCTTCGAACAATTTTAAGCGATCGATCTAATGATTTTTATTCGATCAAAAAAAAAAAAAGTGTTCTGGAAGGTCCCAATAGGCTAACATTGCATTTCAGTAGCTGGCAAAGTATGAAGTCGAAGTTTTTTTTAAAGAGACAGTACTTCGATTATCGAATGGTCAAATAGTCGGAAGATTTTTACTTTGAATCATTCGAATCATTCGATTCTATCGAACTCGATCGAATTTGTCCAATTCGATGGTCGAAGTACCCAAAAAAATACTTCAAAATTCGAATATTTTTGCATTCAAACTATTCACTCGAGCTTAGTAAATCTGCCCCTGAATGTTTAATCACAAAAATTTGAAGTGGCAATATATAATATAAAGGTGGCTCCAAAAGGTACTCCAAAACCAACAACAAATGCGAAGTTTCTAGTCACGGCTCACGCTTCTGCCTATAACAGCTGTCAGATCTTATTGTGAGAGAACCAAGTAAAGAGTTCTGGGCAGACAAGGAACCGTAAGGTGTGACAGGAAGGACAGGGAAAGAATAGGCATAATTGTCAATACCGGGGTCAATATCCATCATGAACGCAAATTAGTTTGCACCAGGAGCACGTAGGGGGAAATTTACTAAAGGGCGAAGTGGCTAATGCTGGCGAAAGTTCGCCGATTTACTTTGCTAGCGAAGGAGATAGACTCTGGCGCAAATTCGCTCTAACACCAGGCGAATTTTCACTCTGGCGAAAGAAAGTTACTATGCAAATTCACTAAGTTCTTTATTTTACTCAACGTTACCTCTATCCCCAGACTTGCCTTCGCCACCTCAGACCAGGCAAAGTGCAATGGAGTAGATAGAGCTTATTTGAAATTTTGTTGAAAAAAAATCCCAAAAAACGCCGACTTCCCCCCTACATTTCCTTACATATGGCAAATAAATAAATGACCCCAAATTTTTTTGCAAATCTTTCACTGTTTCGAGGATTTTTGGGTCAAAGAGAAAAAGAGCAGATTCACTCATTACTACTTTGGACATATTTGGAGAAAAGGCACTTGTAAGGAGACATGAATACTCTTTATAAGTACATTAGAGGGCATTATGGACCTCTAGCAGGAGATCTATTTTTCCAAAAAATGTATAATCGGACCAGAGGCCACCCCTTCAGATTAGAGAAAAATAACTTTCATTTGAAGCAGGGTAGGTAGTTCTTCACAGTGAGGACAGTGAGGTTGTGAGGGCTGATTCTGTTAATGCCTTTAAGAGTGGCTTGGATTTATTGAACAAGCAAAATCTCCAATGCTATTGTGATACTAAAATCTACAATTAATATAGATATTGGTATATGTGTGTGGGTATGTGCATTGGTGTCATTTGGAGGGGTTGAACTTGATGGACTTTGGTCTTCTTTCAACCCAACTTAAGTAGGTAACTACAGTATGTAACAGTACCTTGTACTTTATCCCATATAGGATAGAATTAATACTAATAGGAGGCAAAACCAACCTATTGGGTTTAGTTAATGTTTACATGATTTTTAGTAGACTTAAGGTATGGTGATCCAGATAACAGAAAGATCCCTAATCCAGAAATCCCCAGTTCCCAATCATTCTAGATAACAGGTCCTATACCTGCAGTAGCTTTTTAAAGGGGTGCACGTCCATGATGCATTCATCAACACATTCAGTACTTTTAAAGTCTAAAATCACAAAGATCTCTCCAATATAATTAAAATCACCTTTATTTCACATCTGGCATGATCACAGCAACATGGAGGGAAGGTTAACAATAAATAAAGTAGAAAATAACCAGAGATCTTTATAAATATTGTATGACATTACCCTTGTGTCATCATTTTGCATTCTTGCTACTTTTCTCACATAAGATGAAATCATTATTATGCCTAAAATTGTCTGGGATATACCTCTATATATTCTGAAGAAGCACAATAATAGTAGGGAGCATGACCCTGTTAAATAGCCACTGTATTCTGCACAAAGATACAAGACTCTGTGCAGACATTACTTTTGTTCACAAAAGGAATATATCACTGAAACAACCTTAGCTGCTTTGTATTTGAAACTATATTCAAGCCCGACAAGCCTCAGAGATCATTAGTAAAGTAGGACTTAAAATCCTATTCTGACATTTACCCAAAAGTATTGTCTGATGCAGAGGACAAACTTTTAAGATTGTAAGCATTCACATTGTGTTTCCTTTGAAAACATGTAGTGCCTGAGTGCCGAAGAGCTAATCCAAAAAAGAAAAAAAAAAAGAGTTGATGCATTTTATGTAAGGATGGTGTCAGAGAAATAGTAAAGTCACTGGAGCATGTTAAAGTATGCTGTGGATGGTAACTTACCCAACCAGGTATTGAACTGAGTATGCAGAACCTGAATAACTATTTCTGCTTCTTACAAACAGTGAATTTGAAATGGTACATAACATTTGTACAGTACAAGGTAATGCAATTTCTGTTCCTTACAGCCGAGCCACCAGTAATGAATTTAAAATATCAGGCTTTTTATATACCACTGTAACTGTAGTATTTGCCTCATATAATCCATCTATTTAGCAAACAATTACTTGCAGAGCCAACACCCTGCACATTTTCCTGCTGACCTTTTCACGGCAGGAACAATAATGTGTTTCTATTAAAAAAATACAGTATAATAAAACTATATTTTCCTGTTCTTTAAATTAATTAAAACATTTAATATTTCATTTTTATCCCCAGATTATTTGTAATTACTAAATTACACTTATTTTCTGCAGGTGCACAGTAGACAACAGTGTGACACGAGTGGCCTGGCTAAATCGTAGCACCATCTTATACACTGGCAATGACAAGTGGTCAATAGACCCCCGTGTGGTGATTCTGGCCAACACACAGAGTCAGTACAGCATTGAGATCCAGAATGTGGACATTTATGATGAGGGAGCCTACACCTGCTCTGTGCAGACAGACAATCATCCCAAAACCTCTCGTGTACATCTCATTGTGCAAGGTAGGTTTCTCTATTTGTGGAGATTATAAACCAATCTGCCTCATCCACATTTTTATTTTTACAATCTTTTTCAAGTTTGTTAAAATACTGGTGACTTTGATGCCAAAACTATTGATTTTTAAACTATGCAAAGCAGTGGGACCAGGACAGGTACTTAAATATACTGTACAGTTACAATGGTAGTTTGTTCACAAAAATTACAAATTAGATGACTAGGGCAAGCAAGGTTTCATCTTTAATAGTAACATTTTTTATATAGTGTTATAGTTAGGACATGCAAAACTATGCATGGCTACTGGCATTACATTAACTAATGCAATGTTGATCAAGGGATTGGTTGGACAGCTATACTGGCCTGTGAATAGCCCAGAAATGTATGGAGCTTTATTCAAACCCCATTGTTTTTCACAATAACTAATCATGAAGCCGGACTTGAACAGGCCTCTACTTATTAGAATACTAGATATCTGGTTAATACTAGATATCTGGTTGCTGTTTATGTGAAGCTTACAGTATGTCCAGAATGATAATTAGTTCTGATGTTGCACTAGTTAAGTGGTATTTTTTTAAAGCTAGTTCTTTTGTGTTAAAAGTTGTTTGGCTTAATTGTTATGAACAAGTTTGTTAAAATACTGATGGTGCTGAATTAAGAAGATGAGACTGGGATACAATAATAACTCCTGTTATCTTGACATACTGCATCTGCTAATGACTCAATTATTATTTTATTTCTTCCTTTTATTGTTTACAAAGCTTGCCTATGAAACTCCAAATGACTAACCCCCTTTTGTTATAAAGCTGCACTGCTGAAAACAAATAAATCATTTGCTTTAATAGAAACTCACATTAGTGCTAATCTTACTGTGTTAAATCATCATTGTCATTATTTGCAAATTGTTCAGCATTTTAGAAATAAAATACGTTGTTAGGATTTAAAAAAATAAATAAAAATCAAGGCCAGTCCATGCAAAGCAAAAAAACATAATCAACAAGTGTTCGGTTCTTATGATAATGGAAAACAGGCTTACTTGGCAAGCATAGGCTCTCAAAGGATCATTTGTAGTAAGTTAACAAATATGTACAACAGTATACTGGCATTCTGCAAAAATATATAGGAACGGAACAACATTTCAAAAGCTAATGAAATAACCTATGACCTCATTCTATCAAGTAAAAATTACCCAGTAAATTGAAAATGTGTGTATCAAGTTGCAAGGCTTTTCAAAAATAAGAAGGAAAAAAAAGATTTAGCATTTTAAGAATGTGGCATATATTTATTTTTACATCAACTGTTTATAGAGTAGCACCATCAGGAAGGAAAACTTTTACTAAGGGAAACAAGCTTTTTTTTTTTTAATCTTCAAAACAGCTTTTTCTAGAACAAGCTAGATTCTTACATCTTCTCTAGATGTGCAGCTAGATTTGTACATCTTCTCAATGAAACCCTAAATAATGGTCCCAAAATATATGAACTTGAGCTGGTGAACTTCAGAAAAACTGTTCAGCTCTAGTGCCATGTGCCACAAAGAATCACCAGTTACACTGGCTTCATAAATAATTACGCTGCAGCCTATTTCTGTACTTTGCATACTGCATTGTGCCCTTCTCAGTATTGATATACTGATTGACAAGTACAGCACTGACTGCATTAGATAACACTGTATTGCTGAGGGATAGGAGATGGGAGGCACATACTATAGGTATCCCATCAGCAGCCCCCTAACTTGCATATTATTCATACACCCAAATTTCTGAGTTGCCGGAGGAGCCTGCTACAACAACTGTAGTTACCCGAAGGCATTATGCATTAATGAATGCTTTAAAATTCTGAACAATGACACATCCAGCAGCAACAAATCCACAAACTGAAAAATTGCCTGTAGTTTTACCAATGTTTTTGCATTGCAGTAGTAACTGCATGGTGGCCATTCATATAACATGATCTTTAAAAACAAAAAGAGGGAAAGGATTTATCAAAATGTGAGATTAGAGTTCACCACAATTAAACTCACTTTCTATTCATTCTTATGAGATTTTTAAAAGAATATTTATCAAATGCTCAACTCCATTGATAAACACGATTCTAAAAATCACATAGAATAAACAGAACATGGGTGGGTTTTTCTGTAGTGACTTCTAGGGGCAGATTTATCAAAATTAAATGTGATTTTTTTTTGCACAATTCAATTTTTTTTTGTACCCAAATTCACACATTCGAGTTATATTTTCTAGAAATTCAAATGTAAAAATTTTGCCATATAAAATTAATAAATATGGTCCCTAATCACATATTTTGCTATATCTTCCCCTGAATATCTTAAGACTGCTACCTACAGTTACCTGCTACCCAACATTGCCATATCAAAGCCAACATTTCCAAATATAATATTTTTTTTATATTCTTACTAAATGTATTCAACATTCATTCAATAGAGAAGACATTTACTGTACATACTTTTATCAGTCTGTTAGGCTGTGAGATAAGGAGCAGCTCATTATACAGAGACGTCTCTGTGAACTGTTGATTTGTTTTGATTGGGTTCATTAATAACTGCCTTGGCACAAAATATGTTTACATTTTACTCTCAAGGCATTTGCTTAAATTAAATTGCATATCTGGCATAATCATATTGTTACATTCAATCCCATTAATTAAAAAAAAAAAACCCAAATAAAATGTACAACTAGGACACGGATGCAGAAGGGGTCAAAAGAAACCCTTTCTGTACCTTGAGGATATACAATTATAAATGTAAATACAGGTGTATGTACTTTTTAGCCTGTGATGCAATGGGCATTCTCCTCATCTGGTAGAGATGCACATTATTAATAAATGCATCCAAATGTTACATCTTTTTGTTTGAGGTATTTCTCGTAAAGCCCTTTTTAAATTAAACTGGAAGGTATTTCAAAGAATAGCTTTACAAAAATTCCATAAAATATATGAATCTACCATTGTGCTTATTTTAGCAAAAGACTGGTAGCCAAATGACAAAAGCTACATATAGAGCATTTTGATTGCGCATTGGACAGATGTGGAATGAAACTGCCTGATCCACAATCTGAAATTGTCATAAAAATAATTGATAATGGTAGTATTTGAGAATTATTGCACTATTCTTGAAGCTATTAATTTAAAGACACTTGATTAGCATGTGCCATGTTCATAAAAAGATATTTAATAACCATGTCCAGTGATGGGGACAATGGGAACAAGAGAAATACTTCATTTAGCTATATATTATTACTTAGCTTCTTTTTAAATGGCAAAATATTCCAAAAATAGGAATTTATATTAGGGACATTTCTTGCAATGTACAGCATGTCCTGGATATTAAATTAACTTGCTGATAAAATAAGGAACTCTTACAATATTTAAGTGATCAGTAGTAAATTTTTGCAGAATTGCACCCAGATCATAGTATTGCTTTCTTTGCTCATACAATTGATATTTGCTGAGTACTAAACAGAACTGTTCATCTGTTTTAGTTTGCATGGACACAACTGGGGAGAATGCTTACTATTAGCAGTTGTCCCTATCTAATAATGTATTTCTTACCAACACCACAGATATTTTCCCACGTCAGATTTTCCCATTATAGGTTCTGTCCAATTTCCTGTAAAAAAAAAAAGGTCTCATTCTTTAGCCAAATTGACAGAAGTCAAGACATTCTGCAATTAGGCATGCTAAGCATTTTTTATGTGTTTTTAAGCATTTCTTACCAACCAATGAAAATCCCAATGAGTCATCATTAAAACAACATTTTTTTTGTTTACAAAATATAAGAGCACTCTATACATAGGTGTGAATCCAGGAAAATAATATCTCCAGAGACACAAACATTTGAGTAGAATATATATATATATATATATATATATATATATATATATATATATATATATATATATATATATATATATATATATATATATATGAATTCACTCTTACAAATTTCACAATTTACAATTTTTTTTAATCTAATCAATTTTATTATTTGCATTTCTATTTCACTTCTCTTGACTTTCTTGTTGGCAGCATCCATGCTAGGCAACCAGAAAGCAGAGTCATTCTCAGGATATTATATTATTTAGCTTTCTATGCTGGCCAAACCCAGTGCAGGGTGTTGCAGAACTGGAAATGTTCACACAGAGATGCCAGACTCAGAGTTTGGCCAGGCCAGCTGGACACCCTAGGCAACTCAGCCAGCCCACCCCCACTTCCCCCATCGCGCATGAGTGGTGATACGGCACACTTCCACACATGCACAGTGATGCAGAGGGCATTAATGCATGCACCCCCCAATCATTGCACCCTAGGCAGCTGCCTCTTCTGCCGACCCCTAGTTCTGGCCCTGACCAGACTGCAGGGTAGAGCTCAACTTTATTTCTGGCTGTTTTCTCCATGCTGTCAGCTCCCCCGTCTCTATCCCCTTTCCTTTGTCCATAAGCTTTCTTATTACTTCGCCAGTACTAAGCTTCTATTGCATATTAAAATAAACAATTAACATTCTCACAGGAATGGATGGCACAACATTACAGTCCATTACAGTGAATTGTGGGAATCATTTGTTGTTAAGACTTGTTGCTATCTAATTATCTCAGGGCTCAGCCCAAAATAAAAAGTGCCTGTTATTGCAAAAAAACATATTTTCAGATTAGGTTTTAGTGCCCCCCCCCCTGTGGTTTTCAGTCAAGTTGTTCTGTGGTTTAGCCTTTAACTACACACTCTTAATTTGATGTGACTTCCAGATGATACATTGGACCTGCATTTTCTATTAAGTACACATGAATGTTGTCTAAATGGGCTTTTTTTTATAGGTAATAATTTACCTATGCATTAGACTATATTTTAATAGGTGGCTAGCTATATTTTCAGCTTAGTAACCATATATTAATACTTTTATTGAACAAGATTGTTGCTTTTAAGATGAGAGCTATTTATATTAACTTCTGTGAGTCAGAATGTGATGCTTGTGTGAAAAAATTAAAGTGATGAAGTTCCACATTTAAACAGAATTGCAGAGTGGGAGTGCAAAAAAAGAACAAACTAGTAAAAAAAAGTAATATGATATAACTCTAAGCTTTTTCACTGCAGTCATTTCCTAAATTCCTGAAGCTTTTACCAGCAGCAATAAAATCAACTGATATATTTTGATTCAAATCTAAAACAGATCTGGGCCACCAAAACAGAAGGGTGCTTAAAGCAAGCCCCATGCATAGCCTTCCCTTTCCTCTCCCCTCCCTCCCCAACAGAGCAATAGATATAGAGACAGCAGAGCAGCGGCATAACCGGAGTGTGCAGGGACTCCCTGCCCAAAAAACTTCAGAGGGGCCCAGCATGCATAAATTCTCTTACCTTTATCCCCCCTCGCCTACCACATGCTTGTGCAGGCACACAATAATTTAAAGAAGAACATTGTCAGTGAGGGGGGGATTTAAATGATATGGCAGAAGCTGACCCAGTCCCCTTGTTCTCCGGCCGGAGTCTGCTTCCTCTACAGTCATGTCATTGCAACAGAGGTACTTGCCTATGTACTAACCAACTATAGCACCCATGTACCTATTCTGACACTGGTCTGAGGGTACATTATATACTGTATGTCTGCAATTCATCAAATGTGCTTTTTTGTCTTCTTATACACCTTATAAGGTAGCTATATACTATAAGATCATCACATTTGGTGAGTTCTCCAAACAAGCTGATTTATCCCCCGATTAATGCACCGATATGCCCACCTAAGGTGGGTACTATTTGGCTTAATCTGATAGTTTGCCCTTATGGCCAGCGGGAACAGAGGCTGTTGGAGCGAGGACTACATGAACTTGACAATGCAGTTCTTGATCCTATGGGTAAATCAAACCTGCCTGATCAACATCTGCCCAAGTGTGAGACAAATGTAGACAGATATTGGGCCCCATATACAGGCAGATAAGCTGCCAAATTGGTCTAATAGGCTGATAAAATAAACAATGGAACAGTTGGTCGGGTGGGCCCCTATAGACAGGCAGATAAACTGCCAAATTGGTCGTAACCAATAAAATAAATAATGGAGCTCTTGAAGTGAGAGAAGAATCATCCAAGGAAGTTGGGCACATATAACTGTTTATATCTACAGCATCCTAGAAGAAAACAACAACAGAAACCCAGTTTTCTATATTTAATTGCATGAATAAATAAATAAATGCATCTCTGTGGTGACTTTTGCTTCACCCTGTATAATAGATAGTGGAGTTTCTCCAAATTGACTGGTAAGACATTTGCTATAGCTGTGAATGCTGAGGATCAGGGGGCTTTGCACATAGTGCTCATATTCTAGCCAATAAGCACAGTTTGCAGTGTCTATTATTTTATGAGAAATAGCAATGTGAAGTTTGTAGATGAAGGATCAGGAGAAAGGAGATGGTTTTTTGCCCCTGACACTAGCAGAGCTGTTTGAAAGATAGCACCATGCATCTTGTTGGCAGAGCTGAACACTGAGCAATAACTACACATATTCTACTTTTTACACATATTAGACATATTACTGAAAGAGCTAGCAGTGAATTATCATATGGATATACAAAAGTAATACAGGTAACAATATAAAAAGAAATGTTTGCTGACTGAGGAGGTCTGACGTCCCTGACACAGGTGCATGCTGAGCAATAACTAGAGACTTTAGAGATGTTAAAGTGGATTATCATACAGCAATGCACAATTAATGCCAACAACAATATACTGTAAATATTATAGAGACAATCTTCAGCACTCCAGCTGTTCTGTATTACAATTCTGGGGGAATTCTGGGGAGCAAAGAAGTCAGAAGTGTTTTTATTATCTTGTTGGTTGCTTGACTTGGTTCATAGAGAAGTATTTAAAGATCTGGAAAGAGAGATAGAAAGTATATTAAGTCACCATAGATTAATTTTCTGCCTTGATTCACATTTCAGTATCAAGGGTAGAGGCTATTAAATGGTGCTGAAGTTCATTTCTTGAGCACCAACCACAATTTTACAGATATGTCTAATTAAAAAACTATTTGCCTATTAAGCTTTATCTAATTGCTTTTGGAATGTTGTGCAGTGACAAACTTAACCTGTTGCTCGCTACAATTATCATGATAGATACAAGGGCGTCGACATATAGGGGCAAGTGGGGCTATTGTCCTTGTACTTGGACTTCATAATAAAGGATATTCCCTGATCCTTACCATATGTATACATATAGTTTTTTTTTTTTTTTTTATATGAACACATTTCTTAAAATTACCATTAAGAACCAGCAATAACGTTATAAAAGGCTTACATCTTGTGGTTAGCACCCCTTCAAATAATGGACCATCCTAATGCATATTCTCAGTGCTTGAATTGGGAACAAAAAGGTGAAGGGATGGTGTGTGTGTGTGGCATATGTAGCCATGCCCACAGAAAATCACCACTGAAACGGAGTTCCTGGCGCGCGTAATTTTTGTAAGTTGCCACGCCCCCATTTGTGATCACGCCCCCAACCAAATCAGGAAGGCATCGTGGCAATTTCATGCATAAATACCCCATAACCCATAGCAGGGTGGCACAGAGGCAATTTCATATATAAATGAATGCAGCCTGTCAGGAATTGTACTCACACATGGTAAAAAGCTGTAGTCATTTCTCTGTCCTGCCATATATCATGCTTTGATCTTCCCCATTGTGTCTCTGTCCTGGCCACAAATCAAGTTGAGATCTTGTTCCTCTGCAAAGTGCGTATTTTACTTCTGTGCTCCCACCTCAGTCTTTGTACTTTTCATTCTTCTCCCTCTGACTTCTGCCTTATTTAATACAAAAGTTCACTGCTTATTTTCCATGGGGTGCCCATTTTAACTTCCTGCCCATAAAATTTTACATAATACTGCGAACCAATATCCTTTCAATCATATAATTTTAATCAATCATGTTTAAGCAGGCATTTCTAACCTTTAAAAAAGCCATGCTTTTTTTAGGCAAAGCTCATATTGGCCTGCATTTGGACTTACAAGTTAATTAATTTGCTTATGCTCCTATTTAATTTAAGGTATGCTAATCTTAGTACTTCCCATTTATTAATTATTGGCTGCAATAAAAAAATATTACAAAGTGGCTTTTTTAAAAATTGGAAATGCCAGCTAAAACTTGATTTGTTAAAATTACCTGGAAATTGAGCAATGAGTAAAATATAGTATAAAATAAGGCTGACGTCAGAGGGAGAAGATGGAAAAGTACAGTGACTGAGGGGGGAGGTTAGAGCACCAAAGTAAAATATGTGCTTTGCAGAGGTGCACTAAATAACAAGTACAGAGAGGGGGGAGGAAGGCTTGAGGAAGGAGATATGAAAACAGTACAAAAGACAAGGAAGAAGAACAAAAAACTAAAGTCGGAAGGAGATGGAAAAATGACTGAGGGGGAGCACGGATCACAGAAGTAAAATACGTACTTTGCACAGCCAAGATCACAACTTGATTTGTGGCCAGGACTTAGACATGATGGGGGAGATCAGCTCATTATAAATGGCAGGAGGGAGGAGTGACTACAGCTGTGTGAGTACACCAGCACAATGCAGGCAGGATTCAATTCTGTAACCTTCCGTGTTCTGATGTACAGCATGTAGCCAGCTGAGCTAGGGTAAATAAAGTGTTTCTTACATGGCTGTTGTTGGAGGCGAGTGGGTGCCATCTGTTTTCCACAAAGCCCGATTCTCACTTCAGAGCAGCAACAGAAGACAGTCCAGTCCAGACACAGGTGCTGCCAACTGAACCGGACTTTCACTTTGCGTGCTTAATAAGTGCTGTGCAGCAATTGGAGGGGAGGCTGGTCAATGTGCTTACTGTTATCCAATCACTGCAGGCCTTGATCTGGAAGGCTAAAGCAGGACAGAATAATGAAAGGACAAGCACTGGCGGGATGCAATTTGGGGAAAAAAAAGAAGTGGCGACATGGCATCCCATTGCATCCCGCCCCAATTCCAGCACTGCATATTCTACTACTCAGAGCAGCAGTTCGAATTTAGCTCCGCCCTTTCCTCTATGAGAAGCTTTCTGCTCCTCAACTGTGTGAGGAATGAGATAATCTGTCAGGGAGAGAATCAGTATAGAATCTCTTCCTGATGAAGCAGCTTTTTCCCACGGCAGATGAGAGTGAATCTGTCAGGTGTGTTTAGCTTAGAGTTTGAATGCCAGTGTATGTGTGTGTCTGAAATTGTGAAACTGTTAGTGTTAAGCGTAAGGGCACTGTGTTTAAGGTCTGACATACTCTGTGTGTGCGTTATAGAGACTATGGGGCAGATTCATTAAAGGGTGAAGTGGTCAACGCTAGCGGCAATTTGACACAAATCCCATCCAGGCGTAGAGAGCAATTCGCTAGCGAACGAGACCGTCGCTAGCGTATTTTCATATCCTAACACCAGGCAACTTTTCACTCTGGCGAACTGTCGCTACTCTGCCATCCAGGCGTAGAGAGCAATTCGCTAGCGAACGAGACCGTCGCTAGCGTATTTTCATATCCTAACACCAGGCAACTTTTCACTCTGGCGAACTGTCACTACTCTGCATATTCACTAAGATGCAGATTTTGAACGTAGCGCTACCTCTTTCACCAGAGTTTACTTCACCACCTCAGACTAGGCAAACTGATAAAAATTACACTACATCTTCCTCAAAACAAGGGCAACTTTTACTTTTTTAAAACAGGATTGCCTTCAAAAGTCCAGACATTTGAAGGGCATGCAACATTTTTTTTAGGGTGGGCTAATGTGTAGGGCATTAGAGGATCTCTCCTGTCTTTATTATGGTTCCTTGGACATTTGTAATAAAAAATGGCTACTTCGTCCATTTGCACCAACATTACTAATAAAGACGACCATACGATTTTTATGTACCCGCCCTATTCAAATTGACCTAAGTGTAAGACTACTAATGAATAGGGATGGGCGAATTTGACCCGATTTGCTTCTCCAAACATTCGGCGCCGGCAAAATTACGCAGACGGCAATTAAAGTTTATGGGCGGCAAAAATTTTTGGATGTACGGCGGAATTTTTTTGTTGCACACCGCCACACAAGTCTATGGGCATCATTTCCACTGTGAAATAAGGTGAAAAATTTCACCCATTCCTACTAAAGTTTTGCTAGGCAGAAATGAACACTAGTGAAACTTCGCTAGGAAATTCTCTCACTGTCGAAGTAAGACTAGCGAAAATTTGCCAGCATTCGGCTGCTGAGACGCAACTTCATATTTTAATGAATTAGCATAGTGGTAAAGAATTTGCACCTGGTGAAATAGAAAATTCTTCCTTTAGTGAATTGGCTCCTAAAAATTAACTTGTGTTTACTGTGTAACTACATTCATTATTCAATCGTATGGGTACAGGTTGGCTGTGGGTTTTGCCTACAACCATTCTCTCAGTGCATTTGCCTCAAACACATTAACCCCTACAGTTCCTTGCCCTGCTGTTTTATTAAATCCCCCACCTATCCATGGCCTCACTCTATTCACTGTCCTCTAAGTGTTTTACCCTTCTCAGTCTGCTGTTACCCCCAAACTCACCTCTCCATCTCTAATAATTCTCTGCCTCATTTTATATATCTGTATACATAGAAATATTTATAATATTATAATATATATATTTTTGCACCTCACCCTCCTCTCCTGCTGAAATTTATGAACATAGATTCTATGCCAGTGATATTGTGTTGTGCACAGCCTCTTCCTGTTGTTGTTACTCTACTTTATGTACAGTAGAACTCCCATTTTACATTTTTCAGGGGACCAGAAAAAATTATGTTGAATCAGGAAAATGTATTATGCATTATATATATGTGGGATCACAAAAATTGTATAAAATATGGAAAAACTTAAAATTAGGGTATGTAAAATGGAGGTGTAACTGTATGTATCCAGCTGTAACTAGGACTCTAGAGGGAATAACATTCTGCAAACTGTGGCTAGTAATTGTGCTACGAAAGTAGAAAAGACCAAGCATTGTCCTGGCAAACAAGGAGTTTGTGTCACTAACAGAATGATAATGCAATACATGTGCAACAGTTACTACTTTATATATTTATAGAAAAGCTGTTGTTAGGTTTGTGTGGAAACCAAAATATGGGTATCTGTTTAAATTTGTTTACATTTTTTTTCCTTGGCCCCCTGAAGAATTTTCTCTGGACACCCATGGATAGATATTAGCTTTAGTTCAAACCTATCTCTAAATTAAGGTGGGTGGTTATTGCTTGCAGTACTTGCTATTAATCAAAAATGACTTCCTATTTGGGAATTATTTATCCCATAAAAAAGAATAATTAATATTGAAAGCAACCAAGGTCACTCCTGCTATGAGACAAGGTGATCGGCTCCGTTGCTAAAGATTTAAGCGAGGAGCAGAAGCGGGGGGGGCATTGAGGCTGCATAAAGGAACCCAGCCCATATATTAACCATCATTGTGCTCGATGATGCTATGTTATTTTCTTGCAACTTTCAGACTAACTAAAGTTTAATTGTATATCCTGACAAGTTAATATATACTTTGAGTATGGCATATGCGGATTAAATAAGTATATATGTAGTTAATTGACAGTGTGGGTCTTATATAGTACTGACATGGGTACAACTTTTTCAAGTACAGTTAATAATAGCAACCAATGAACAAGTGAGTTTTATTAAGCTATTACAAGTTACAAATCAAAGCAGCAATCTCATTGGTTGCTATAGGTAACTGTACTGGTGCAATTTAGCAACAGTGTTAGCAAATCTGCTCCAGATACTAGTAATTGATGTTTTTTGTGTCTCATAAGTGAAAGATTGATTGGGATAAAATCATAAAAAAGACATAATTCCACATAATTCACCTTGCCAACTTCCCATTCAAGTTAACCCTGGGTATCAGAGTCAAGCCACCCCCCACCCCCACCAATTACAACAGTGAATAATATTTAGCCAGATTTTGGGACCACCCCAAAGTGACTAACCTTGGGAAAACCCTAGGCCAGTCACATATCAGAAGAGGAGAAAGGGGCTTACCCTCTTAGCATTGTCATGCTCTGCTTCTCTCTTCGCCTCTCATAAGATAACATACTGTAAGTGTTTGCGAAGTTCTTTTTGTAAAATTTAAATTGCAAACAGTGTACTGACTTGACTTGTCATTCATGTGTGCCTGGGAAATGTACATGGTTAACACAGTGCAGATATTTGAAAAAAATGGAAATTTATTTAGTGTGGGCTTTGCAGCTTATGATTAAATGTACATGTATTGGATACATTATCCAGAAACTATGAATTATGGCAATTCCATCTCCAATAGACTCTATTATAATCAAATACTTAAAATGTGCACATTATAAATAAAACAATGTCTGGTACTTGATCAAATATTATTATTATTATTATTATTATTAATCCTTATTGGAGACAAAAAAACATCCACTTGGTGTAGCCTGAAGCAAGGTTCTCACCTTGCTTCATGGCATAAGTGGCCCTGGATGAGTGTAAAGATGTCCAAAACTTACTCCAGAGTTCCTGAGCAAGTGGAGGAACAGATATATTTATCTTCAAATTTATGATAAGCAAATCTGTCCCTTTTCACTTTGCAGTAAGTTTTTTACCGTCATTTAGTGAAAAACCCATACCTGCCTAAAAATGTCACTCAGCCCCAGATATTCTTTGGAAAGAAATTGCCATTAAGAAAACAGATACAAATTTGAATATTCAATCGTTTATCTAAAAATCTCAGTCTGCATGATTTTTTTTAATTTCAGCTAAAATGAAAATTTTACTAATAAATCAGTCCTTAAAGGAACAGTAACACCAAAAATTAAAGTGTTTTAAAGAAATTAAACTATATTATAGTGTTGCTCTGCATTAGTAAAAGTTCTGTGTTTGCTTTAGAAAGACTTCTGTAATCTATATAAATAGGCTGCTGTGTAGCCATGGGGCATGCCATGTAAGCTGAAAAGGGAGAGAAGGCACAGGTTACTAAGCAGATAACTGATACAGTAAGCTCTGCAATAGACTACAATGGTATTCTACAGAGTGCATCTGTTATCTGCTATGCAACCTGAGCTTTGAATGGCTGCCCCCCATGGCTACACAGCTTTATGTTTATATAAAATATAGTAGTGTTTCTAAAGCAAACACACCAGTTTTACCAGTTTGAAACAGTACATTATAATTTAATTTCTTTAAAACACTTTAAAGGGGTTGTCACAGTTGAGTTCATTTTTAGTATAAAGTAGAGAGGGATATTCTGAGACAGTTTGCAGTTGGTTTTTATTTAGCAGCTCTCCAGTCTGCAATTTCAGTCCAAATTACCCTAGTAACCATGTATTGACTTGAATAAGAGACTGGAATATGAATAGGAGAAGACCTGATTAGAAATATGAGTAATACAAAGTAGCAATAACAATACATTTGTAGCCGTACAGAGCATTTTTAGATGGGATCAGTGACCACCATTTGAAAGCTGGAAAGAGTCAGAATAATTAAAACAACTATAAATAATAATAATGAAGACCAATTGAAAAGTTGCTTTTAGCCATTCTATAACATACTAAAAGTTAATTTAAAGGTGAGCCTCCGCTTTAATTTTTTTCTGTTAGGGTGTTTGAAACAGAAGAAGAGCCCAGCAAAGTCTTAAGGCCCCCATAGACGCGACGATTCTTCTTTGCGAAACGACCGATTTCAGCGCAGCCCGACCGATTCGTCAAATTATCGTGCGGTTAGTGGGATTCAAACGATCGTACATCTTACGATTTTTCGTCCGACATCTGCCAGGAAATTGATCGGCCAGGTTAAAAAATCTTTGTCGGTCCCAGTACAATCTATGGATGTTTGCAGGGCCAAGCAGGCAGCTCCCCTTTGTTTTCCTGGTAAATTGGTCGTTTTAGTTGATGGACAGTTCGAACGTTCGTACGATGGTTCTCAGAAGATCTTGGTCTCACGATGTGGATTGGATCTGTTGAAAATCTGTACATCTATGGCCAGCTTTACTTGTGAACCAAGGTTCATAAGTGTAGCAAATGTAAAAAAAACTCAGCAGTATATCAGTGTGTCTTGCATGAAGAAAGCTTCCTTATTAAAGAACATACATGAGGAGTCTTTTCTTGTGAAATACAGGTTCTCAACTTCTCATTTGTGTTTTCTGGGTCATGAGTGATTTATTGCACTGCTATAGTCCATTTTTGTTTTGGTTTTTTAAACAAATCAGATACAATGAACTTAGATATGTTTAATTAGTAACAGCTAAGTGCTAGATTTGTGACACTTTTCCCAAAGGAATTTAGAGTATATACACATTGTAAACTTAATCAAATGAATTAACCCTTTTATCACTTGCAAATGTTCTGTGGATTTACTCATTTCTTGTTGCAGAATGGTTTTGATTGTTATGATGTGCAATACAAGCCATGTGGAAAGGTGATATAAAAGTGAAGAGTATGGATCCAACAGGCAGAGATGCATTTTTTATATTCATTGACAAACCTAGCTGCAGCTACAGTTGGTATGGTTGACTTACAGCTAAAATATGAGAGTATGGGTAAACAGAAACACAGTGGGTTGTTTACTAAAACCCAAATTTTTCTGGTTGGTGTTTTAAATGGGAAATCACAATTTTTTGTGTGGAAAAAAACCCTCTAATTTTTCAAGATTTATTATACCCCAAGGCTGCTAAATGTGAGAATCCAAAAATACTTAATCTCAAACCTGTTGAGGTAATGCAGATGTCCCTTTTACAATAGGAAAATGTCATGATCTATGCTGGGTTTTGTACTGTAATCCAAATAATCTGTGTTTTTTAGGTGATAATCTGAAAAATGAATTCATATTATATTCATGAATTTATTACTTAATAATAATAATTATTATTAATGAAAATGTGTAAAAAAAAGAATTGCTTGCTTAAATACATAGGTCTTTATGGTAAAGGCCATTTCTGTATTTCGGAGCATTTTGTGTAATGGGTTACTAGATAATAGATCCCATACCTGTAAAGGAGATCCATTTTGATGGCAATGTACAGATGAACCACATGGATTTGTGTGTTAAATGCGTCATGACTCAGGATTAATTGAAGAAACTGTGTTATCTAAAGTCATTTTAACGCATTTAACCTTTTCACAATGGTGAATGCTTTAATTAGATGGGATGCAGTGACTTCAATTTTCTGTGTTAAATGTGATAAGTGGGATATTTTGTTTTTTTATTCTGTGTCAAACACACAAACCAAAGTGGCTTCATCTGTAATTCTATTTACTACCATCAAGTAAAAGGTACTGTCTTATTATTATTAATAACAATGAAAATGTGTAAAAAAACAAACAAGAATTGTTTGCTTAAATACATAGGTTATAATGGAAAAGGCCATTTTTATAATGGGTTACTAGATAATAGATCCCATACCTGTAAAGAAAATGTAGTATCCTTATGCTTCACATTTCAGAAAGACCATTTATCGGGAAAACTCCAGGTCCCAAGCATTCTGGATAAGAGATCCCATATGTGTACTTCACATGTTTGTTTGCCTTCCATGTAGACTATGGTGCACAGTGTTGGACTTGGACACCAGGGGCCCACCCAAAAACCTAAGACCAGGGCCCACCATAAAACCTTAGACCAGGGGCCACTCTCAGTACTATTATTCTTCATCTCCTCAATCAACCTCTATTCACCTAGTCTGTTTTCTTTACATACTATTATCACTTATTCCATCTATTTAGCCTCTTTGTTCTCATAGAAATAGGGAATGGCCCTGAAATAGTCCAAAAGTTTAGTAGCATGAGGGCCCACTAACACCTGGGCCCACCGGTTCCTGGTTTCCTGGTGGGCCAGTCCGACACTGATGGTGCAAATTTATAAAGCAGTGTAAAATGTTGTGTGCCTTAATAAATGTAAAATGAATGGTGTATTTAGAGTACAAAACTCCACCACAGTCACTATGGGGGTTATTTACTAAACTCTGAATGCAAAAATCACGAAAAAATCTGACTTAAAAAAATCACGAATTTTTCAGAATTTTTTAAACCCCGAGGATGGAAAAGTCTGAATCTGAAAATCCAGCATCTCAGACCTGTCGAGGTTTCATATAAGTCAATGGGAGAAGTCCCAATGATTTTTTGATGTGCGCTGGTTTTTTGGCAATACCCCAAAGTTTTCAGACAAAATTCTGAGTTTATAGGTGAAAAATCCGAAAAAATCTTGAAAATTGGATGAAAAATCTGAAAAAAATGTGAAAATTTAATTTTTCACGATTTATTCGGATTTTTTCACCGCAAACAAAATTTTCGGGAAAGTGTAATAATAAATAAGCCCAAAAAACCTGTGCGGATTTGGTCTGAGTTTTTTTTCCAGAAAATATTAAGATAAATTTGGACTTTGATAAATAACCCCCTATGTGTTAATTAATGTAATGCAACTGTGAAGACGCAATGGTGTATGTATTTTGTACTGCCAGACTAACAAAATACATTTTGCTATCATTTTATCCCACCTCCAGACCTGGTCTAAACCTTTGAAGTCAATGAGAAAAACTATGAGTGCAAAGAAATCTTGGTTGGAAAATTGGTGTATAAAGCTGTGTATAAGCACTGGCACCCGTGTCACTTTTTATGCTGCTATTTACTAGCCAACACCTTTTTCTATGCCAGAATTTTACACTCAGCTACACATACACATAAAATCTTTAAACACATTTTTTACAAGTAAGTACCATGATTTAAAATGTTTATTCAGGAAAAATCATATTATGTCACACACACATACAAGCATGTTTATATGTATTCATTTACACACATACAAATGAATACCAGATTGTCATAAAGCTGCTGCTGTGTATTTCAAATAAAGGGCCATGATAATGAACATCTCCATCATGGAGCAACATGCTGGGCTGGATAGCAGCCACCTAGTATAATTGATCTCAATATAGCATTAAAATGAGATACAGCTTTTGTCTGAAACTTTACAGGAAACTATCATTAAAATTTCATTATCAGTTTTACAGTTAAGTGCAATCTTTAAGGGCAAGTATCACAAAGCAAACAATTTAATAAGCTGTAGTGCAGGTCTGGACTGAGAATTAAAATAGGCCCTGGCATTTCAGTTACACAGAGGCCCAATCAGCCCACATAGAGGCCCAAACAGCCACCACCAGCCCAGTAAATGCTGACTTTCTATGGGACCTTATAGCAGCCCCTCTTGTATTTGCCAGAACCCACAGATTGCCAGTTCTGGCCTGCTGTAGTGAAATGCAGAGCGCTGTGCAGGCTGGAAGGCCAGATGCAGTGGCTGTATAGATACTGTATATCTATCTCTATGTACCTATCAGCATCTCATCATTTGTCCCACCCATTTTCAGTGCCGTCTTTCATTATTCGTAGCTCACGGCATGTTTCCCACCCATCCTGCCAAAAAGACAAATGCAAATGACTACTTAAATTACTTCTTTGGATTAAAGAGGATGTAACCCTCACTTTCCAATATATATTATTATGATTATTCTTTATTTATATAGCAGCAATGTAATATGGAGCACTACTTATATAGAGAAAACTCAAAGTCCCAGCCACAGTGATGCCTACCAATAAAACTCCAGGTTCTAAGCATTTTTAATAATATAGTACTTTTTAGATGGTGGAAACAAAGCAACCCTTGAATTAGAACACACAAACTTTGTGCAGATTTTTGGAATTGTACTTTAACTTTATTTCAATGTTCTTTATTTTGTGTCTAGAGGGTGTTTCCCAAATTATAATCAGGTTTTTTTTCCAGTTGATTGAATTCACTTTCCTGGAAGTGCAAATTCAATTGATTTTCAGTAGACTGCGACCTGATTCTATATTTGGCAACGAAAATTGCAACGATTATTGATCGACAGAAATGGATCTTTCCAGAAAACTTTGTTAATGAATCTGCCCGTAAATTACATTCAGTAACAAAAAAAGGATTAGCTCATCAAAAAGACTAAGTAATAGTTATGTGCAATTACAAAAAAGTCTTATTTTTAAAAATGATTTCCTTTACACGTAATAATAAGATGGTACCTTGTACCTGTAGCCCTATTCTGCTATCTAGCACTGATTTCCTTCCTTGTGGTGCTAAAGGAGTCCTGTGTCTCTGCTATATGTGTGTGCAAGTACACAATAAAATGGCATGCTTCCATTCAGGGTCAGGACATACTGGACTGTAATATTACTCCGTGAGAACTTCTCTGATCCACAATCAGACACAGGTACAGGTATGGGACCTGTTATCCAGAATGCTTGGAACCTTGGATTTTCCATATAATGGATCTTTCTGTAATTTGGAACTTCATACCTTAAGTCTACTAGAAAATCATGTAAACATTAAATAAACCCAATAGGCTGGTTTTGCTTCAAATAAGGGTTAATTATATATTAGTTTGGATCAAGTACAAGCTACTGTTTTATTATTACAGAGAAAATTATTTAAAAAAAATTATTATTGGATTATTTGGATAAAATGGAGTCAATAGGAGACAGCTTTTCTGTAATTCAGAGCTTTCTGTATAAGTGGATTCTGGATAACAGATCCTATACCTAAGGTGGAAAGGTTTATTTGCAATAACTTTAAATAACATGCACACATATGGAATTCTTTACAGTCTCTCTCTTTTTAGATGGGTGCTGTTTATAGTCACACAAATGATCAGCATCTGCTTCTAACACATAATCATCCAGTGCATACTCATAAGCTTCAGTATAAGAGATAACAACACCCCAGAGGTAGCATTGCCTTGCCTTTGGTGCCTAATCCCCACTGAAAGTGAATTTCACAGGGGTGTCACGCTCCAAGGATCTCTCAAGGATCTATCCCTGAGCCTAACTGCTTGAGTCCCTAAACCAGTGACCTTGTCACTACAGGGTACTAACCCTCAAAGTCTCCTTGTCTAAATTGCTGGCTGATCACTAAATAACTCCCAATCCCATCTTTCACTCCTAGGGGTTTATTTATCAAAATCCAAAAAGTTCTCACTATTTTCTGAAAACTAATCTGACCAAATCAGCACAGACTTCCCCCCCCTATTTATCAATACATTTTTCATAAAATTCGTTGTGTGGGAAAAAAACTCAATAAAATCATGAAAAAATCTGAATCCTTCGATTTTTTTGGATTTGCATCGAAAACTGCAACTTTTTCGGATTTGATGCACAAAATCTAAAATTTTTCGAATTTGACGCCCGAAAACCACAAAATCTTCATATTGAAAGAAACCCTGCGCAGATCAGTATATGACTGTGACATCTGTCATTGACTTCTACATGAACTTGGTAGGTCTGAGTTAGAATACTTTTTATTCAAACTTTAACACCATCGGAGTTTAATAAAGCTCGAAACATTCAGGGGCCCATTCACTAAGTTTGAGTGAAGAAATCGAGGAAAAATAGTTCGAATTTCGAATGTTTTTTTTGGCTACTTTGACCATCGAATAGGCTACTTCGACCTTCGACTACGACCTTCGAATCGAACGATTCGAACTAAAAATCGTTCGAATATTCGACCATTCGATAATCAAAGTACTGTCTCTTTAAAAATTTCTTCGACCCCCTAGTTCGCCACCTAAAACCTACCGAGGCCAATGTTAGCCTATGGGGAAGGGCCCATAGGCTTGCTAACAATTTTCTGATCGAAGGATAATCCTTCGATCGATGGATTAAAATCCTTCGAATCGTTCTATTCGATCGAACGAATTGCACAAAATCCTTCGACTCCGATTTTAATTTGGCAGTCGAATATCGAGGGTTAATTAACCCTCGATATTCGACCCTTGATACATCTGCCCCTCAATGTTTTTTTCTATGATAAAATTGTATTTTTCCCCTTTAAAAGTGTGACCAGAAAAAGTTGGACTTTAATAAATAAGCCCCCCAAAGTGACAATAACAGAACTGCCCTTGCTCTTACTTCACCTATTCTGGAACCTGCCTTTGTTTTAGGCTCGATGGAGCACCACGATAGCACCTTCTCCAACAGGTGTGCAGACCAAAAAGTGACATGTAACATTCCCATTTTATAAAATAGAACATTGACATCTACTGGCCAGTCACTGAAATGCACGCAGAATTCTTCCACACAGGATTCTATACCTGTAACTGAGAACCTAGTCTAGCTGACTAAATTATGGAGAGGGGACCAAAAGGACATAAAGGTTGGCAAAACCTTTACCCTCTTACATACTGACTATGCTACATAAATCCATATTGGTAACAATACAATCCAATATAGTTTATTTCATGTTAAAATGTTTTTAGTAGAATTATAATATAGAGATCAAATTATGAAAAGATCTATCAAGAAAACCTCAAGTCCCAAGCATTCAGTATAACAGATTCAATAACTGTTCTACCAACATATGCAGCATTTAATAGACATTGTACCTTATATCCATCAGTTCCTGGTCAAGTGGAGATGGCAATGTAATTATTATCAATATAATCAATATTCAAACAATGAATCTATCTGATTTTTATTATTTATTTATATAAATGACATGCAGATCATGCATTAGTTTGTATCAAAGCCACAACCCTAATGTGGTCATGCAAGAAATGATAACAACTTTGCTGTTGGGCTGCCAACAAATAATACCAGGTGTATAAGCAATTAATATCATGTAAAAGGCAGGCCAGTAACTCAATTATATGACAGATGAAGGACTATAGCATATACTGTATAATACACCTTTTGAAAAACTGTGTCCCAAAAAAAGTTTCCCGGAAAGAATTTATGTTACCATTTATATAGTGCAGGATTACAAATGGATTGTAAAGGATGGTTTTATAGACCTGCCAACATACCACTTTGAGTAGGGACACTTGTGTGGGTTGTGCTAAAATCTCTGCAGCCCTAGATCAGGTTACATCAGATGTAGATCATTATGCTCCCTCAATTAATGGAAATGTTGGAAGGAATACACCTAGTATGGGATTACTGAAATTTCAATGTAGGTCTGCACATTTTTCAAACGCTTCCCAATTTTAAGTGGAAGGCAGAGAAGAATAATGATATCCTTGGCCTTTAAAAAGCACAAAAAATGGGTCAACAGCTAATTAAAACCTTTATAATAAAAATGCAAAAAAGCTAAAGCTAGAGCTAGCCAGTAGCCAACAGATAGGATTAGCTGCTTGATGTTCCCATTCTAAAAGAAACAGAAAGAATTTTGTTTTAGGTAAAATTATTTCTTAATGTAGCTGAAAGTGTCTCTCCAGCTAAATTTAGGGGTAAATAAAAATGAATAAGGTTTCTGCTCAAACATTCTTCTTCTCTCTAGGCTGAACCCAAACAAGTAAGAACAAAAACACACATAAAAGCAGAAAAAAAAATAACAGATAACAAGATATCACAATAGTGACTGCATGAATTAATTTCTCTCCTCTTTAATAGTAGTGATGGGCGAATCTGTCGCGTTTCGCTTCGCCGAATAATTCGCGAATTTCCAGCGAAATTCGCGAAACGGCGAAAAATTCGCGAAACGAGTCGCGCGGGCCGATTTTGTCGCGCGTCAAAAATATTTTGTCGCGGACGCAAGTATGAGTTTTAACGCGCGACGTTATTTTTGACGCGCAGTGCAATTTGATGAAGCCCATCTTCTATGGGTGTTTTGTTTGTATAACCTTTTTTCATCTTTGGGCCTACAAATAAAAATTTTCCCCTTAGTTTCAAGCTTTGTAGTCTGTGATGATAAATGAACATGGTATCTTTTGCTTTGTGTCTGAATGTGCTGAATTGGATTGGACTCCATGGGAAGACCAATACACATGCGTGTTTCACTTAGTATACTGCTACACACATGCCCTGCATTGTTAGAGGACTCCTATCTTGAAAAAATGGCTCCCATTTTGCAAGTTTCTTAAACTTTTAACGTTTGTGGATTTTTTCACATTACCTCTGGTCAACTGGTAATGGTATCTACTACTACTCTATATCTCTGTTTAACCAAAAAGTACCATCTGTACTTCATATATCTAATAGTAGATTACTAACACAAGTACAACTAATAAATCTGAACAGATAGTATCTGGATGCTTTGTATTTCAGATAAAAATGAATAAACCATATGTTTATGTGAATGAACCTTATATTTACATCATGTAATTGTAATGATTCTGAAATACTATGTAATGTAATTTTAATGACTCCGATTAAGAATAGTCATCGTTGTGTTATTAGAATCCAAACAATTCCAAGTACCATGTGAGTATTAGTTTAGTCAAATGAAAAATGAACTCAAAATATAGAGATATAAAAAAAATTTTTAATTTACAACATACACTGGTGCCCGCTGCAGATGAGGTAGCCTGGGTCAGCCAGTCTACCACTGCCTCTGCCTGCTGCGACCGTATGGGTCGCGAAGCAGTGGCAAAAAAATCGGGCACAGTCCTACGTGGACCAGTTGCCCCGCTGCTGCGACCCACAGCCACCTGCTGCTGTGGCATTTGCTGCTGCTGTTGTTGCGGGTGCTGCTGCTGTTGTTGCAGCTGCTGCTGCTGTTGTTGTTGCAGCTGCTGCTGTTGTTGTTGCAGCTGCTGCTGTTGTTGTTGCAGCTGCTGCTGTGATGGCAGCTGCTTTGATGGCAGCTTGTGCTGCGACTGATTTACAGTGCCCAGACTGGGCATGGCACATGGCTGTTGTGGGGTTGGATGCCCACGGCCAGCACCACGGCCTCTTCCTCGGCCACCCCTCCCTATCCCACCCTTCTTCCCACCACCACCACCACCACCCATCCCCCCTCTCCCACGGCCCGTCATATTGGGCAACTAAACTTAAAAAAAAAAATATATATATAAGGGGGGGGTTTGGATATTTCGGGGAAGGAAAGGAGAAAAAAAATAAAACCCTCAACTAAATCCCCTCAGCAGAAGTGTGCACCCACAAGGAGTACACACACCAGCACAGACAAAGACAAAGACAGTTAGCCCTAAAAAGGGCTATTGGGTGGTGAGCAGGCAAGCAGAAGAGGGAAAACAGTAAACTGAAATCCACAACCTCCACTTGCACTGACTCAGAAAAAAAAAAAGCTCTCTACACAAACTCCACTAGCTAAATCACACACAAATCTCTCACTATCCTGCTCTCTCTACCTCTACCAGAAACGCCACGAGTAATGGCCGCCTCTGCAGCTCCTTATATAGCCAGTGGGTTGGCTCAGGGATGGCTCACATCTTATTGGCTGCTGTGGGTGATGTTTAGTTTGTCGCGCGTCTTTTTGTTTTGACGCGCATTAGCGGCGTCGCGGCTCGTCGCGCGACGAAATTTTCGACGCGCGGCGAAACGAGTCGCGAGGCGAATTTTTGCCGCAATTTCGCGAAAAATTCGCCCGCGGCGAAACGCAGAAATTCGCCGCGAATTTAACCATGGCGAATTTATTCGCCCATCCCTATTTAATAGTACTCAACTCCTTCAAGGCATGATTTTTAGGACTCGGCTCAGTATTGCCAATAATTTAGTACAGTATACATGACTTCCAAAATGAAACACTACATTTTGGTTTTATAGCCACACAGTTTGCACAGGGTTGCAATGTGCCCATCCAAGCCTAACTATCATTATTACTGAGCTGTTCTTATTATAATTGCCTAAACGAACACAGGCATTACAGAAAATCTAATTATCTGCTTCTTTTTTTTGTAAGGGGGAAAATGTGCAAGTCCTTAGAGGGATACTGTTGCAGGAAAACATAATTTTTCAAAATACATCAGTTAATAGTGCTGCTCCAGCATAATTCTGTACTGAAATTTTGACATTTGACATGGGTCTAGACATGATGCCCATTTCCCAGGTGCCCCCAATCATGTCATTTGATAACTGTTACAATGCAAGTTGAAGTGATATCACCATCCTCCCTTCACCCCCACCCCAGCAGGACATGAACAGAACAATGAGCAGCTAAGCAGCTCCCTGACACCTCTGCTGAACCATTTGTTTGCATTGCTAAAAGTGTCCCCTTCTTTTTCCTGCTTGGTTACTTTTCCTCATGTCTACCACTAGGTGAGACAAGGGAGCACAACACATTGAAGTACAATGAGAAGGACAAAAACAATAGCTTTCTCAAAGCAGTTCTATCCTGAAGTGATGGCTCCTTCTCAAAGTTCAGAATCAGGCACAATGCTCTGATATGGCTGCCTCCACACCAATATTACAGCTAAAACAAAATACATTTGTTGGTTCAAGAATAAAATTTGAAATGCTAGAGTGAATAATTAGCAATGTAAACAGTGTAATTTAGAAATAAATTGTAAACCATAAAAAATCGAGACAGAATCCCTTTAAGTTTTAAAAAATTATCTATCTTTTATAACAAATCAGTTAGTGGTCCTAGCATACACAGAATATATTAAAACACAATTCTTCTAATATATATTCAGGCCACCAGGAAAATGAGCTATATAGCAAGTATGGAAACCACCTATTGTGAAATGATATTATAAGTCAACGAGGAGTTCAATGACCAAATAAAATCACAAGGCCAGAGGCCACATATCTTACAACAGGGTACATTACTAATATAATACACACGTTTCAGTGAGCCATGTGACAGAAATTACATCACTAAACAGTGAACACTGATTACAATGGATGACATCACTATGCATCTTTTAGAATGATATAATTTATGGATAATTGTCGCTCTTGTCTGTTATAACAATGAAATAAATAGTTTGTAATACTAATATAACAGCGACATTGCTGCCTCAGTTTGATGCAAAATTTTGTTGTTCAATTATGGACATATGTATAAAACAGATTCATGAAGAGCCTAATATTTTCCATATTTTTCAATATGTAATTGAGGGGCAGATTTATCAATATTCAAAAAATACAAAAAATCAAATTTTTATATTTTCCAATAATCTCAAGTTTTTTTCTATATTTCTTAAAAGCTATAAAAATTCAAGATTTAGTAAGTGTAAAAAAAACACAAAAACCTCTAATACAAAAATTTGACAAGTTGTTGAGGTCCTATAGAAGTCAATAAGAGCTGCTCTGATCTTTCAGATGTTTTGGGATTTTAAGAGGTTTCATAACATGCAAGTCATTTCTGTATTTTTTTATTTCTTAAAATAATTTCCTGTGTGTCAGAGTATGAGGTTGGATTACTCTGAGCTGAAAGGAAACTTCCTGGCTATGTGATCGGGCACTTTAGCTGTTTCCCTTCAGAATGAAACTTAATTTAATTTTTATAACAGGGGAAGCTAATCATAAAGTAACTACTTTACATAATAATTTGCCCTCAAAAATGTTATTTGAATAGAAGTTTAAAAGAATGCTATATTGAGCCGTAACAGTAGAAAAACATGTTTCTATTTTTGGGACAGATTATGTTTTTAAGCAAATTGGAAGTCAATTTTTTTCATATTTATTTTTCATATCTTCATCACTTCTAGTTAATGATTTGGTAATAATGTATTGACCTGCTGTTTCTTGAATAAAAATAAATTCATCATTATTTGCACGGTATCCTAACACTCACATCCTGCATGCCACACTGTACTGTAAGTATGCTGTAATCATCTGACTTCAGATTATTTTATTTAAGAATTAGGCGTCCTACTTGTCTGCTGATTAAAATAACAGCTTCACACTGTGCTGCTTTTAACTCAAGATGGCAGCTATAATAATCAGATCCTACATAAGAATGAATGATAAATCAAAGATAATCTATTTACATATGTTCAATATTTATGTCTCTTGCGCTGATGTTTGATTTTCAAAAGGCATGAAATCGTGTTAAACTATTTAACAGTATGAGGTTTAAAGCAGGGTTTTAATGGCATGCAAACTAGATACCGTATATACTCGAGCATAAGCCGAGTTTTTCAGCATCCAAAATGTGCTGAAAAAGTCTACCTCGGCTTATACTCGGGTCAGTGGGCAGTAGCTGAGATTGCAGTCACTTTTAATCATTCCTATACCAACAGTTCACTTGGGGAGAGACTGCAATATCCCACAATGCCCTCTGTTGGTTATATGAAAGAATAACAGTGCGCCCTCTGTTGGTTATATGAAAGAATAACAGTGACTGCAAAATCACACAGCACCCTCTGTTGGTTATATGAAAGAATAACAGTGCGCCCTCTGTTGGTTATATAAAAGAATAACAGTGACTGCAATATCACACAGCGCCCTCTGTTGGTTATATGAAAGAATAACAGTGACTGCAATATCAGACAGCGCCATCTGTTGGTTATATGAAAGAATAACAGTGACTGCAATATCACACAGCACCCTCTGTTGGTTATATGAAAGAATAACAGTGTGCCCTCTGTTGGTTATATGAAATATTAACAGTGATGGCAATATCACACAGCACCCTCTGCACATGGTAGTGGGACAGTGGGACAATGCACACAGTAATTCGGTTGGCAATTCTCTGTCACCATCATCACCAAAGAAGTCCGGTTGATCGCTGGGGGGGTCGCTTTGGCAGAATGTGCGCTGCTGGGAGACAGGGCTGTAGTTGTGTCTAGGCTTATACTAGAGTAAATACGTTTTCCCAGTTTTCATAGGTAAAATTAGGTACCTCGGCTTATACTCGGGTCGGCTTATACTCAAGTATATACGGTAGTTAACTTTTGATGAAAAATAAAATATTACAATTATTATTGTATAACAAGGTAACTAACCTCCCCTAGTGTAAGTACATAAAATGAGGTGCAGCTACTATTACAAGTGTAAAAGCACCATTAATTATGAACAATTTCAATTAGTAGTTAATGATTAAATAATGATGTTTTGTCCCAGATAGCTCAGGAACAAATAAATATTAGGGCTCCTGTATGAACACAAGCAAAGCTTTAATTTCGATGACACGTTGAGTGTAGTATTTATAAATGTACTTGAGTCCATTTACATTCACTGTATACAGTACATTGGTTTGGGAGAGAGCCATTATGTCTGAGTAATGCATTGGGTGCAAAAGTATGCATGGACACCAGGGAAGGTACCACCATGGTAATTTCAGAGTTCCCCTAACAAATAACAGGACCCACTGGAAATAATGCAATCCATGCTACTACTATGGGTGCTGCAACTTGCATGTGATTTGCCAAATATCAATCTACATTACACCCTGAGCCAGTTTGCGTGGGACAGAGAGACATGTAAAACAGTACATTATATGTAGGATGTTTGCTTTTGATAAAGCTTATTGAAGAAAATATGGGCTGGGCAGCTAATTGGCAAATAAGACAGTGCTGTTACCTTTGCAAACATATCTTAATGCTTGCCACACTCTACATCCATATTATTTGGATCTATGCATATAAACTTGTATAGTCAATTATTGTAATTATTTCCTATGCAGAATAATAAATAAGGAATCTCCTACTGAGCTATAAGAGTCATGTTATGTCACCTCTTGCCTGTGGTCTTGTGTATCTGTTACCTTGGAACTCCTCAGGACTCATAATATTTTTCTTACACACAGTAGGAAACCTTTATTCCTTATATTAGTCCTTTTTATTGTTTATTTATAAATTGCTTAGAATTTATCACAGAGTTGTACAAGCATGGGAAATAAAAACTGTAAAATAAACATATGAATTATGTACTGTACATTATAAAGAGAAAACCACTCTAGAGATTAAACAGCGTTCAAATAGCAGCACATTTCTTGTGGTACCATATGAGAAATTCTCTCTGAAGCTTCACCCTACTTTTGATTAAGATTGGCCATCTGTGGGCAGCTCCCCATATCTTAAAAAAATTGATCTAAACGACTTATGCCTTTCTTATTTAGGCCACATTGCAGACTGAAAAAAGGCAGAAAAGTAACAAAAAGTTATCCTTGAGAAAGAGCACAGTCGGTGTTCAAATTTTTTCAATTAATATATACCAGTTGAAAAGTTAAAGTTGTTTAAATATGTCTATTTGTAACATATTAGCATGGCATTCACATACTGACTCCACCAAGTCTCTGTGCAGAACAGATGAACTCTACAGTCTTGTGCCAGTTGCTCCTTTGATGCATTGGTTGCAAGAAAACCTTGTACCTAACAACTGCCTTTGCAGTTCATTGCACTCACGGAGCTAGGAACTTGAATTTTCCATTCGTACTTTTTTTTATTCATATTTTGTAAATAAATTCTATGACATTCAAAGTTTGTGAGTTTATTTGTGGTTTCAAAAACCTCTCAAACCACTAAAATACGACATCTGATAAATCACCCACAAATGTTTTAAATCATGAAAAAAAAATTCTGTGACCAAGTTTAAAAAAAACATAAAAAATAATATATAAAAAATTCAAGAAAATCATATAAATATCATAAATCAACCTACTTAATTTGTTGCAAATGCATTATGCTCTATGCTGTAGTAAGAAGTGTGTATGTGAATGTTTATGAGCTGTCCCTTTTGCACGCCAATCGCTAACAGGTGTCAGTCTTTGTTCCCAATTGCAAAGATTGTTTTAAACTTTGCCTCTTGAATCTAGTAAATGAGCCCTTAAAGTTCTTAAAACCCTTTAAATGGAATGTTTACTTTTCTCATCAGTTCAACATTAGCCTATGTGAATAGCAAGCAGTCCTGCAGCTGTTACTAAACTAAAACTCCAGCATCCATCAGCAGGAACTTTTGAGAATTTACATTTCTTAGCATTAAAGTAGCAACATAAAACTAATTTGACAATTTAATCCAGATTTTCAAAATGCTGTCTTGATTTTTCCAATATCATTCAAAAGGGTTTATTGGAGTGTAATTTTGTCACAGCTTTATGTCCCACCTGACATTATTGGAGTTTTCCTTTCTATGGTCTACATGAATAATCTAACATAGCTGCCATTTAAGGATAGGGAATGCTTACTGTATGTGCAGTATTTGTAAGCATTAACACTATTGAGTGCTCTTTCACTTAAACCGGTTTTATTCGTTTTTAGATTGCACTGATTTTAAATATTTGCAGTTTATGTTCTGTATATTATACCTGCCCCTTAGATTTGTTTTAAATGTGCACATTAACATTATATAAACTTCTCAATATCACTGATCTAGCTGCCCCTGCTCATTTGATTTGCCCTCATCTGACTTATAGGGGTTATTTATCAAAATTCCACATTTTCTCTTTAGTCTTTCCCTACAAGCTGCAAGCTGTATGGCTACAAACCTGACAAGGTGAATAGACATTTCTTGAGCAAATACAGTATGTACTAAACATTCACATATACCAATTTACACTGCTTTTTATGGAAGTTTATTCTTGCAGAGGTCTTTTTGATGAGCTATTCAAAGACCTGTTCAAACTTTTAGTTTGTCAGTTAAATGAACAGTAACACCCAAAAAAAATAAAGTCATATATTGTCCTCGCTGTTGGATTTACAGTATGTAGTAGTGCCATTTGTCCCAAATACATTCTGTAAACAAAAATATCCCCAGTACATAAAATGTATGTCTCTTATTGTACAGAAGTATTTGTGACAATATACATTTATAACACAATATACAACACCTATTTCTATTTAATAGTGAGAACACAATCTGTTTCGGCACAAAAGGACATCATTAAAATATAAACTCCATTCTATACATTTTAACAAGTAATCTGTCTCAGAAATGTATAACAGACTCCGTTATGTGTAAAGTTACTTACAGTATGAATTATGAAAAAAAAAAAATTATAAAACATTTATACTTTTGGCAGAAAGCAAGATTTTATAACACAGGATTCATTCTATCAGCAAAATGAAAACTTTGTTTTACAAAACTGATAAAACATCCATTTTTTTTAAAACAATACTGTCATTCACAGTATTGAACTAATAAGAACAAAGCTTTATTGCCCTGGAACAACCAAGATGAATAGTTGCCAGACCTGCTCCACATCGCTGCATGATCCCCAATGAATAGGGTACTATCTGTCCTGCAATAGAGGGCGCCCTTTAATCAGGTTCAGATTTCAGTTTTGCACACCCGGAAGCGGCCTCCACTGCAGGGTCCTAGGGGACTCCTCAATTGACCCTTCAGCCATCCCATTGAACCCCATTGTTACATACCGTAATGAAACACCAGGAAATGGTGAAAATTGCCACAGCATTTTATCAAATAAATAGGACCTTTCCAGAGATCGCCACTATGCTCTGCCGCTCCTCACTTGAGATCATCATGTCATTATTAGGCTGCCTCTACCTATAGAGAGGATGGCCCCAAACTCTGCTATGAGCTGGAGCTGCATCTCCCACCATGAGAGAAGTTTAGCAGCCCTACTGTTGGTCTGGAATCTGCAGTGTGTCGATGATAGGAAATCCAAGCAGGCTCTCACCTAGCATAAGCAGTAGTAGCATCTGTATCAATCAACCCACTGTGCAGTCACAGGAGAGGACCTCCTTTCTCCCTTTTCTCAATTTACCTGTGCTGTACTCTGGCAAGGTCCTACCACTGCTGTGACAAATAAAAAAAATACATTATCACATATCCACTGTTTTGATCCAGAGGAAGGCAAAAAAACCTCTGCCAATTATGCCTCAAGGGGAAAAAATTCCTTCCTGACTACAATGGCGATAGGAAACATTCCCTGGATCAAGCATTTGACATTCAGTTAACATGAATAATAAGGCGGGAATGGCTGGCTCTAATCAAAATCAATTAATTTATATCTGAAGTTCTAAAGCACTAACTATAGTGGTGCTTAAAATTGGTAGTGTCAAAACTACCGGGTAATGGCTCACTGAGTAGAAAGTTTGACCTGGGTGTACAGACCCCAGGTCTAGCACTTTAGTGTACAACCAATTAGAAATTTAAACTGTATAATAGTCAGCAGAGTTTCCACTCACCAAATAGACCAGGTGGCCCGGGTGCCATGCCCCGAACCCGTAGCTTGGGTAATATGTCCAAAGAAAATAATGTACACCCACTCCTGCAGCCACATCGGTTGGAGATAAAACTTGAAGCTTTATTTCATCTTGTTAAAAGAAATGCATCCTTTTAACAAGATGAAATAAAGCTTCACATTATTTTCTTTTAACATGAATTATAAAATGCAAACTCACTCATGTTTATACTGTATAACAGTACTAAAACCACAATATAACAGTACATGCAGGAATACATCCACATTTGCTTAATAATAGATATGAGAACATAAAGAGGAACTCCTGACATTTTACAAAATATGCAAAAAAGGTGAAGGTGGGTGGAAATGCTTCTAGCTGCTCAGAAGATAAGGAAGTGACATCACATCCCTGAATTTCTTAGCCCCCAGCTTGTCTTTTCACTGCCTTAACTCATTCTTTCTCATCCAATCACAGCTACATCTGATTCTGCCAATCTTTAAATATAAACCAGTGTAATCTGGCTGCTGGTCATTCCCTTATCATACAGCCCCTGCGTTTATAGCTTTAGGTCCACTTCGCTAGCGAATTTACGCCAGCACCTGTTAGTAAATCGGCGAAGTAACGAAATGACGTCACGCTGGCGAATTTGCACTAGCGTTAACCGCTTCGCGCAAAAGTGAATTTGCCCCCATACGTGCATAGGCCATGATGTTTAGTTGACGCACCAATGCACAGTGCATATTTAAGAACGAACATCACTTAGTCATATATGGAGAGATAAATGAGATTTCGGGGGGTTATTTATCAAAAATCAAATTTTTCTGATTATTTTATTTAAAGTCTGACCAAACTAGCATCCACGCTTTGACCTTATTTATTATTTAAAAAGCTTGATTTTATCTGATCAGGGAAAACTGGATAAAATTAATCAAAATCAAAATCTTACTATTTTTCCAGAATTGCTAGTTTTTTAAGTTATTTCCTGAAAAGCCAAAATTTTTGGGATTTTTGCCAGAAAAGCCTGAAATAGTCGGATTTTCGGGCTAATTCCAATGCAGACCAGAGAAACTTCCAAATGGGATAGGGACCTCGCCTATTGACATATACAACTCAGGTTGCAGGTCTGAGCAGATTTTTGGATTCTTGGATTTGCAGCCTCGGGGTGTAATTAATCTTGAAAATTTTAAGTTTTTTTTGTTTTCACAAAAAATGCTGATATTATAGCATTTGAACTTAAATAAATAACTCACTATATGTTACTGACTAAAAATCAGCTTTTAGCTGTCAACACAATGGTAGAGTGCCAATTAAAGTATTTTTTTCTAGGCTTCTTATGTGGCTGACAAGCAAATAGCAATGCTGTAAAAGTATATATTAACTGGCATCATACTGAGCAGAAACAGCAGAGGTAACTGGAAACTACACAGCAAAAAGAATTAAGAAATATTTTGCAATTATTTACAGAAAAAATCCAAGAACACATATAGCTGGACTGAAATTTAGTGTGAGACGAACTATTACAATATTATCAGGGATAAACGCTTATCATGGGTTTATGTCCTGTTTAATTGAAGGGGGTTGATCAACATAAAGAGGCACATCTAGCAAGGTTTTAGGTGGCGAATAGTCAAATTCTCTTCGACCCTTAATGAATCTGCCCCATATTTTTTAGTACAGTGTAGAAAGTGGAATTCTAAGATAATTTGCAGTTGGTCTTCATTTTTATTCTTTGTTGTCTTTAAATTATTAATGCTGCTGGGTTTGCAGTTCTTAGCCTTGGCACTTATCTGGTCTAGGGGTTGATTACTTTAGCCATGAAAGAAATGCAATCAATAAAAGGTCTTTGCTCCTCATTTTGGCGACCCTTCAAAATAAAAGCAGAGTTTAAACAACACTGTGACTTATGTCCCTGCAACCTGGCCATGAATAGTTCAGCTGCAGAACAAACAAACAGTCAAAGAGGTTCCATAGTCCCATGCTATCACTAATTTGCAATTATTGTCTATGAATTAATGTTCACCAGCAGTAGAGGGGACCCAGGTTAGACAGTACTACTTTGAAGCATGTGAGAAAACTAGTAATTTGGGTATCCCATAAAGTCAATCGCTGTTTAAGTTAATAATATGTTTTTGATCTAAATCTACTATAGATTGCATTCTAAAACTTTCACAAGGAGATAAAAAATGCACTGCTTCCCTTTCTCTGTCACTGTCTTGTTTCTAATAATCTATTCATAAACCTTCAGTTCATATTTTCCACATAACCAATCAATTTCACGTTATTACTTCCCTTTGTCTTTTTCTAGTTGCACCTCAAATCCTAAATATCTCTTCTGACGTTACTGTTAATGAAGGAAGCACTGTTGCACTACGATGTCTAGCCACCGGCCGACCTGAGCCAGCAGTGACGTGGAGACATTTCACTGGCAAATGTAAGTACCAATGAGGCGTTAACTTTACAGAGTTTAGACTATTCATTGACATTTTTTTTAACACAACTTGGTACAAGAGGCCTGTTTGAAGTCATTCTACTAAAGTTATTAGAATAATGTATATATCTACTGTATGTAGAAGAATGAAATGGTACCTATAAAGCAAAAGAGAATTAAAGCTTAACCAAAGAAGTAGACTAGAAATGTTGTACTTTATGTTTTGGGCTTCTGTACCAGCCCAAGGCAACCACAGGCCTCTATCAGGGAAGATCTGTATTTCTGAAGATGCCCCTGTAGCTCCCAATATTCTTTTCTGCTGATTCACTGCACATGCTCTGTGCTGCTGTCACTTATTGAGTTAAGGGACAGAATATACAGTATATATGTAAATAACATACAGAATATAAATGTCACAACATAGAGCTGATTAGTAATTAATATAGATAATTACTACATTGCAGCACATCAACCAGTGCAACTAGCATCAGAATGTAATTATCAGCCTGTAGCATCAGCTTATATTACAAGCCAATCTAATTTTTTGCTTGATAGTTTGCAACAACCGCTAAGCTTAGGTTCTCAACAGCTGCTCAGAGCTAGGATTGCCACCATTCTCCATGGGTAACTCCAGGTGGTGGGGCAGGGATGTGACAGGGCTGAACCATGATGGCTGAACAATGATGTATAGGGGCAGGCAGATGACATTAGGGGTGGGGCTATGATGTGGGGATCAGTGATTGGTCGATCAATCTCTGGGAATCCTGTCTGGATTTCCAAATTAGGAAGTTTTGCAGTCAAGTTATGCAGTCAAAACCCACTGAGCAACTCAAACTTTAGCCTGATGCAATAAGTTCAGTATATAAAATATGGCATGTTTATTAATATTCATTTTTATGTTTTCGTTCTCCTATAAATCTGACTGCAAGTGCAAGCTTTGCAAGAATATGCAATTGCATTTCTGTTTGCAAACATTATTACAGTACTAGACATTAAGCCCGTTAAATTAACGGGCGCTAGAACATATGTAGTCAAACATTCGCCAGAGACGTTCCGTGGGGCACATGCGCAGTAGCGCAATCCCACGGAAACAGGGACTGGACGCAGAGACACTTGAACTTTATTATATAGGATACAGTCGATGATGGTTGGGATATGAAAAAGGGAATGAGAGAATGGCTGTTGATAAAATCATCTCTAGTTGCAGACCCAGCACACACAGTCAGACGGCCTCTGATCAGAAATGTCCCTTTTATACACAAATGATGCCTATGAATAAGTGTTTATGACACAAAACGCGTCAGGCTGAGGACACAATAAACTCTTTTCTCTATGAATTGTTGCCTGGTGGAAGTTTGCATTTTTTGAGTGCCTGCTCCATATTGGTTCGTCGGTTTGTCTTCCCCCCCCCCCACCCGTGCTGAGGGCTCAGGGCGATGCACCTGGGCCACTTCTTTTATGTGGTGAGTAATTATTATACTGCTTGGAGACCCCAATACTACAGATGTATTTTTGTACACAAAGCTGCCTGTCTGATACAGCACTAAACCAGCAGCACACTCTTCCCCACTATCCATTGTTGTCTCAGCCCTCACATCTGTCTAGGCAACACCAGATGCTCACGAAATGTATTCCCTTCCTTCCAAAACCTGGCTGCTGATAGGATGACCTGGCTCATCCCCACACCACTCAATGAGCGTGAACTGTGAATGACAGGCAAGCTAGCCAATCGAACAGCAGGTCAGGCAGAGACAAAAATAGAAGCTTCCTGGCAGAGCGACACTAATCTTTCAGCTGATGTCACGACACGTCCGTCTAGTCACACTGTCATTTTTCCAAGAAGCCACCTATAGGCACACGTCTATGACATATGTTCGTCACTGATTCTGCCCCCATTAAGCATGGCCGCCGTTCAGTTCCTGATAACAGCCCTATTTGTTTTAGGAAAATGATTATGTCACAATCGGCCATACCGGTGCTTCCTTAATTTTGAGTGCTGTGTGGCGGAGCCAATCAAATGCGTGGTTCCGTCACCTCTTCTAACCAATCCAATGAGTGAGCCATGGACAGGAGGCAGGGCACAGCATCCTATTCAAGGCTGCCCTGCTCCCATAGAGGAACCCTAGGGTTGGTACTACCGTTTTTGCCCTGGCGGGGAGAAGACCCTGGTGCCCCAGGTGGGGCAGATACTACAGTTCATTGCAGGCGCCGGGGATCGGGCAGAGAGTGAAGCCCAGTGCCGAGCAACGTGCACATAGCAGGGGAACCGCCTGGCACATATCTCATTCCCTGTATCCGTGGGGCACATGCGCAGTAAGAGACGGTCCGTTCTGCACATGCGCAGTAGCGCATTTCCACGGACACAGGGACGGACTGGACGCAGAGACACTTGGATTTTATTATATAGGATGGCTTGATATCAGTATGTCCCCTTGATCACTCTGTTAGATATCCGAATGTATGATTCTTTGAATATACTCTGCTTTTGATCATTTACTTGTTTATGTGAAACTAATAAAAATATTTCAGAAAGAAAGCATGTCCCCTTGATCTTTTAAAAGTGTCTCCATAAGAAAAAAAAAGGATCAGCTTTAGACAAGATCAAGGTCATACATTTAGAATAAGGAGATAAGATATAAATATCTACATTTTAACTGCCATACAGTGAAATGTATGTGGTCCTAAGGGGATTTTTGAGTGTCATATGCCCTTGGTATGATTAATGAGATGACTCTTAAATAAAATGAAAATTGCTGTGTCTTCATTACTTCAGATATGTGTACATTATGTTTTTATAGTAGAAGTTAAAAAGTGAGCATTGTGACAGTTGTTTATTAGTGTTTATTAGTGTGTGTCTTTGGGGCTGGGAGGGTGGCTTTTATATATCAATAGAGTTTTTATTGGTGGGGGGAGAATAAATGTTTCCCTGATGACTCCGTTGGTGGGAGAAAGATATAATGGGTTGATTTGGCTGTAAGCTGACTCTGTGTGAAGATTTGCAAATACATCTTTTCATTCTCCCTTGGTGGTAGGTTTTAATTGGAACATAATATTTAATCTTGGTAAATATGCCAGGCAACTTCTCAGCAAGGTCAGCTAACAAGGGATGAAACAGAAGAGAGACTACAGAGATAAGGATTGTCATTACAAAAGAAGTACATCTTATTAATTAAGAGGAAAGTGTCCGCCCCTGATGGATGTATGATTTAGAAAATGGCTACTTAAACCTGTCACCTCTATAAGTATATTTTAATCTTACTGGAATGAGTGATGAGTGATAAATATTAAAAGTGTATCTGTGATTTTCTGTAGCACCATAAAGCATTATATGACTTGCAGTATTACCTAGCGGCAACATGTTAAATCAACATGGAAAACCAGTCATATAACCGCAGCATAGTACACCTTTAGTTTCTGTCTTCTATCTGCTACTTAATTATCTCTTCTAAACCCTTTGCACATTTAAATAAAGCTCTAATTTTACCCAACCTGAGAAGGACATACACATTTGCATATTAAGTGTAAGATCTAATTAAAACGCTACACATTTCTACATCCCCATTCCTTTCCCTGCAAGTTCCCCTGAGCTGCTGGCATTGGAGGAGCTGTGTCTGCTGTCCCCATTCTGTCACTTGGTGAATTCAGAAAGAGAATGAAAGGGAAAGAAGAATGATACAGCAACAAGTAGAATGTCACGTTCTGCCACTGAGGACAGATAGGAAGAAGGGAGTCTGTATACTGGATAACCCAGGGTATAACCGTAAATAGGAGAATGGAGTTTGGAAGCCATGAAAAAGTAAAGTTTTAATGAAACAAGGTGGAAAACAATAACCAGTAAATAAACAGAATAACCTGGGATACCGGCAGGCAAAACAAAGTCCAGTCTAAACATTGGGACAGGCAGAAATCCAGAGGGAAAGTCTAGAGAGCAAACCAGGAGTACATGAAGTAGGCAGGGGTAAATGAGAACGTCCAGAGAGCAGTCCAAGGTTAGTACCAGGAGATCCATGCAAAGTAGGCAGGGGTTAATGAGACTGTCCAGAGAGCAGGCTGAAGTCAGTACCGGGGAATCCACACGAAGCAGCAAGGGGCAAGATTGTTAATTGGCAAAGTTAATAAGGAAGGAGGGGCAAGACAGCAGCATAAAGATAACACAAGTCCATCAAAATAACAATCCCACACTGACTCTAAGGGACCCCAGTGGCTCAGGAGAGCGGTGCAGGCATGGTTCAACAAACAGACAAACGTTCGATTACCGGCATTTCCTGACATAGAAGCAGAGAGTGAGTGAGTGAGTGAGCGAGTGATTGAGGCCCTTTGTAAAACGAGTTTAGTTAAATAAAAAGACAAGGGTCACAATGGTAGAGTGAAGAAATAAAAAGTAAAATGAAAATCATCCCTAAAACAATCATTTATGTATCGATATACATGAAAACAGGGATGGATAAATTATTCTTTGATTAGGGGAAAGGATCTAAATTTGCCTTGTTTGTCAATTTTAATAATTTGAAGTTTCACTACAAGTTTTGGCGTTTTTTTAAAGATCAGGGTTTTTCCCACACTATTAATTCCATGTTATGTGTGTGATTCACAGTAAAATCACAGCTTGTAATGTTAGATGAGTACAAAAGTGTGCATGCTCAATGTAGTTGATCTTAGCGAAAAGGAGCTGAATTGCAAGATGGCACCCACCAACCCTTCTTCTCTACTCTGCATTTTATCTAAATACAGCTCTTAGTGCAGTAATGTGAATCCTCTGTGGGCAGAAGAAGGCCATTGGAAGGTGTCTAGGTTAATAAGAACAGTTTCATTCTCCTTTAATAAATCTAACCCTGGGGCCAAAGGTATAAGATCTGTATGATCCACTTTTTTCCACCTGCATTTTGTACTTAGGCAGAGAAAAGCAGATCAGTTCCCAATCTGTTCCTTCATGTAGCTTTACTGAAAGCTATGGCATATGCCTGTGTGCAGCTACTCTGAACTGATCTCATCAGGAAATTTTTCAGGCTGAAATATACTCAGTGTAGTTGCACACTGGTCAAGGCCATGGCTGTCAGTGAAGCTGCTTAAAGGAGTTAATGGGAGGGGATGGGAGCAAAAAATCTGTTTTGTGTTGCCCGACCTTGGTCAAAGGTAAATTAATCCTATTTATTATGCTGTGTAAAAAAAATTTCCCAAAAAAAATAATGCAAAATACTGTGTAAAGTAAATGTCAAATTTATCAGTGTGTTTTACTTTATACCGTGGGAACGCCATATTTGCCATCTTTATTTTACACTGCTTCACACCTTTGAAAGCAAGTTGTGTAAAAGTCATTCTAAGAAAAAATGCATTAAAATTACACCATTTTTTTTACACGGTGAAGCCTGGAGATACGTGCCAATTTTTTTCACCATTTTTTACACAGCATAATTAAACAACTCCTTATTGTCAAGTACATCTAACCTATATGAAAAATGGTTTGGTTCTACCAATAGAAGTAAAGAAGAAAAAGATTTGGATTAAAATCCTTTCTTCATAATTGTTCATCAATAAATGGTGCATTTTACTTTTGTTAAATACATGCATTATATGCATTGCTGCATCCTCACTTATGATGAGATTTTTTTAAAATAAAGACTATAAAAAAACTAGAGAGAAAGTGGTGAGTTGAAGAATGAAGACTCACTACATGAGTCACAAAGGTGAATTCAAATGCTGAAATAGACACCGTTTGGTTTAATGCCCCCAGATGAAAATGAACTAAGGATTTAGTGCCATATAAAAACATGGAGGAGATCTCTGGGAAATGGAAGAACACATTTTGGCCTCATGTAAGATCCTCTTTTGAAAGAGGACTGCAATTTATATGCAGATATTTTGTTGGAATATGTATCCCCATCTCTAAATTCATAGCTCCACAGGGGCTGTGAAATGTATCCTAGGGCCACTAAATTTGTGAAAACCTGTGCGCTGCTCCACTGTCATATACAATACAATATTAAGAGAGACAGGGAAGTGTTTGATACTAAAATAGGAAAGTCCTGGAGCTATAAACACAGGGGCTGCATGACAAGGGATCAGAATGACCAGCAGCCAAATTATACTGGTTTATATTTAAAGACTGGCAAAATCAGATGTAGCTGCTATTGGGTGAGAAGGAATGAGATAAGGCATAGAAAACTGGGCCAGGGATGCAGTGCTTGAATTAGGATTAAAAAATAAGAGGGATGGGGGGGGGCAGAGCCAACTACCGATGCACATGGATGCCTAAGTTCTGAGCTCCGTGCTGTATTGAGCTACAAACCGATAATTAACACGAGGACTGAGAGATTTAACGGATATTTTTCCATCTACATACTTCGGAGAGGTATGGCACCTAAACTTCAACAAAAAAAAGCAAGTTCCACTGTCACTTCATACTTTGCTGCGCAAACGACTGCTGATCAACACGCTATAGAAGGCGCCATTTTGGAGGCCACGCAGCCTGATCACATTTCGGAGCCCCGGTAGGAAGCTGATTTGCAACGCTCCTCGACTGAGGAACTTAAAACTATGCTTCTCGATCTCAAGCATACCTTACAAGCCGACATTAAACAATTGTCTGCGGACATTCGTGCGGAACTGAAAGACATCGGCGATCGCACGTCACATATTGAAACCAGATTGGGAGAGTACGCCGACGCCCATAACGACTTGGCGGACAACCACGATAAGGTGGCAAAAGAAATTGAACGGCTTGCTAACAAGGTAGCAGACCTGGAAGACCGTTCTCGCAGAAATAACCTGTATCCCGGAGTCAGTGTTGGCGCAGGACCTGGACGAATACCTGACGGGCCTACTCAAGGTAGTTATGCCTGATACGCCGCCATTGGAACTGTTAATTGACAGAATCCACAGGATTCCCAAACCGCGAAACGCTCCAGATACAGCTCTGCAGGATGTCCTTACCAAACTGCATTTTTTCATGTTAAAGAAAAGCTACTACGCTCTGCTCGCCGCAAGGAAGCTTGGCCGTCCCAATATGCGGATTTACAAATTTATGCTGATTTATCCCAAGCTACTCTGGCAAAGCGACGGGCATTCCTGGAAACTACCAAAATCCTTCGGGACAACAGTATTCCCTACCGCTGGGGATTCCCAGTGAAACTTTTGGTCAACAGGCATGGCACGGTCACATCTTTGGCCTCTCCAGAGGAAGCTAGAAAAGCCCTGCGCAGATGGAACCTGCTTAACACTTTGGATTCTCCACCACAATCCCCTCCGCATAAGCAAATACAACGATTGCGCAAAGATTGGCAGGAGGGGTGATGTATTTGACTAGCTTTACTTATTCTGCTGATCTGCATATCTCTCTTCTCATCTACCTCAACTATGGCTCAAGAGGTTGGAGCATAATTTCTCCTAGTTCGCCTGTTTCCTCTCTGGCTGATACCAGCACTGTTGCTGGCATTGCTAACGGATGACAGTCCTCTTTTCTTCCCCCCACATTCCCAGTTTAAACACCATCTGGGATCTAATTGGGTGCAGCTCTGCTTTTTTACCTGCGCCATCCGAAGATGCTTAAACACAGTTTTTTTACGGAAGGTTTCCCATTTTCTTTTATTTTTTTTACAGGTTTCTTACTGTATAATTCACGCCTTATCTAGACCGTTTTTATTTTTTTCTGTATATATGGGTTTCAGCTCTGACTTTTGTTGTACTGTTGATTCAACTTCTGGTGAAGCAATCATTTCATGCATATTATGGTTAAATTATATTCTTTGAATACTAGAGGGCTAAACACCCCTCAAAAGAAGAACCTTGCACTTAACGAGGCTTACAAATTTAAGGCAGATGTGTTGATGTTTCAGGAAACCCACTTTAAAAAATCACATCACCCAGCATTTCATAATCGACATTACCCGCATGACTTTCATGCTCTCTCTCCTACTAAATCTAAAGATGTCTCCATCTTAATAAGTGCTAAGGTCACATTTAGTATGCATCACATGATTGCTGATCCCTCAGGCAGATACTTATTGCTTCTATGTACTCTGAACAATCAGCTTTATACACTGATAAATGTCTATGCTCCTAATGATAACCAGCTGCAGTTTCTTGAAAAGACTTTGGCACATCTCATGCAGTTTAGAAAAGGTAGATGTATTGTGGCGGGAGATTTAAACCTCGATCCTGATCCTATCATGGATATCTATAGAACATCTCAAAACCCCTTTACACGTCAACAATTATCACAGGCCCGTAAGTTTAAAGACCTTTTACATAATTTTGCTCTTACAGATATTTGGAGAGCCCAAAACCCGACAGAAAAAGACTACACTTTTCATTCTCCCAGATTCTTGACTCATTCTAGAATCGATTTGATTTTGCTAGACCCCCAAACCACAGTCCAAACAAAAAAAGCATGGATAGGGACACAATCTTGGTCAGACCACGCCCCTGTTGGAATTGAGCTCACTTTGTCCCCAGACAGGAAAACTTTTTCCCCCTGGAGATTAAATGACTCTCTTCTAACTCATCCAGATATTCAGGAACACTTGAGACATTCCTTAACTTCTTATTTTGTGAACAATGTTACTCCAGGGATGGATTTCCATACCATTTGGTTAGCCCATAAAGCTACAATGCATGGGGAGCTTATTTCGCAAGCTACTAATCTCCGTAGGAAGAGGGAAGCTCATACTCGGGGATTGCAACACCAAATACAACAGGCTGAACATGATTACTATTTACATCCTTCTCAAGTCCTAGCGGACAAAATCCAAACACTCAAACTTGAGTTACAAAAGCTTCTTTACGTTAAGATTGAGTACAGATTAAAACTTCTCAAACAACTATACCACACCAAAAGTAATAAGGCAGACAAGCTTTTAGCTTCACAACTACGTAAAAAACAGGCCTGTATGAGAATTCAATATCTAAAAGTGAGACAACTCAAGATTACTGATCCGCTTCAGATAGCTAACCAGTTTGACTCCTACTACTCCTCCCTGTACACCCTCTCCAGCAATGCCATTGAACCACAACCTACAACAGAGGTTATTCGACAGTATTTGGACTCAATTCATGTTCCACGACCTTCTGCATCTCAACTTGACTTACTAAACACGCCCCTAACTACAGACGAAATCCTCAAAGCTATAAAATTGTTAAAATTAGGTAAAGCCCCTGGGCCCGATGGCTACACTAACTTTTACAACAAACATTATGCTCCTGTTTTAGCCCCCCATTTGTTAAAAGTATTTCAATCTGTTATGGATACAGGGAAAATACATCCTGAATTCCTCCAAGCACACATTTCGACTATCCCCAAACCTGGTAAGGCTTTGGAACACTGCAGTAACTACAGGCCTATATCTTTATTAAATACTGACCTCAAACTTTATTCTAAAATTTTGGCACTCCGGTTGAATACTGTTTTACCACACCTTATCCATTATGATCAGGTCGGATTCGTCCCAGGACGACAAGCTCCCGATAACACCAGAAGATTTCATAATCTACTTCATATTATTAAACGAAATAAACTCCCAACCTTATTGTTGTCTTTAGATGTGAAGAAGGCCTTCGACAGGATCCATTGGGGGTTTATGATGCAGACACTTAATAAGTTTGGGTTAGGCGATAACTTTTTGCGGGCAATCGTGCCGCTTTATTCCAAGCCTTCGGCCAAAGTTCTGACATCAGGGATCCTGTCGGACGCCTTTACCATCACCAACGGTACAAGACAAGGGTGCCCTTTATCCCCTTTGATTTTTGCCCTCCTAGTAGAACCACTGGCTATCAGAATTAGACAAAATCAGGATATTCAGGGAATCCCAACACAACTTGGCAATAGTACTATTGGGCTTTTTGCCGATGACGTGATTCTTTCACTAACTAATTTACACATTACACTTCCCAATGTCTTCCGAGAACTTGATTCCTTTTATCGTGTCTCCTGGTATAAAATGAATCCTCAAAAAAACACAGGCCCTACCAATTAACGTCTCAGCTCAGGAGGTAGGACTTCTTAAAAGTAATTATCTATTTGAGTGGTGGGAGTCCTTTCTCACATATCTTGGCCCTGAGTTGTTGTATAGGCACAATTATATACCCCTGCAGAAAGCCCTTCAAGAACTGTATTTTAAATGGAAACCTTCATATATCTCATGGACTGGCAGAATTAATGCTGTGAAAATGACGGCCTTGCCGAAAATTTTGTATTTATTTCGAACCATTCAAGTAGATCTCCCGCCACAATACATTAACCTTGTACAGCTGCTAAGGTGTTACAACGTCCAACTTCTGTGGGTGGTTTTGGAATGCCTAACCTATCCTGTTACTTTAAAGCATGTCTTTTGGACACTGCTGTGAAAATGAATTGCCACGCCTTACAATTCCCCAACTGCTGTGGACTCCTCCTTGCTTAAGACCTAAAAATTCTTTGCTGTTGCCCCCTACCGCAAAAATCCTTAAAGTGTGGGACAAAGCAAGATCTGATTTGGGCATCATCTCGACTATCTCTCTGAGATCGCCATTGCAAAGTCTCCGTTATTTCATAAGTGATCTGCCTTTGCACCCCTGGATTACTAATGGAGTACAAATTGTTAAAGACCTGTTTGGTCCCAGTTCATATTTATCATTCCAAGACTTGCAATCCAAATTTCATTTGGATGACCGAGACTATTTCACATATTTATGCCTTACACACTTGCTCAAATCGCACATCCCGGGGTTCAGATCTCCTCCTCTGTCTTCATTTCTGGAGAGACTCTCGGTTAATGGCTGGTCCATGAGGGGAGTGCTCTCTAACTGTTATAAATTGCTTATCTCGGATCCTCCAGAATACAAATACCCATATATGATTAAATGGGACAGAGATCTTCATTTATCAATCCATCCTGATAAGTGGTTAGAAGCGGCACAAATCTTATCTGGTGCAACCAGATGCACCAACCACTTAGAGTCCCACAAGAAATTGATATACTGTATAGGTGACATCTTACACCGGCAACCTTGCATAAAATTTCACGATCTCATTCCCCACTTTGCTGGAGAAACTGTGGTCAGTCTGGAACTCTGCTTCATCTGTGGTGGGACTGCCCACTGTCACAGCTCATTTGGAAATCTGTATTTACTATCATAACGGTTGGTCTTGAACTAGTCATCCCATATGAACCACAAGTGGCGTTGCTACTGATGTTCCCGGATCATGTGCCTAAGTTTCGGAAAAAGTTACCTTTTCACCTATTTAACACTACCACTAGCTTGAAACCTGGAGGACCAATTTCAATTGACCACATATTATCAGCAATGGATGTAAGGGCAGATATGGAATTAATGGCGGCGCATAATGAAAATCGAGTCTCCACTTATGATGCCATTTGGCAACCGTGCATAACTTACAGAGGTAAAAGTCCTCAATAGGCTTGGAGGACCCACAGTCTGGACACTTTTCTATTTGCTTTTTTATGGCCCTCTCTCTCAGCTTGCATCACAACAAGAATCTTACAGGGAGTTGCAGTAGATTCAACTACATGGTGCGATTGATCCTTTTTTTGGGGGGGGGGGAACCTTCCGTATGTTTGTTTTTTTTTTCTTTCTCTGCTTCTCGTTCTTACAGTTTGGCTGTATTTTGGATATGTGTTATTGCACATGTTTATTCTTGATAATGCTGTTTGACAGAATGCTTCGTTCAGCTACTATGGTGACCTTGATTGTGGTGTAAAAGGTACAATGTCTGTACAAAACTACATTCTGTGTTGCTGTTAACATATTTGATTGATATCAATAAAAAAAAAAAAGAAGAGGGATGGTAAGTGTGGCCCCCACCCACAAATATAAGCCACACTTACCATTATTATAAGACTCGCCCACCAATACTTTCTAGTTACGGCCACTAATATAAAATCATTTTGCTATTTCCAAGTTTATTAACAACACAACAAATTAGTTTAACAACAATCACAACAGGTTACATTAACACTAACCTGGCACAATGGCACTAACATGGCACAATTGCAATTTCATGTAGAACTAACCCCAGAATTCATAGCACAATGCAATTTTATGGAGAACTACTCCCAGAATTCATAGCACAATGGCACAATTGCAATTTCATGTATAAATGCCCACTGAATTCATAGCACAATAGCACAATTGCAATTTCCCCATGCAACTGTTAGCAGTCAGCTGCCGCTTTGCAATCACTGGTAGATCCACACTTGAAGGTCATGTTTTGCATTTTTTCAATATTTTAATTAGTATTTTATTAACACTGAATTATAATTATTACTGAACTACACAATGGCTTGCATATCAGAAATAAGTGGAAAAATTAAATGAAGAGGAAGATATGTGTTTTTTACATACATAAAAACATTAATAAAACTGCAAGATTCAAAAAAATGTGATTCAGGTGAACTTTGCCTTTCATAAAGAGTTAGTATATTCCATTGGCTAAATAAGAAAGTCAGTTATATAATATATTCTGGCTTGGATGGAATTTATTAATTAGCACAATTGCAATTTCATGTATAAATACCCCCCAGAATTCATAGCACAATAGCAACCACTGGCATTTTAGCTGTTGCTGAACCATAACTCCCATCATCCTCTCCCAGCACAACGGGATGATTTGTGTTGTTGGGTGTGAGTGAGGCTGATACTTTTTCATGCAGCTAACTGTTACACTAAGGAGCAATTTAGGGCTTCCCCTATCCCAGTAAGGGCTCCCAGTGGCAATAGCTTCATGCAGCTCCCCTCTCCCTGTGCTGTCACCCACCCTCGTTTCTACCGATCTCCCCCTCACCCACAGCATATACTATAGTATACCTGGCACCTTCTAAATTGCTTGTGCCCCCGAATTCCTCACTCTTTGCTTCTTTTAGCGGGCCCGTGTAGCTAGTAAACAAAATCCTCTCCCCTCACCTTTCTCCACCTCTGCTGCTGGGTGTTCCAGACAGGCTTAACCCTCTCCTGCCTGTGCTTGCTGCTTCCTGTGGCTGCTGCGGATTGCAGGACATTGGAGCAGCCAGAAACAGGGTGTGCTAGGACTAGCTGCAGTGGCAAAAAGAAGGCACCCTGCACCCATACTCGCACCCAGTAATGCTGCAATACAGGGGTTGGCATTTAAGCACTGGGGGGGAAACAGCAGCGGTGGGAACACGCACCAGCAGAGCATGAGTACAGGTGCTCATGCAGTCTAATTTTAAAGGAATGCGCCCACTCTTACCAGCGGTGGGAACATGCACCCAGTCCAAGCAGAGCATGTGTACAGGTGCTCATGAAGTCCAATTTTAACGGAATGCGCACACCAGTGCTGCCAAGACCAGGGGGGAAAAATGCTCCAGTATGCTGATCCTTACCATCCCGCCAGAGGGATGATAAAAAAGAAGTGGTGGGATGCCATCCTGCCGTATCCCGCCCCAATTCCAGCACTGCGGAGGTGGATAAAGAGAGGGATGTGATGTCAAAGGAAGAGGCAGTTCACTTCCTTATCGTCTGAGCAGGTAGAAATATCCCACCCGCCCTCAACCTTTTGCATATTTTGCAAATTGCGAACTGTTGGTGCCCAGATGCTCAGTAGACACAATAGACTAGGCTTCTGATTGGATGCCTTGTCATATTTAATATTGAAGTTCTTAATATTCAGGGTTGGAAAGAAATTAAAGGAAAACTTTACCCCCAAAATGAATATTTAAGAAACAGATAATTTATATCATATTAAGTGCCATATTAAAGAATCTTACCAAATTGGTATACATATTTAAGTAATTATTGTCCTTTTACATCTCTTACCTTGAACCACCATTTTGTGATGGTCTCTGTGTTGCCTAAGAGATCACCTGAACAGAAATAACACAGCTCTAGCTCTAACAGCAATTTTCTTTTTAGGATTACCCAATGGCACATACTACTAAAAAAGTATATTATTATGAAAATGGTTTAATGGTCCTGGTTACATCTGCACTTTTGTTGCAGATGGTCTCAATTCCAGCCCTTGGACAACTGAGCATCTCAGGCTATTTTAATATTGAAGCAAATGGAAATAAGAGAAGGATTTGGTTATATGTAGCATGGAAGATGAGAGGGTAAGGGCCAGAGCAATGTAGCCAGCTCTCTAACAGCCAAGACTTCAAATTCCACAATGCCTTGAGCTTACAGATGAGTTAATCAAGAACAGGAAAGGCATCATATCAGCTCAATACATGATTGCAGGAGAGCTACCTTCACATTTTTTTAACACTTAGGACGATCAATTAAAAGAACAAAACTGGTCTGACACAATAATTTCTAGCAATTACATAAAATGTAGTCGTTTCTCATTCAGTAACACTGGTGCATTTTGGCTGCCATTGTTTCCAATAAATAGCAGTGACTGTTAAAGCATCTCACATACCATCTGCAAGCCCAGAACTGTTTTTTCTTCCAATTCTCTTTTATATAAATAATAAACCTTTTTTATTGCACACGTCAGTTTATATATTATTTTCAACGTTGCATGTTAATGTTATACTAAAAATAAAATGCCCATAAAATATCCATGCACTGTACTTCTGAGAAGCTTATATCATATATCATTGCATTTCTTTTAATTCAGGAATAACAGCAATGCTAAGAGTTCCCATCATTACAATGTTACTCCCTTCCACCCTAACAAAATAGTAAATTCAGCATGTAAATTGAAAAATGGAAAACAGATTGTTGCTTTCTGCAGCCCACAGATGTACAGTTTAATCCACATGTGCAAATGATCCTTGTCAAACAGGTCTATTTGCTAATTTACATCATATATATATATATATATATATATATATATATATATATATATATATATATATATATATATATATATATATATATATATATATATATATATATATATATATATATATATATATATAAATCCCATACAACTGGTGCACTCTAAACTGTCCTCAAATGCCTGGGTGCCGGTCAACACATTAGTATAGCAGAAAACAAACAAACCGCACTCCAAGGACTTCGTGTCTCAAAAGCTAAGTGAAGGTTTATTCTTGCTCAACGTTTCGGCACTCCAACTGAGGCCGTCTTCAGGAGGGTGAATACACACACAACAGTGAATCACATTTAAAGTGTAAATTAGGCCTCAAACAGCATAAGGATGATGTCATCAACAAGTGCCAGACAGCTCAGCACAATTGCTGAACTATCACTGGGTGCCATAATGTAAGAGTGCATAAATAAGTATCTGTAAAAGTGATATCGAATTACTGTGCACAAAAACAAAGTCAATACATATTACATACATAGGGTGTTATTTCAGTGTTTGCTACGTGCCAGTGTCATTAAAATAATGCTAATAGTGAACACGACTCTGATACAAGGCTGTGGAAAAGGTCCCCAATCCACTTGCCCCCATTTGGAGAGAGTGCGTTTATCAGCTCAATATCGCCCCTTTGCTGGCAGTGGCAAAGCAATTATGAACCACCAAGGATCAAACTCATTGGCCATAAAACTATTACTTGCCTTACCGTGCAGCTCATCTACCCGTGTGCACCATCAGAGGAGTTCCTCCCTTGTTGCCATGGTGACAACGACGCTTAGTTCCCCCGTCTCAGTCTGGGGCTATGCGTGTGTTGGCTGTGCGCCCATTCTGCTGACCACTCATATCGCTTACTCCCATTGGCCATCTGTGGAGTCCCACCCCCGGTCATAGGTATGTACCAAGGCTCAGTCCAGTATCACCACCTAACTCGAGTGGGGTGGAAACTTACCCCATTACAGTAGGCGTAATACCACCTGCCTGGGGTATGTCATGCCCTCCTAGGCCATCGTACATCTTTTTCGCCCTACTTGTACGCCCCTCTATGATGTCACGTTCCGGTAGTTGCACGCTGGGCAATAAAGAAATTGCCCATACTGATCCTAATAGTGATGCTATGCCATTCTGCCAAGGGGTCCGATGTAATCAGTAGTCGCCACTTTCTCCTTTGGGGGAGCTTGCCCGTCAAGAGTATAGTGAACAAAATAAGCACAAAGGGTTAAAAACAAACACACAACTGCATGTCATTTTACTTAAAATTGTTTGGACGCTTATCTATATATTTGAAACCCAGATCAAGCTATCCAACTGTGGCACTGGCAGACCAACAAGTCCACAAATGCACAAACAGATGCTGCAGTCTATTAAGCCTCCCATACATGCAGTGGATCCTGTGCCTTGTTACAGGGGCAGATATGATCTGACTCTCCTTATCTGTGGAATAATGTTTCTAATTGCTAAAATCATCTTTGCTCCTAATATTAATTATTATCACTAGGCTTATCCCATATACATGGGTTCCATGGAGCCCTCTTAGCAAACCAGGAACATTTTTCAGTTGTTGGGAGGTATGAAATATAGTTATTAAAAATTAGCCAGTGAAAATTAACACATATTTAAGTGCTAGGTTATACACCCAAAGGCCCCTGACCTGATGACTTCATAATCTAATAGTACTGTATGTAACATCTAATAGATAGGAAGAGGAGACAGACAGAGACAAAAAGGGCAGAAGAAAAAACTAAATATTATACTTCTTTAAACTATGCCTAAAGATACCAGTTTGGACACATTGAATTTAACTGTGTGTGTTTCATATGGCTACAAGGGAACATATTTATTTTTTAAAGCATATTGAATATGCAAATTGAGGGCAAAATCATATGTGTTTGTTTCTGAGCATTAGTAAATTTGAGTCTTTGTTATACGTGCTTTTCCAATACCATTTTATTTTCTGCCTGGTTTACTGTGGAGAAGGCATTATAAAATACTCCCCAGGACTGGAAGCAAGTTCTGTTTTATTTATTAGATTAAAAGTAGTTCAAGTAAAACAGCCCCTCTTTAAAATAGTATTTAGTATTACACACATTGCATATATATATACATAAAGAAAAAGCATCCTTAATTGAAATATCAGGCACATTCAGCCACACCTCTACTGAATTAGAGCACAAGGCTAATCTGAATTGTGTAGCTATATTATAATAAAGTGATGCAGCAGACTGAAATTCAGTATACGGTATTGAAAGTATGTGTGATACAGTATATCCTAAGGGCTACAGTAACTGTATAACTAAATCCTGCTTCATTTTATTTACAGTATACAGATGCAGCCACTTTGGTTTGTCTGTTTGACACAGAATAACTAAACACAGATATCCCATTTATCTCAATTAACACAGAAAACTGCGTCACAACATCCCATCTAATTAAAGCATTCACCATTGTGAACAATGGAGCTTTGGTATGCTAATGAAAAGGTTAAATTCATTAAATGAGTTAAGATGACTTTAGATAACACAGTTTCTTCAATTACCCCTGAGTCATGATGCATTTAACTCACAAATCAAAGTGGCTTCATCTGTATATATTTTGTATTTTGAGGGGCAAAAAATCATGATCTCGAATATAGCTCTTCAAACTTGAATTTTCGAAATGTATTACATCTGATAATACTTTGTAAAAATATAGAACATGTTTATGCAATATTACAAGTGTATATAGAGGTTATTGTAGTAGCTCAACATGCTGGATCACTTAAATGTATATTTATAAATGTTACCAGTTTCCACACAAACAAAAATTACATTCACAGAGGCAAAAAAACTTGAATGTTTTAATAAACTGAAAAAAAATATGCTACTTGAGGCAAATCCCATTGAGAACGTTTTTCATGTCACTTTTGCGTTTGTTTTTCCTTTTGATATTTCACAAGGTTTTTTTCTCAAAAGAAAACATTGCATGCTTGAATTTTGATAAATTCAGGTATTTTTGAATTACAATTTACAGGTTTTGTCCTCAACATTTAGCTAAGTATTATATTAATATGTTAACAGTTGGTGGTACATCCACACTGGTTCACTGTATTTATAAGCAAGATGATGCTTTCAATCGGCTTCAGCAGCGTAACAAATTATTTTTATTTGTGTCAACTTTTTCCACCCATTGGAGTATTTGGGAGTCTATTCGCTGTGAAACTTTGCAAACAATTTTGCTCTTCACTATCGACCATTCTACTGCAATCTGAAATTCTGCCAAAGAACCCAAACAATTCACTCAGTTCAAATAAAATAGAAATTCTATAAATGTTTAGAATAGTATGAAATTCTGTACTCCCCAGCCTTCATTATCATATAATTATTCATTGTAAATAGAACAAAAACATATATTTTTATTGACTATTACAAAATGCAGTCACAAGCATCAGCTTTGCTTTATCTTCTATTTTATGCAGAATGTGCCTCACACAAACACATTTACCTAGAAAGACTTTCTCACCTACGGTGTTTAATAACAGCACAGTATTAATTGCCTTCCATTATTGGGATTCCTGGGAAGCAAATGAATGCAGGTAGTGTTTAGTCTACAATAAGACCTCAAAATATCATAGAGAATGTCACCCTTTGAATTCTGACATTCATATGTTTTATATGAAATTCAATAAAATCTATGACATTGACCTAATAGCAGTTCCAACTCTTTAAACTGAACCTTAATTTGACCTTGGTAAACATTGACAATTGTTTTAGTAGTGTAGCATAAAAGGAGAGACAAGATTAAAGGTTGTCACAAAGTGTACATCATGATATACTATGTGGCATTGTACATGGATGGCAAGATTGCTTTGATGCTCTTATTTGCCATATGCTCAGAATTGTATTACTGGTGGCTTAGCACTTCCACATTGATCATTGACAGTTAAACTAATGTCATAACTAATATAATTTATTAAGCTTTTATCAGCCTTGCTATCAAATAAAGTGAAAATGGCTAATTAATGGTTTATTAGCTGCTTAATCTTACCTCTTTGTGTAGGTTTAGATAATAGGCCTCAGTCCCCACTGACCTGCAAGGATCTGCAGGAAGTGAGGCTGAAAACAAGGAATGGTACACAAGCATACATTTCCTCAGCTGCTACTTCTCTAACATCCTTTTTCACAATATCAGAAGAGACTGTTTCTCTTCTCCTGTCTAAATTTCATTTTGCCACCGGTTCTCTTGATCCTATTCCTTCTCATCACCTTTATTTAGTCCAACTCTCACATTTCTGTTTAATCTCTTTTTCAACTGGCATGTTTCCACACTCTTTCAAACATCCAGTCATTAAAACTACTACTTTGCTGCTAAACCAAAGGACAATCACTCTCTTTTAATTCTGCTAGCGTTTGACACTGCTGATCATCCTCTCTTGCTCTATATTCTATTCTCACTTGGAATTCAAGGACCTGCACTGTTTTAGATCTCCTTATCTTTGTAATCAGTCCTTCAGTGTAGGTACCTCAAGGCTCTGTTCTTAAATCACTTCTATTTTTGCTTCTACACCACTTGGTCAGCTAATCAGATCATTTGGGTTTCAATATAATTCAGATGATACTCTAATCACACTTTTTCCAGATCTGCCTTTGCTTTTAGCTCATGTCATGGTTTGTTGTCCTCTGGTGCCTAAAAATCAACATGGACAAAATTGAGCTGGTCATCTTCCCAGCTTTCATCAATATCAGTGCAGAAAACTACAGTTTCACAAGTTCACTGCCTAGGAGTCCAATTAGATCCTGCCCTCTCATTCATTCTCTGCATTTAAATGCTCATGAAATCATACAGCTTTTACTTAAAGGCAAAGTCAACCCTAAAAAAAAAAAACGCCTAATAAAAGAAAACATAATTCCAAGCAACTTTCTTTATTACACATTTTTTCAGTAGTTATTTGTAAAGTTAATTGCTATAGAAATTAGCATTTTCTTAAATTCTGGTTGTTACTTTTTAAACAATGTTGCAAAGTCTGGGGGGCAAATTCACTAACCTCCTAAAATTTGCCATCGACGGCTTCGCTCACAGCGCAACACTTCTCCAGGCGTTGATTCGCCAGGACAACACTAATTCACTAAAATCCAAAGTTATGTCCAGGGCGCCAAATGCCGGCGAAGTTTTTTCAGCATTACTGCGCCAAGGGAAGCAAAGTTGCGCTAGAGTTGCATAATTTGCATATGGGAGGAAGTTAAAGTTCAATGGACGTATATGTTGCAGCAAATAAATCTCACTACACAAGCCCAGGAAACCTTTATAAAATAAAATAAAGTTGTTATATTGCCCTACACATGAGCCCAGTGTATAGTTTATGTGCCATATGTTAGGAAATGTAGGGGGGAAGCCAGTTACCCCAAAAAATTTTATGCTATTTTTCAGCCTATCACCCTGAAAAAGGAAAAGACACTAGCGTTTTCCTATCTACTCTATTGCACTTCGCCTGGTCTGAGGTGGCAAAGGCAAGTCTGGCGCAAGAGGTAACGTTCAGCAAAATCCACATCTTAGTGAATTTGCGTAGTTATGTCCATTGGCCAGAGGGCAAAATCGACAGGCATTAGGGAGCGAAGTACCGCTAGAGTCTATCTCCTTCTCTAGCGAAGTTACGCCGGCGACCGTTAGTAAATCGGCGAAGTATGGAAAGGACGTGATGCTGGCGAATTTTCCCCTTGCGTTAGTCATTTCGCTCCCTGTTAATCAGCTGCTTTGTCTTACATTGTTTCAAAAGTCATCAGAGCAGAGGATATAAAGGAACAAGCAAACACTGCTTTCAATAGCAATACATATACAAATAACTTAAAAAACATATACTTTTGTATATTAATCATTGCATCTTCATTTGTTATGCAAAAAATTTTTTTTGGGGTTGACATTCCCTTTAAGGAATATCGCTCACATTTCAACCCTTCCTCATGCTAGGACTACCAAAATTCTCATCCATGCCCTCATCATATATAGTTTAGACTACTTTGGGCTTCTCCTGTCTAAACTGACCCTACTTTAATCCATCATGAACACTGCCACATGAACGGCTCCCTAAATCCAGAACAGTTGGTAGGCTCCCTGGTCTCGGCTCTGCTACCACCTGTAGCATCCACCTTTCACTTTGGGAGGAGCCCTCCACTAATCGGATGCCGCCAGGGCTTAATAAGAGAGGAGCCAATCAAAAGTTCTGGACGAGCAAAGGGGCACAGTCGTTATAAAGTCTTTGGACGGTAGGCACAGTTCTTAGAAAAGATGAAGCGTAGTCGGACAGAGTTCAAGCAAGGTCAGACAGGCAGTGGTTGGTTCAAGCAGAGTTCAAGTGAGGTCAGATAAGCCGGGTCAGTTCAGGCATCGTTCAAGTTTAGTCAGGCAGGCAAGGGTCAATACCGGTTGAATCAGAATAGCCAGGCAGGCAAGGGTCAAGGTAATCAGAGTTCAGAATGGTCAGGCAGGCAAGGGTCAAAACAGGAATCATACAGTAGTAGAATCACACCCAGGTGCTAACTTGTCAGAGCCCTTTTAAATATTCGAATTTCGCGCCCTTACAATGACATCATGATGCTTGCGGCGCACCAAAACCAGGAAGTGTACGCCTCATGCGCAATATAGAAACTGGCAAGGAAGAGGAGCAGATGAATGCGGCGGGCATCCCCAGCGAAAGCGCAGCGGGCATTCCCACAGCCACGCTAGACCACCAGGATGAGTCCTCACACCACCATTGAGAATTATTTGATTGGATCTTTTACCAATGTCTGTGGTTGACAGTTCTCATTCATACACACCAAAAATAGTATTGTACAACATCAGAATATGCAGTGTAAATGTGATATCTCACAGGCCATGTTTTGTAGAAGTCTTTCTCCTGCCTAAGATATTTTTCCTTAAATTTAAATCCTATCCCATTAAAGAGTCCCAGAGCCTCCAGGAATTCAAATTTTGATTGAAAAACCTTCACTCTAGCTTACAATCTAAGCCCTCGACATAATGTCTACCTCTAATGACACCCATACTTTGCTCCTAGATATACTAATTACTAGTGAATCCCTTTCCACTAAACACATTTCTAATATAGAGACCGAAATAATCTTTCCCACCACAAAAGCCATGCATCCTTTATTATTCTCTCCCTTTTGTTTTAAATTGCAATCTCATGCAAAAAGGACTCCCTTACTGTCTTTTAAAACTAAAATACATATCTTATTTGCCACAATGTCACTGTTGTATGTAAACTCTTATGTTTGTAACACCCTATTCTGTAAAGTGTTACAGGAAACAAAGACACCAAATTAATAACAAACTGCTAATTTTCTAAATAGCTTTAAAAATCAAGCAATACGTAATGCAAACGCTTTATTTTTTAGCACACCGGTTTGTAAGTGATGATGAATACTTGGAAATCACAGGAATCACCAGAGATCAGTCTGGACAGTATGAATGCAGCGCAGCCAATGATGTTTCAGCTCCTGATATCAGAAGAGTTAGAGTCACGGTAAACTGTGAGTGTCCAAATCATTTTCATTCTGATCTTCATAACTACATTAAACTGCTATTCAACTTCTAGGGAGCAGGACTTAGGCGATACAAGTACAAACTAATAAAAGCTCAGGATATATTAATAAAGTATTTTATTTGTTTTTATTTGCTTGATCACACCAAATAGAGAGATGTTTTATATACGTGTACAGGGAACTGTTGGCTATAATAGTGCATTTAAAGTATGTTCTCCTAATTCATTCCAAGAAATGGACAAATCAGGCACAACTTTGCTAGAATTCATGGGAACTGCTAACCTACTCCTAGTACCTTTGTTCAAGGCACAGCAACTGCTCCTACGTAGCCAGTTATTCAAAAATACTGATGCCTAAAACCTTCCTCTTAAATATTATAACTAGCCTCCTGCTATTATCTACCCAATGATGGTTTACTTATTGGTACTCCCATTAGTCATTGTGCATTGCAGGCAGTTCTAGGATCTTGAACTATTAAATGAATTGTTCAGAATAAGAATAAAAACTGGGTAAAAAGATAGGCTGTGCAAAATAAAAAAAAAAATCTAATATAGTTAGTTAGCCAATAATGTGTGTCTGGAGTGTCCTTAATAATGTACAACAACTAAATAAGTAAATAAGTTAGTTAAGTGTATCATCTAAATTCCTTACATATAATAAATGCACACTGCGTGTGTAACATATTATATCCACCATAAATTCATAGGTAATAACTTACTACAGTGCTGAAAAATTAATACATTAACAATAAATGATAGCTCTCCTTCAGTTTGTGCAGTAATAAATACAGTATATGTTTTTTCACTTTGAGGAAATAAATGTTCTATGTTTTGTGCACATCTTACAGCAGAATCTATTGGCCATTAAGGTAATTAATAACCTGAATAGGGTACTACATCCACTCTTTCTAGGTCTGTGTGACTGCATATATTTAAATACTATAGCAAACACACACAATAATATGAAGTCTGGACAAGATTCATTAGATTAGTAATGTGGAACCATATGCAAGCTTTATTATGGTGCACTATGAAGTCTGGACAAGATTCATTAGATTAGTAATGTTGAAGCATAAACATATGCAAACTTAATTATGGTGCAATTGTTTAAACACTTGCCCCATATGTAATAAAAGGAACTAAGCTTGCCCAGGAGCAGTAACCCATTGAAACCAATAAGGTACAGTATTTGCTTTTAAACAGATGACCACAAAATGCTGCCTTTCTTATTGGTTGCTATAGGTTACTGCTCCTGGGCAAGCTTAGTTCCTTTGATTACATAACCCTTAGCTTTATGTTTATTTAACGCCACATACTTTAATTATGTATGATGTTTAATTATGTATGGTGGCTACCTACTCTTATCTCCAAGATAGTCCACAGAATGTGTCAGATCTATATAAGCATGTCGGGGTGTGGCGAGAATGCTCGCCATATTCTAATGGAAAACAGCCCTCAAGTTGCCAAGACCCACTAAAGAACATAATACTTGTACATTATCAACTTAGCTTCACACGATCAGCTGATCACGGCAAGCCCTTGGGCACTGGCAATGGTTCCTTCAATGACTTCTTTTAACTGTTCTAAGCAACTCTAAGCAACTTTTCAATTGGTCTTCATTATTTATTTTTTTACAGTTTCAATTGTTTGTCTTTTTCTTCTGAATCTTTCCAGCTTTCGAATGGGGGTCATTGACCCCATCTAAGACAAATGCTTTGTAAGGCGACACATTTGTTGTTATCACTATTTTCTTATTATTCATCTTTCTATTCAGGCCCTCTCCTATTCATATTCCAGTGTCTTATTCAAATCAATGAATGGTTGCTAGGGTCATTTGGACCCTAGCAACCATATTTCTGAAATTCCAAATTGGAAAGCTGCTGAATACAAAGTTAAATAAATCAAAAATCACAAATAATAAAAATTGAAAACCAATTGCAAAATGTCTCCTTTGAGGTAACTAAAAGTTACCTCAAAGGTGAACCACCCCTAATGTGCAAGTATTTGGTGCTAAATTTTGTTGATTTATAGTGGATATTATCTATTACTCATTACTCAGTTAAAAGTTAATCATTTAAGTTGATTACAATATTTATATTGACTCATATGGTTAAATATAGTGATCTGTGTATATGGTCATATAGTCATCCTTTAGGCTTTAGATTTACCAGATTAGAACTCTCCACAGAAAAATTTACCTACTTCCTATTCAATCCCAAGGGAAATTATATTTATCAGTGGGGGAACCTTAGAGTTCACCATTTGATAAATACGATTCTAAAAATTCCATAGGGATGATTAGAAAGTGGGTAAGATTTTCTATGGTAAACTTTAATCACACATTTTGATAAATCTGCCCCTTTGTGTCTGCAAATGTATTGGGCATCCTGCCCAAATTCTCTGTAATTAAATAAAAAATGCTTATTTGTGCTTCTGGAGAAACTCATTTGCTCGTCATTGTTTTATTTTCTGTAAATTGCACTGAACAAAATGTATATCCTTTTTTATACTTGCTTCTACCATTACTTATTAATTAGTAATTTTAGTTCTTGCCATGATCCATAAAACAACTGCAAAGGGTTATCAAACAGGGTTAAAATGAAAGAGAGGGATTTTTGACAGAAGAACTTAACAGTGACTTCAACAAGTAAATGTAAAACACATTACACAAGTGATTGCATATTCTACAAACTGGCTTGGTGAAGGTGGAATTGTGCTTATCCAGCTGATCTACCTGTCAAGTAAAGTCAGCTTATAATCAGCTCTTCATGAAAGGAGCTGAAAGCATATGCCTTAAATTTAGAAATTTATTATTACACTGGTGGGGTGGGGCAAAGATGGCCCTTATTATGCAAAAATACCGTATTTGCAACTATTTTATTACATGCTCCCACTTGTCACTTTAGCCCAGGTAGATGATTACAAGCAACATCACTGTATCTGCTGATACTGCCTTTTTGCTTACTTAACCTTTCTCAGAAAAAAATAAATAAATTCCTTTTCAGATCAATTGTTCACATCTATGTTCCAGATCCACCATATATTTCCAATACCAGAAATACAGGAGCTTCACTGGGACAAAAAGGCACTCTGCGTTGTTCGGCTTTAGCTGTCCCACTAGCAGAGTTCCAGTGGTATAAAGAAGATGCCAGGTAATATCCCCTAAATCTAAACTTTATTCCAGAGAAATGCAGAGTACAGTGGTTCTTTTAAAGGAACAGTAATGACAAAAAATTAAAGTGTTTTCAAGTAAATAAAATATAATGTACTGTTACGCTTCACTATATATGTATTAATCCTTAAAACACTTTCGTTACTGTTCCTTTAATTCTCCTATAAAATTCATCACAACATTTTTTCAGTAAAAACTGTTATAGTTGTGCTCTTTGTGTCATTCATCAGATTTTCAATGATAAAACTGTTTTTGTTTGACCTCCCTCTTTAAAGGAACAGTAATGTATATTGTGGTTTCCATAAAAAATTCTGTGGGGTCTCTGACAGCTAACTTACAGCATTAGCACCATTTATTTATGAGCAGCTAATCGTAGTGCAGGGCTAGCTAAGAAATTCTCACAAAAGTGAACTTCAGGGTACACAGGCAAATATTATAGGAGATTGAATATAGGCCCCACAGTTTAAACTCCAACTGCTGCTTCTTCTGTTTAGTATTTGATACTCTTTTTTGGGGTTTCTTAAACATTGTATGGGGTGCCGTTTGTCACAAATACATTCTGTATACAAAACTATCCATAGTACACAGAATTCATTTCTCTCATTGTATATAAGTATTTGTGACCATAAACAGATAAAAAAATATACAAAAGACTTATTTCTTTTAAAGAATGAGAACAAAATCTGGTTAGTGCACAAAAGGATGTCATTATATGAAAAACTCCAATCTGTACATTTTAACAAGCAATCTGTCTCACAAATGCATAACCTCCTTGTAACGGACGCAATTAAGTGCAAAGTTACTTACATAATGTATTATGTAAAAAAAACGTAGACATAATATATAATAGTGTAACTAACTAGTGCATGTCAAGCTAGATTTGAATGACAAAATAGATATTTGTGACAGAAAGCAAGATTTTATAGTACAGGATTCATTCTTTCCACAAAATGAAAGCTTAGTTTCACAAAACAGATAAAATAACCATTCTGTGAAACAATACTGTCAGTCACATTCCTGAACCAATAAGAACAAAGCTTATTGCCATATAACAAACAAGATGAGAGTTGCCAGCTCTGTGTCACGGTCGGCACCCTAAACCAGAACTAGTGCCAAGCTCCCTGGTCTTGGCTCGGCTTCACCAGTAGTGTGACCGCCTTTGGCTTCGGGTGGAGCCCTCAGCGTACTCAGATGCCACCTGGACTTTTCGAGAGGAGCAAGGCGAGGAGTTCTGGCAAGCAAAGGGGCACGACAGTTGTTAAAGTCAGTTAGGCCGAAGGTCGTGGTGCAAGAACGTAAGACAGACTCGTGGTCGGACTGGCCGGGTCGAGGCAGGGTAAGGATTCCTTACACTTTGCTCCACATGGCAGCATCTTCCCTAAGATATAGTATCTGGCCTGCTATAGAGGGGCGCCCTCTAATGTCCCATCTGCTGCAGAGTAATAAACATGAACAAACATTTCCTAAAAGGGCTGCTGTTAAACACTACAGGTTCATAATTGGAAGTTTTTTACAAAGGGCTGAGAAATATAATGATTGTAGAGAAAGATACAATAACAATACAATGATTGTAGAGAAAAAAAAGTATGCAAACCATAAATATGATCATTTTCGGTGATATGGCTATTATTATTGTAGTATCTGCTTGTGTGGCCCTTTTAAGGGCATTCCTGCTGTTTTGCAATTGTCTTATGATTCATTCCTGTTCTTGTTTTCCTTTTCCTGTCTAAGCTGAGAGCAACAATGGGACAGACCACACCTACCTGCCAGGTTGTAATAAATGTACCAGAAGCAGGGGGGTAACTACAGAGGAAGTAACCCTGCAGTTGCAGGGGGCCCAAGAGGTATAGGGCCCCATGAGGCCCTAATTCATATACAGTTTCAATAAATATTGGTAAATCTGTGTATGGTCACAAATACTTAAATACCATGAGAGACATTAATTCTGTGTATTACAGATAGTTTTGTATACAGAAGGTATTTAGGACAAATGGCACCCCATAACAGTGGGGCAGTGGGGTTTCACAATGAACCATTTCGTTTTTGCACTAGCATAACTATTCCAGCTAGAACATAATTGTCCTAGTCAGTTATCAAATGGGTAATAGTTTGTGAATTGTGTTAAGTTCTATCACACTATCACAGATCTGAATGTCTTGACTCTTTAACCCGTAAACTGAAAGTTTACTGACATGACATGTCATGAAGATGTCACTCAGTTTTCAAACAGGTAAACTATCAAACTTACTGGGGTATTCTTTAGGATTTCCCAGTTCGATATTTCATAAATCATGGGAGAGAGATGGAAGTCAGGAAGATCAGTTAGTAGGAGATTGCAATAGTCTTAATGGAAAAGGATAAAGGCATGGATTAGTGTTTTTTGACGACAGGTTTTTGGCAATGGTATTAATATGGTTAGAGAAGGAGAGAGACTGGTCAAAGATGACCCCCAAGCAGCATGCTGAGTTAACAGGGTTAATGGGCATGCACTCATTAGAAATGGTGAAATGAAGAGATCGGCTTGGCTTGGTTGGAAAGACCATGAGTTTTGGCCAAGTTGAACTTTAGGTGGTGTTGGTTCATCCAGGAGGTGATAGCTACTGGGCAGTCTGCGATCTGGGTCTGAACATCAGTGGTTAGTGTAGGGGTGTCTAAATATATTTGTATGTCATCAGCATACATGTGATATTTAAGGCCAAATGGAGATAGTGTACAAGAAGAATAGCAGAGGACCAAGTACAGAACCCGGAGGCACCTCCACACTAAAATGAACGGGGTTAGCAAAAGTAACAGAGAAGGAGCGGTCTGAAAGGTAGAAAGAAAACCAGGATGCAGCTCTATCCTGTATACCAATTAAATGGAGAATTTGCATTAGCACATAATGGTCAACAGTATCAAAAGCAGAAGATAAATTCAGGAGGATAAGGTAATCTCAGTGGAGTGTGCCGGTCGAAAGCCATACTGCATAGGGTCAAGCAGATTATTGGTACAGAGAAAGTTAGTAATATGGGAAAAGACAAGATGTTCCAGAAGTTTAGAGACTAGTGTTAGAAGAGAGACAGGGTGGTAGTTTAACAGGATGGGTCCAGTGTAGCTTTTTTTAAGAATAGGCTTGACATACTCTAGACCTGTTTGAATAACGGGGAAAATACCAGAAGTAAGTGAGGAATTGAATTGAATATATGTACATCAACAAGTTGTTGATGGAGAAGAGAGGAGAAGTTTTGTGATAGTGTCACCATTAAGGATGCAGAATAGAGAGACTTGGAAGTGGAACTCACTACACAGGTTAAGTTAAAAAAACTTTTTCATATATTATAACCTTATTATAACAGATACCACTTTTCATTTCTGGGAGCTACATGGCTAGCCATTATATATTACAGCGCCCTAAACCTGTGTGTGGCAGCTATGGAATAGGACACATATCATTGAAATCAATAATATCACCAGGGAACAATTGTATGGTAATTTATGTACATAAGTCTGAGGTTATCCTTTCTTCTCAGTTGCTGGCTTTCTATTCTTTGATCTTGCAATGCATAGAATCAGAATGATGATGTCCAATAAGATGTTAAATTAAAAAGCTTTCACAATTCTAGCAGTCTGTGCATTATAGAGTGACAAATTTAATCTATTTATTTGTTCTTTCTTAGCTTTTTTGGTTAAGCCCATAAAAACACACCAGTAGTTTAGCTCTATATATGTTTTTTTAAACTTTGTTTTTTTCTATAGCACAAATGAAATTTTGCCTGCCAAAATTCAGTTAGGCTTAGTACTGCAGAATATGTCTGTGATCCAAAAATAAACAAAGCAGCCCTAGACATTACATAAATAGAATAATTAAGTTTATTTTTGATTTTCTGAGTTTTATTTTCCAAGTTAATTTGTCAAACACTCGTACTTATTCATTTACAGTCTTGCATTTGAGATTCCTTTTGGCATGTTCATACTTCACAGTATTGATTGTGCTTATCGTTGTGACTTATCATTGACTTAGGAAAGGCCTAGTATACTGTATCTTCCTTAATTTGGCTGCCAGCCATTACAGTGTATAATGTTATAAGGAGCCATTTACAATGACAAGTGCAGTACGCAAAGTACAATTACAGACACAATTCACCATGTTTTTGTCCTCACAATGCAGCATTTTCCCCATAATTCCAGAACAACTGCACACAGGGTTGTACCGGGCCAGAGGGACACCAGGCTTTTATGGCCCCCACCAACCCAGACATCTACCTGATTGCGGTTGGAAGTTGTGGGGGGCCTCTGATGCATTAGTTCAGTGTACCCCCCAGTTTGATGATTTTACATGTATCCTTTGCAGCATTACTGCAACATTCAGGACTTCCCTGCATTGATAGATGCACTTGAATGTAATTTATCAGGTAGACTGTAATGTTGCTAGGTGAAAATATGCAGAAGTCCAAAAAGACAGGGGTTAAGGACAGGGTTAGTATGCACTAACCAACGCTGTGCTCTGCACCTTGGACTGCAACCAGACCCAGTGCAGAAGTGCATCCTGCACACATTTTATACTTATTTATAGGCATTGCCTATGCAGCAGCAGATGAAAAAGTTAGACACATATCATTCTTTAAATAGTCAAATGCATTTCATGAGTGCTTGCTTTCTGTTCGTGCTGTGTAATACAATGCATCCAATAACTTTCAACAGTAACTTTTTGTTCTCTCTTTGTTAGTATTCCATTGCCTGCTTTAAGTCTGCAAGGAATTATGAAACCCACATTCCATATTCTGCAAATTATTTTAATGAGTATGCTTCCAGGTCTGTTCTTTGAGTCCATTAACAATGCAATTGCTAAAGTACTCTCTGACCCACTGGAAGGAGCACATAGCCTAAAATTTGATAAATATACCTGCTTTATTAACTGTCTTGAATTTAATGGAATACTTGTATGATTAATTGAGGTTCATCTTATTTCATTACAGTGATACATGTTAATGAAGTTACCCAAATTGCAGTACTGTAATTAGATCGCTTATGAATAGATAACACTTTTGTCTAGGTTGTAATATTGGCCAATGCGATCGGTAATTATAGAAAAGGACAACAAAAAAGTTTCCTTTATTGTGCAGTTGCATGTGGTATATGCAAAGTTATATATGTTTGTATATGTATAAATATATATATAGTCATATCATGAGGGGGAATATGTGAAGACTGAATAAATCTATTTGCAACTATGCTTGTGAGTGCTTCGAATATTTTTAAGGATATATATCAAGTTTGAAAATCAGTTGCTAAGGGCAACCAGGTTTTATTTTATTCTATCTCATAAACTACTTTCTCTTATTCTTTTAATCTACTTTTTCTTATTGAACACCCATTTCTGTGCTCCTTTCAATTCCTATGTTAGATCAAGCAATTTTAATTGATGCCTAAACACAGAGGAAAATCTACCAAATTGTAACTATTGCCTTGACACACATAAAGTGGCATAAGTGTGAGTACAGCAGGAATACTATGTTGTCAACGCCTTGTGATGAAATACCTAAACAACTAGTTAAGATTTTTAGACAATACATGTGATGAGTAGACCAATATGGTATTTTATTTTTCAGATTTAATCGACGAGACAAAACTCACTGTACTGTATACTACTGTATAACACTGTATTGCTGAAAATATTTCTCATATTTCAGGAGGTGTATTTCAAGGTCTAGAATTGTTTTTTTTACTGTTTTTCTGTTGTGAGATCTAAGTGAGTGCAAAACACAAATGGATTTTTTGGAACAGAACATCCTAATTCAATGTTGTGTGTCTTTTCTAAATAGATAAAAAAAAATTCTGTAGCACTTCAATTTGTATATAATACAAATATATATATGGTATATATAAATCCCAATGTAAAGTTACTTCTCGTAATCAATTTCCATGTATTATTTACAAAATAAGGATATTACAAGTCACCTTGGAGATCTGTTTGTAATGGAATCCGAAGGTTCTTACCTGCATGGCGTCCAAGATGGCGACCAAGATGGCGTCCCCCTGCTCCACCATGTGGTCCCTGCTGGTCGCAGGCCATCAACGTCAAGATCGAGTCGCCCAGGGATTGGTCGCCGGCGACGGAACGGACGCCGGCGTCAGAATCGGGCGCCGGCGTCAGGACGTCAGCGTGGGGACGCTGGCGTCTGCGTCTGACGCCAGTGCGTCAGTTTTTGGCGCCAAGCCCAGGACTATTTTAACCCCATTCCCCTTTTCTTCATTGCCCGATTATAGGTTCCTTTACTGTGTTCCTGGGTGTTATCATTCTGCTATATTTTCCTGTGTACCGTTTATTGCCTGTTTCCTGGACTTTGCTGATTGCCGCCTGAACTGACCCTTTTGCTTGTATTTGACGATTCTTCTGGATAAACCTTTCTGTACTGCGAACCTGGTCTGGTCTCCTCTTTGGTCCTTACTATTACTGTGCCTTCGGGCCCGTTACAGTATAATCGGGCCATGGACCCTGCGGAGGAGACGCAAGTTACGCCCGATGTCTACCAAGCTGTCCGAGGATTGTCTTCTCGTCTTCTCTCTTACGAGAACCAGCAATCTCAGTTCAGCCAAGTCCTTCTGGCGATTCAGGAGAAGCTGTCCGCATTCCCGTCAGCGGCCCACGCCCCTGTTCCAAGACCTGCTACACCGGTATGTGTCCCTGAGCCCCGCATAATTGCACCCCCTCTGTATTTCGGCGATCCGGAAGCATGTCGCGGATTCATCATCCAGTGTGAAATCCAATTTGCTCTGCTTCCCGGCCAGTATGTCTCAGAGCGTGCTAAGGTGGGCTTCATCATCTCCCGGTTACAAGGGAAGGCTCTGGAATGGGCATCACCACTCTGGGAAAAGCAAGATCCAGCCATTGACGATGCAAAAGCCTTCATCCGGGATCTCCGCACTGTGTTTGACACGCCAGGTCGGTCTGCCTCGGCTTCTGCTCGGTTGTTCCAGTTACAGCAGGGTACTCGCTCTGTGCCGGAATACGCCATAGAGTTTCGTACCTTGCTGGCAGAAACATCCTGGAACAACGACAGTTATCACGCTGCCTTCTACAACGGCCTGGCAATGCGTATCAAGAATGACCTAGTGTCCCGCGAGATCCCTTCTTCTTGGGAAGATTTGGTTTCCTTGGCTGTAAGAGTCGATACCCGGCAGAGGGAACATCTTGCTGACTGTGAGCGGGTCTGGAAATCGCAGTGGTCTCAACCAGCTTTAGCTCCTCGCTTCCAGAGACCCATACTACCTCCCCAGTCTACTTCTACTTCTTCTGTTTCTCCTCCTCTGCCCGCCAAGAAGCAAGTACAGATTGGTCGCTCTCATCTGTCTGATCAGGAGAAACTTCGTAGAAAGGCTACTGGACTTTGTTTATATTGTGGGGGCAAGGCTCACTTCGCTCTGGAATGCCCCATTAAGCCTGGAAACGCCAGACCCAAGGTTGGGGAAACTTTTCTGGGAGGAATTGTCCCCTCTCCACAGTCTTCTGCCCATCGATTTCTTCTTCCTGTGCAAATCCAATGGGGCCCCCGGAAAGTCTCCCTGCAAGCCTTCCTTGACTCTGGGGCCGCTGGAAACTTTATGGACAAGGTCTTCGCTGCTAATCACGCTATTCCTCTTCAGCCCATGGCGAATCCTCTTCGAGTCCTTGCCATCGATGACCGTCCTCTGTCTTCTGCAATCATTTCCTTGTCTACACAAGAACTTTCGCTTAAGGTGGGCACTATGCACTTGGAGAGACTGTCCTTTCTTATTATTGACTGCCCTTCCACTCCAATAGTTCTGGGGCTTCCATGGTTGTGTACCCATAACCCAGTCATTGATTGGACCTCCTCACAAGTCTCCCATTGGAGTCCTTATTGCCAGCAGAATTGTTTGCCTGCTGCGCCCCTTGTCAAAGTTTCTTCTGTGTCTTCGAATCCTTCTCTTCCTCCCGTTTATCAGACCTTCTCCGATGTCTTCAACAAAGGCTCTGCTGAGACTCTCCCTCCTCACCGTCCTTACGACTGCCCAGTCGAGCTTCTTCCTGGTTCCATGCCTCCTCGTGGTCGCACCTATCCACTTTCTCCCTCTGAGACTGCCGCCATGAAGACCTATATTCAGGAAAATCTTCAAAGAGGTTTTATCCGCCCTTCTTCTTCCCCTGCGGGAGCAGGGTTTTTCTTCGTTGAAAAGAAAGATGGAAGTCTGCGACCTTGCATTGATTACCGGGGGCTTAATAAAATTACCATTAAAAACCGCTATCCCCTCCCGTTAATTTCTGAACTTTTTGACCAGTTGAGGGGCGCCAGTCTCTTCACCAAGTTAGATCTTCGGGGCGCCTACAACCTCATTCGGATCCGTGAGGGGGATGAGTGGAAGACCGCTTTTAATACTCGTCACGGGCATTACGAGTACCTAGTAATGCCATTCGGTCTCTGTAATGCCCCTGCGGTCTTCCAAGAGTTTGTAAATGACATTTTCAGGGACTTATTGGGGCAAAGTGTGGTCGTTTACTTGGATGACATCCTTATATTTTCCAAAAATCTCCAGGAACACCGTTCTCAAGTCAAAGAAGTTCTTCTTCGTCTTAGGAGGAATAATCTGTTCGCCAAATTGGAGAAATGCTCTTTCGAAGTGCCTACCATTCCCTTCCTTGGTTATATCATCTCCCAGCAGGGTTTCAAGATGGATCCCGCCAAAGTCTCGGCAATTATTGATTGGCCTCTTCCCACCTGTGTCAAAGCCATTCAGAGGTTTATTGGCTTCGCCAATTATTATAGACAGTTCATTAAAGGTTTTTCTTCCAAGATTTCTCCAATTCTTGCTCTAATCCGTAAAGGGGGTAGACCTCAACACTGGCCCCCTCAGGCTCTGGAAGCTTTTGAATCCCTTAAAGAAGCCTTTTCATCTGCACCAATTCTCAGGCACCCGGAACCTCTTCTACCCTTCTTCCTCGAAGTCGATGCCTCTGATGTGGGAGCGGGAGCAGTTTTGTCTCAAAGGTCCTCTTCCGACGGTAAATTACATCCCTGTGCTTTCTTTTCCAAGAAATTCTCTTCTTCTGAGCTAAACTACGATGTTGGGAATCGTGAACTACTTGCTGTCAAGTTGGCCCTGGAGGAGTGGAGGCATCTACTGGAAGGGTCTTCTGTTCCTGTAACCATCTTTACTGACCACAAAAACCTCGAATTCATCCAGTCCCTCAAACGTCTCAATCCACGACAAGCCAGATGGTCTTTATTCTTTTCCCGTTTCAATTTCATCATCACCTTTCGTCCTGGCTCTAGAAACAGAAAGGCTGATGCCCTGTCCAGAAGTTTCATTTCCGAAATGCCTAGTTCCGAGGTTCCTGAACCCATTGTGCCTTCTTCCAAGATTATCGCTGCCTTATTTCCGTCCTTGGCTTCGCAACTCCTCTCTGCCCAGACCTCGGCTCCTGGAAATGCCCCCTTGGGGGTTGCTTTTGTTCCTCCAGATTGTCGTCAGTCCATTTTGTCCCAAGTCCACACCTCTAAGCAAGCCGGTCATCCGGGAATTGAAAAAACCACTGAACTACTTTCACGCCTGGTGTGGTGGCCATCCATGAGAAAGGACGTCAGAGACTTTGTTTCTTCCTGTGCCACCTGTGCTGTCTCTAAATCTGGGCATTCCTCCCCCAAGGGTCTTCTCTTGCCATTACCCATCCCATCTCGCCCTTGGACTCATTTGGCGATGGATTTCATTGTCGACCTGCCCTTATCCTCCGGCCACACTGTCATCTGGGTGGTGATCGATAGATTTAGCAAGATGGCCCATTTCACTCCTCTTCGAAATTGCCTTCTGCTCCTGAACTCGCTGAACTGTTTATTAAACACATTTTTCGTTTACATGGTTTCCCTGCCGAGATTGTGTCAGATCGAGGTTCTCAATTTGTCTCTAAGTTCTGGAGAGCTCTGTGCAAGGTTCTTAATATTTCTCTTCAGTTTTCCTCAGCTTATCACCCTCAGTCTAATGGTGCCGCTGAACGGGTCAACCAGGCTTTGGAGCAGTTTCTTCGGTGCCACGTGTCCCTGTGCCAGGATGATTGGTCGGATCTTCTTCCCTGGGCTGAGTTCGCTCATAATAACGCTTTGCATTCCTCTTCTTTGAAATCTCCATTCTTCTGTGTATATGGTCGGAACCCGTTGGCCTTCCCTCAGGATCTTCTCCTTACCAACGTTCCTGCGGCCAACGACCAAGCTGCTCACATGTCGGCTATCTGGCAGGCTACTTCCTCTAATTTGGAAAAGAGTTCTTTGGTTCAGAAGAGGTTCGCCGATAAGAAGAGAGTTCCTTCCCCACCTTATGCTCCTGGTGACAAGGTTTTTCTTTCCACCCGCAACATTCGCCTCAAGATTCCCACTCCCAAGCTTGGTCCTAAATTCATTGGTCCTTATCCTATCATCGAAGTTATCAATCCGGTGGCGGTCCGTCTTCAACTTCCTCCCGAGATGCGGATTCCTAATGTCTTTCATGTTTCTTTACTTAAGCCTGCCATGTCTTGTTCCTCTTCTTCTTCCCCCCAGCTCCTGTCCTGGTTGATGGTCACCAAGAGTTCGAGGTCAAGAGGATTCTGGATTCCCGCTTTTCCAGGGGCACTCTTCAATATTTAATCGAATGGAAGGGTTTCGGTCCAGAGGAGTGTTCCTGGGTAAAAAACTCGGATGTCCATGCACCTACCCTGGTCCGTAAGTTCCACAGACTGTTCCCTTCTTCCCCCAGTCTCGGTGGTCCTGAGGCCCCCCCTAAGGAGGGGGGTACTGTAATGGAATCCGAAGGTTCTTACCTGCATGGCGTCCAAGATGGCGACCAAGATGGCGTCCCCCTGCTCCACCATGTGGTCCCTGCTGGTCGCAGGCCATCAACGTCAAGATCGAGTCGCCCAGGGATTGGTCGCCGGCGACGGAACGGACGCCGGCGTCAGAATCGGGCGCCGGCGTCAGGACGTCAGCGTGGGGACGCTGGCGTCTGCGTCTGACGCCAGTGCGTCAGTTTTTGGCGCCAAGCCCAGGACTATTTTAACCCCATTCCCCTTTTCTTCATTGCCCGATTATAGGTTCCTTTACTGTGTTCCTGGGTGTTATCATTCTGCTATATTTTCCTGTGTACCGTTTATTGCCTGTTTCCTGGACTTTGCTGATTGCCACCTGAACTGACCCTTTTGCTTGTATTTGACGATTCTTCTGGATAAACTTTCTGTACTGCGAACCTGGTCTGGTCTCCTCTTTGGTCCTTACTATTACTGTGCCTTCGGGCCCGTTACACTGTTTAGAGAAACACAAGGCCTGCAGCCTCATTGCTCTATAACCACAGACCTTCCCGGTGAGTTGTAATATCCTTGTTACACACAACAGAGGTTACTTTATATTACTTTCCTGTGATGTTAGAATTTTTTAAGTTTTTGATGATGAAAAATGTCTAAAAACAAAATATGGTTCAGAATAAAAAAGCTCATTACAGCATTATATGTGTGCAAGTAAACAACCACATTGTTATGGGTGTATAAATTATATTTTATGTTGAGTGCCTGATCTTTCTATTCCATTCTTCTCTCAGGTTAGCCAATGGACTAGATGGTGTTAGGATTGAAAACAATGAGCATATGTCCATTCTAACATTTTTCAATGTCTCGGAAAAGGATTATGGAAATTATACGTGTGTTGCTTCAAATAAACTTGGAAACATTAATGCCAGTGTCATATTATATGGTGAGTGCCAAAGAGGAGTCACCTTCATTATGAGATATACAGTTGTGTTCAGAATAATAGCAGCGTGTTTAAAAAAAACGAATAAAGCTCAAAATCCTTATAATAGCAGTTATTTCCATACACTCAAATGTATTGGGAACACTGCACATTCTATTCCAAATCAAAACATGAAGAAACATGTATCAAATTTGTGTTATTCTGTAACAGAATGTAAAGAAAAGGGAATATGAGGCTGTTCCAAAAGATAGCAGTGTCTGCATTCTTCTTTACAAACTTATACATTCATTGTATAATCTGAAAAATATTTCAAGATTTTGCGTTCCTTTGAATCACTGAACTAATATTTAGTTGTATAACCACTGTTTCTGAGAATTGCTTCACATCTGTGTTGCATAGAGTTGACCAACTTCTGGCACCTGTTACATTCCACAATTATTCTGCATTCCTTAGTTTTGCCTCAGAAACAGCATTTTTGATGTCACCCCATATGTTTTCCTTTGGATTAAGGTCATGGTATTGGGCTGACCACTCCATAATGTCAACCTTGTTGTTCTTAAATCAAGATGTTGCTTGTTTACTGGTGTGTTTGGGTTTTTTGTATTGAAACTGACAACACTACAACAAAATACCCCCTAGATCCAAAAAGAAGAATCTTGCTGTCAGTCCACAAAATGTTGCATTATTTCTCTTTAGGCTAGTCAAAATATGTTTTTTGGCAAATTGTAACCTCTTCAGCACACGCCTTATTTTCAACACTAGGACTTTGCGGGAGCTTCTTGCCGATAGCTTTGCTTCACATAGGTGTCTTCCAATTGTAACTGTACTCACAGACCTTCTTTGACCTTCCTGCAGCCTGATTGGCCTCTGAAGCCCCAGCCCAGCTGCAGCCTGATTGGCCTCTGCAGCCCCAGCCCAGCTGCAACCTGTTTGGCCTCTGCAGCCCCAGCCCAGCTGCTGCCTGATTAGTTGCAGTCAGCCAATCAGGGCTGACTTTGCCCTATTTAAGGTCAGCCCTCCAAACACATCTTGTCAGAACATTGTTTCCCAGACTAGCAGTTGTGGCATTGTCCCTAGCTAACTAAGGGTTTCAGCTTTTGCCTCCTTGCCTTGTTCTGTCCTACCTTGAACCTTTCCTACTTATGTTTCCTTGTTCTGTTCCTGCCTGGTCTTTCCCTCCCACTTCTGCTCCAGTTCTACCTTTTACCTTGCCTTAACCTATTTCAGCCTTGACCTTGACCTTACCCCTGCCTTGCCTGTTGCTGATTTCCGTTCCTTTATATCCTGCTTTCCAGTCCTCTCTTGCTATCCACTCCAGTCCTCTCCTGCTATCCACTCCAGTCTCCTTCTGCTCTAGTCTACCTCTGCACTCTATCACCAGTTTGATCTGATCTATGCCTGCACTGTCCTGTCCCATCCAGTCTGTTCCTGTCCCACTCCTGCTCCATCCAGTCTGTTCCTGTCCTGAGTCATCGCCCTCTTCATCTCGTTCTGCTTTGTACCTGATTCAGTCGGACTCTTCGCCCTCATCAACCTGTTCCTGCCTCCCCTTTACATGTACCCTAGGCACATACAGCTCCTGCCTCAAGGACTCGCCCCTTCCCCCATCAGTCTCCACAGAGCCCTTACCTAATCCTTGACAGCTTTCCTATCCACAATCAGATTTTTAATAAAAGTATGTTGTTCTTAGATTTTCAGAGAGAAATGCACTATAACCAGCATGCACAACATTTGCTGCCTTTGTTCCTTAAATAAGAACGTATGACCTCACACATTGAACTCCACTCTGCTATTATTTTGAACAAGCCTCAATTAATGATTCAATTTTACAGAACCAGCAGCATGCACTGTTGGGTCTGGTAGTTTTTCTTTACTCTACTACACCTTCTAATAAATTATTTGCCATGTAGAAATATAATTTCAACTAAAAACAATGATTGATCAAGTTAGAGATGTTGATTCACCACAGTTGACAAGGGGAAAACTCCACAGTTAACTAATATAGGGTTTTTATTTTATGCTTTTGGTGACCTGCGGTAATCTTGCCTTTCACGTTTTGCTAGAAATAGTGTCTTATTTGTTATTTGCTTTCCTGCACATGTTACATTCAGACCTTTTACATTATCTAGAGAATGTTATTATTAAAGAATACACAACTGTAGTATTTGTTACACAAACCTACTAATACACAGCAAATCAAATACAGGGTATATGTTATCCAGAATATGTTGTTTATGGGATTTGTGCTTCTATATGGAAGATATTTGACATGTCCCCTAAGTGCATTTGTCTGTATCACCTGCACACCTCCCTTTCTTCAACAAGACATTTCTGGAAAAACATGCCTCTCCTTTATATTTTTTTATAAAACATTTTTAGATAAAAAAAAACCAACAGGAGCCATCTGCAGGGTCTCTTACAAAATGTAGTTGATCTTGCATAAAATATGCTCCAGTAAGCTGATAATATATCCATATATATGTATTAAATTGTGTTGCTAATAAACTGTTTTTTCTCAGCAGGACCTGGAGCCATTCATAATAGAAGCAGCTCGGCTTCTGCAGCAATAGCTGCCACCTGTCTTTGGTGTTCTATCCTGTACTCCCTCACAAAGTTTTGAACATGGAGTGGGGGTTCTCAATGATGCCAGGGAGATGTTGGTGGATTCTCCCTCTACACTTCAACAAGAAATAACTTGGGGGGATGCCTCAGCCCTACACTCTGTTTCTCCCCCGGGTCTTAGGTAGTTTGCTGAATTTCAATGCATATTTTGTTTCTATTCACACATCTTTACCCACTGTTCTTTACCCACTGTTTCCCAAACTGTGACGACGTACCCGGGAGAGCAAATGGGTTGGTTTCTTGTGTTGGTGTCTTTGTAAATCCCTGTGTGATGCACTACAGTTCTCTATGGAGGGTAAGGTGGGAGGCTACCTATCTCTGCAAAAAAGGACAGTGGTCACTACTGCTGGACTTGATGTCCATCATCCTCCCATATTTGGCTCCAAAGATAATTTGTGAAAGCCAGAAATGGGCAACACGAGTGGAGGCATCAAGGTAGCTTGGAAGCTGTACAAGAACTACTGAAAATTCTCCGGCTACAGAGAAACATGAGCTTAAACATGAATGGTTCTAAACTGTCTGTAGGATTGTTTCCCTCGGTCCTGAACTCTCATCAACAACAGATGTCTTTAAAAATACAATATTAAGCATGTGGTGCCCTGTTGAGGACCTTGTGATATCTCTAAGAATCCACCCGTTCAGTTTAAAAATGCACATCTCTAGCGTTGGGAACCCCTTTGTTAAACTATGGACCCTCTTATCAACCATCCCAGCACCTTCTTCTATGTCCTAAGAGTTTATGAACCCACCCAATTAAGTAGTATTTGGAACAGTGATTTAACTCAATTTTCACCACCTATATCTGGAGGGTTTCTAAATATATGTTACACACTTGCACAAGGTCCAAGTGTGCAACACAAAAAAATCTGCCATTAAAACAATTGATAACTGGTAGGTGGGTAAATCATAAAGTGATTTGTCCAAATTGGAAAGAGTAATGTTGGAGTAGAAACATAAAGCAATATATTCTTCATCTGACAGAAGGCCAAAACTTTTGTTATGGGGGAAAAGGTGTTTCTTATTTGGTTTTGGTGTGTAATGTATAAACAGCACACATTATTTGGATCCCCAAAAAAATAAGAACATGGGGATGAGGCATTCTCATCTATGCAAAATAAACTAATAAAAAATTCCAAATTATATTTCAAATATTTAATATCCAGCTGTGGTTAGGGACAAAATACCCCTTTAGTTTAGCATTTTTATTTAATTGTTCAGATAAGTCCCCATGGTCCCCCACTCTGTGTTTGTGTTTCTTTTAAGAATAAAAATATATTGATGTGAACTTTTAAACCCCAACAGTAAGCCATGTGTAGCTCATAAAAGCGTATGTTACAGTAGTCTCTTCTGCAAAACTAGGCAGTCAAAAAGATTATGCAGTAGTATATCCCAGCTCATGACCAGTTATAAAGAATGGCATTGATGTTTATAGTATACAGTGACTTACCCACCTACCTTTTTGCTGAACAATATCCACATCTCATGTTCATCTCTTAACATTCAGATACAAAAAAGACACAATCTGATGTCTACAGTGAGCGGACACTTCAGAGCATTACTGCTAAATGCATATAGTATTTGCCGTGCATATCTCTCAACAAATTATACATGTGATCGTAAAGACTACCATAAGTATACCAATGAGTGTACACCAGTCACTGTCTGCGTATGGAATATATACAGATAATAGCTACAGGAGCCAGATGCAGAGTCTACAGTGCAATGCTCTGTCAATATTTATGGTATAGGTATTGTCAGCCAGGCTTTTCCAAGATAATTAGTGTTTTAATGCCTTAGCTGCAAATATATCAACGGCAGTATTGCAATTGTAGGTTCCTCATAGGAACAAAAGTCAAAGGTGCAATCCTCTGTTGAAACTTGAAGAACAGCATTTTTTTTTCTTTTTATTACCATTACTCAGTCTAGATATTCACTTGGTTATGAAACCCTAGAGGGTCAGGTATGTTGATTTCAATGTTAGATGATGAGGACACAAGCAGACTGCTGCACGTTACACAACTTTGTAAAATTTTCTAGGCCAGGACAGTGAGATGGTTGTAATCCTGTGTGTGTCAATAAAGTCTGATATTTGTAACTGCTGATCTCTTTTATCCTTTTATAAATGTATTGCTTTATGTTCTCTGGAAGAAGCTAATGAACCTGTTCGAACTATTTTTGCACAAATCCGCAGCCTGTGTATCATATATACAGTAAAACAAAACACCAACAAAAAAGGGTGCTATGAACGATACAATTAAGCTTCCTAACAGTTTAGTATCAATATTAGGGCAAGAAATACAGGACCAAGAAAGTATGGGCGAATCTCTAAAGATTTCTCCTGAAGAACAGTGAAGAGACATCAATGTCATGGATGCCAGCAAATCTCTGTGTAGAAAAACATATTAAGTACTTTAGGAAACATGCATTATTTTTTGGACAATTCCACTGTCTCAGAAAGCTTTTGATAAAGTGAATTATTTATAAAATATTTTTTCTACTTAATTAGGATTGCCCAAGCACACTGCTTATTTTCTTATGGGAAGATTCTGTACATGCAAGGTTAGATTTAGCAGTCTTCAAATCTCTGAAGAATGGAACTTTATCATGAATTCCACAAACCATTTTATGATTCAAAACATCTCCAACATAAAAATAAACTTGTCGATGTATAAGTGTACTTAGGGCAATGGAAAGCAATGATCAATTTTCCAGTTGGAGCAGCTGCAACGTCCCTAGATAGTCAATCATAATTGTTCCATTCTATAATGCATTTTGGCAGTTAAATGATGACAAATAAAGGAAAAATGCACACTGACGGATTTGGATATGTGTTTAGAGTTATACTATGGATTCAAATGTTTATTTATAGTTAACATTCGGTGTTTTTTTACAATGTCTTGTGCTCTGCTTATTTTTATTAGTTGTTGTTTAGATGCAAGGGCTAAAAACAAGTGCCAGTATGGAGAAGAACGTTTTGGATATCCACCAGAAAAAATCCTGCTCAGCACACAGATAAAGCTAGGAGATAAAAATTCATAAACTTTAGATGAGAAGATTAAATTAAGAAATTCTCTGGGAAGCACTTAACAAGATCATTGCATGTTAATAAAACAGCTGATTTCTAAAGGAGATTTTTTTTATGAACTTATTAAATTAAACAAGAAAGAAATCTATTTATTTCTGTTCATGAAGTAGAATCGAAAGGGATATGGTTTGTGAAGTTCTGCAGATTTCCTTTGACGTAGGCCTTTTCTCTTTCTATTGTTGAATGCACTAGGATGGAAATGCCAAATATAATGTTTTTAAAATGCAGTCACATATCGGATAATCATTCTGCATGTGTTTATGAATCAGCAACCAGGGCAACAGAGAAGTAAAAAATGCACACAATCATGAAAAAACTTGGCTTCAGGTGTTTTATGTTTTAAAAGAGAGGAATGCAATGGCTAAGCAATATGATCTAAATATGTGTTACTACTTTTATGTTTAACTCTATACATTTTTACATTATCCCTTTCATATTTTAGTTTGACTTTTTATCCATGTTTTTGACAGTCTTTTACATGTACAAGATTTGACTTTCCTAGCAGAAAAATGCAGTACCTTTCAACAGGTATTTTGTCAAAAAATAACAAGCCATTATGAAGCTCAGAGACTTGCGACTGCCCTATTGAATACAGAGCTGCCTACATTCAGCAATATTGTATTGATGTGAGGTGGAATGGGGGAAGTTTATTAGTGATAGGCGAATTTGTCCCGTTTTGTTTTGCCACGAATTTCGCTAATTTCATGCGAAATTTGCGAAACAGCCCGACACACATTTAAGTCAATGGGCGTCAGTTTAACGTCGACGGCGTCGGAACCATCATGGCAAATTCACAAATGTATTTGCCGGCTGCGATACGGGCAAATTCGCCCCATATTCAAGCCTGGCGAATAAATTCGCCTATCATTATAGCTTATGCATACACACAAGTTGCAGCAGGTCACAACAGAAACCGTGTTCTTGTCACCTGCCCTATTGCAAATGGTAAGAAAAGGGCTACCCTGTGCTCCCTAATGCACCTTGTGTTATGTTATTTATGCAACACAAAGTGCACAGCACAGCCATTTCCCCTGGCAAAAGTGTTCCATGTTCCAGTACTAAGCTCTTGCTTACCTTACTGCTGTTAAAAATTTTGCCTGTGTAAATAGCATTTACCCAGGCATTTATATATGTAAAATATTTATGAAGTCCACCATAAAGTGCAAGGTTTGTAATTATCCAACGCATATTTAATATATTCATAGATATTTGCCCTCTTTTGCCAGCCCACATTTCATAGCTGTACCCAACAATGGTGAAATAAAAACAGCAACTCACAGCCCCCTATTATCTATGCAATGTGAGGTAATCAGAAAAGAGTACTGATGGTTACCAAAAGAATGACCGTACTGATTGGTGCCACCAGTACACTCTCTATGTTCCAGTGCAAAGTATAGATAGAATGCCTAGACCCATAACTTCATGGTTCATTGGCTGCCAATGCATAGGCAAATAGAGCTGCAAATCACCATTTATTAGGCCCTGCTTAGCAAAATATAAGCAGCTTTGGGCAAAATGAAAGCAATACTAAGGCATTTTTGATACCATATCAAAAAAAATCATTTCTTTTGACATTCTATTACCAGTGAAAATAGTTGTCACAAAATATTCCCATATTTATCATTGTTCACCAGCATTACTTCTTAAAAATGTTTGATCGCTTATAAAAATTGCCAGGAAATGTTTCTATATTTAGCTTTCTTTTATAGCATAGATCCCCAACTTTATACCCTTGAGCCACAATCAAAAATTTTAAAGGTTGTGGAGAAATACATGCATGCAAAAAGTTTTTGGAGGTGCCACTTATGGGCTGTGATTAATTTTTGTTAGCCCCTAATGTGGACTGACACCCTACATGAGCTTCAGTACACCTAGTTTATATGCAGCCAAAACTTGCCTCAAATACAGGAATTCAAAAATAAGGACCTGCTTTGAGGCCACTGGGAGCAACATCCAAGGGGTTGGTAAACAACATGTTGCTCAAGAGCCACTGGGTGGGGATCACTGTGTAATATATTTGATAAATGTCCTACAATGTAAAATGTCACTACCAGAAGACAAGAAGGTTCCATTGAGAGCTGAAATAATCCTTTTTTTTTTTTTTTTAATCCACAAACCCTCATACATGATTGAAGTGGGGCTCATTATAATATTTTAACTTATTTTAACTAATGTAGTGTAATTAATGAAATGTAATTTCGTTAAATATATATTCATATACTGTATATACTCTTTTATATAACATTGATCAAGGTGCCAAAAAATAGGTATGGTGAGCAGGTTTGCATGTGGTTATCTCCTGGAACAGAATGCATCCAAGCTTGAGCTTAATACAGACAGTCAGCATAGGGAGCATTGAGGAACAAAAGGCTCATGAAAGCCCTGTACTTACTAACCAGAGTTCTATATAAAGCTGTCTTGCACAGTCTTGTAGATTCCACTGTCAATCACACAGGTGCAAGTGCTCCACGGGGCACTCCACGGCACTTTGGATTGATAAATGAAGCATTCAGTGTCAAAAGATGTGTTGGCTGTTTAAAAGCACAAGGTCATAAGGCCAATACATACTGTATATACTGAACACAATGGAAAAACAATGCTTACGAAGAACTGGAGCACTTAGTTTCATCTTGTATGTACCACCAGTTTAAATCAGGCAATTCATAATAGTGAATTTGGGAAATGGTTTATTCTAGAAATGTGAATCCTGGTACGACGATTGGATAATTTCAGTTAAGTTTCCTCTCCATTTCATATTGCCCTCTTCATGTCTAACTGTTTTGATGCAAGATGATGGAGAGCTCAACCCAATCCAATGAATACCACTTATTGAAAGTGCAGGGTGCTTACCCAGAAAACCCTTCCCTTGCATTAGGGTCAGTAGAGTAATTGCAAAAAAATCCAAATGCACACCTTTTTGTTAGAGTTGTATCAAAAGTGGTTTATTAATCCATATACATCACAAAAGGGCAACATTTCAGACCCCTCAAGGCTTGATAAAGGGCCCGGAGGGGTTTGAAATGTTGCCCTTTTGTGATGTATATGGGCTAAATAAACCACTTTTGAAACAACTCTTAACAAAAAGATTTTTTTGTCAAACTGTTTTGAGTGCAATTAGCTTATTTATAATTTAGAATCTACTACAATCTTAATACAAAAAGGGATTTTATTTATCAACATTTGTTCTAGCATAGCAGTTATACCCATTTAGTTCCACCAAAGCCCAGATGCTAGTTTTTAAGCATTCTATGCTTAAATTTCCATTATGAATTCAGATGTGTTTATTTCCCCCTTTTTAACTTCAGTGAAAACAGTTTGTGCTGAACATACTTTATGTATATTGTTTCAGTTAGGAAACATCTATGATTTTGTTATATCTTGCACTAAACATGGCAAAATTTCTGCTACTTTCTAGTTCCTAATTCCAATGAGAACAACAAATCAGCAGTGAGAAGCCTCTATATAAATAAACCCCCTTCCCCAGCTACAGACTATCCTATAACTTTAGATTTTTTAGTTTAAGCAATTTATTATACCTAGGCTGTAGATTTAAATAACCTTTTTTAAAACTTTTGATTTTTGTCTAACAGTAGATTTTTTTATTATAACTCATTTTGGGCACTTCCATGAAACAAGTGATTCCCAACTCCAGTCATCAAAGACCATTACCACATTATCAGGCTGAGCAATATCACCAGCCTTAAGCCAACATGTTGAAAACATATGACTTTTATTGTGCACCTCTGGTCAAGCAGTGATATGTATTTATGTTTTATTTTATTTATATTTTGTTAATAACATATGAAGCTCTTTACAAGATTACAAATATAGGGAAAATATAATACATTAGCAAACAACAAGAGAAGAGCAGCCAACAGATGATAAAAATTTAATAAGGAAACCCTGCTCCAAAGAGCGTACAATCTAGATACAAAGACTCTTAGTAGTCCTTGATTACTGGAGTTGGGAGCCACTGACAAAGGCTTACTAGACAATATTGGGTGGTTGTCACATAGTCAATTATTGTCCATTTTAAAATCACTCTGAGATATGGGCAAGTGGGTAAATTAATAAATGCAGGGGATGAAACACTGTTGAGCATGAATAGAATTAAATATTCGTGAGAAGAGGAATACGCCCATATGAGCAGTTTGGGTAAATTTTATATTCTTACCAATATCAATAAAAGCCATCGATATGCAAGTGTTTAATGAGAGAGTGACAATTAATGAGATAAATAGGGCCACTCTAAATTGTGCAGAGTCAATAACTACAAGTTACCAATGAAAGGGTGATATGTTATTTTTTATCTTAATTTGCTGCAATACCTATTTTCCACATTTGAAATTATAGCAGTCATATTATTTTACTAGTTCATAATCCACATTTTTTTTTAAAATGAACTGCTTGTAAGAGGCAGAATCTATAGTGTTTGACCAGCATGTTCACAGGTTCACACGTTCAATTCAAAAATGGACGTTGAATTGTTGCTCTGTATACACATTAAAGCCTTTTCATTAACGTAAAGAATCTACAACATTTGTGGCTTGAACATTGCTGTAAGCTTTAGGTGTAAAACATGGAAGTACCAAGAAAAAAATCCAATGAAATGGTTCAAAGTAAAGAAAAGTACTCCATGTGCCTTCTGCATTCTCATACCTAAAATGTGCCTATATGTAGATTATACCACCTGGCCGGCAGAATAATACATGTAAATTAAATGTCAAAATAGCACCCTGCCATTAGTTTATGCATAATAGCTTCAATATTACATTTTATCTATCAAAGAAAAACATTTCAGAGTTCATTTATGAACATAATACGCATACAAAATCAAACTGCCAGTGGTAAAGACACAGGCTGAAATATAAAGAGCAGCTTGCTCTGAATTCCTTGTGTATGAAGTCCAATTCCAGTAAATTTCTCTTAACAAACCAAATGTGCTTAAAGGTACAACAATTCATTTCTGAAAACAGCAAACATTTCTGGAGAAAGGGAGTTTACCCCAATATCTTTGTTGAAATCTCAGATAAATAAAATGCCATCGAAAACATTGGCTCCTGGAGAAAAGCTTTATTGGATTTGGACTCTTTAATTAAAAAAAACAGCTGAAATGTGAAAAAAAACATGCAAAATACTTTTTTTTCTTACCCTCAATGTAGTGCAATAGCGAGCACACATAAAATACTGTGTAAACAGCGCTAGCCTGCAGATCAGGTGTTCATTTCAGGACTTGCAAGAAGACAATCTAAGGATGAGTATTATTAATGAGATTGACATTGATTGTTTAGTTTAAAAACAAGGTCAAAAATCTTCCTGGCACATCTTTCTTCTAGGTGACAGATTTTTAATATGGCACAAATACGTGTACTAGCATTATGGACAATCCTTTTTCTCATCGGATTCTGAACCAGCAAAATATTTTGCCTTTTTAAATGCAGTGGCCAAATGCCTAAGATTTATAATGTATATATCTACAAAGTGTGGTCCATTTGCAGTTATCCTTCAGCTTACTAGCATTCATATTTTTAAGCATGGGGCCTATCCTTACGTTATATTTCAAACCACTTTTGTCACATTCATACCATGTGCTACTTAATAATATGCTGTTTGGCTGTTTTTTTGTATAGAAGGGGATAAGCCTTTCATGTAAGATTGGAATTTGACTTTTTTTAAAGAAATGGGTCATATCAAAACATATCAGGATTATATCCCAATACACAAACACATTTCCTTTCTCACAAATGCCTCTGGCAGCAAACGGGGCTTACAGGATTCCTGAAGCAACAGGTTGGAAATAGCATGCTCTTGGTATTTCAGTGAGATATGCACACAATATTATACATTTTCCAAAAAATGTCTTACCCATTAGTAATGAGTGATTAATTTCAAAAGGCAGAAAATTCATAATTTCACATATATATATATATATACACAGAGCATACAGGGTACTAGTTAATAAATAGCATAGACTACACAATACCTATTTCCATTCACTGTACATACTGTGTCAGTATCTACAGTTTCTTTTTCTTGGTACAGATATCGTTAAATTAAGCCTATTGATGTAGATGTATTGCATCAACATACTGTAAAGTTCACATAAATGTGTTCTAATTTCTAGATATGTTCTGCCTTGACTAATTTAGTCATACCATGGGAAACACAGAATTATGATGTGAAAAAAGGAGAAGGAAAGCTACCGAGGCAGTTAGATTGATTAATCACAATAGTGCATGCTATGACACTATATTTATTCTGTAGAATGCCTTTCCATACCGAATAAACAGCTCTAGAAGCTCTCTCTTTTTGTTTTGGACAGCAGCTGCCATATTAGCTTGGTGTGAAATCACTTCCTGTCGGAGTCTCTCCCTGCTTGCTCATAGCTCTGGGCTTAGATTACAGCAGGGAGAGGAGATGGGAGGAGGGAGAAGAAAGGGTGAGAAGGAGAGAGGAGCAAACTGAGCATGCTCAAGCCCAAACCCTGGAGGTTTAAGTTGAAAACAATAAATCTGATACAGAAGTCCATGGGGCACATTTACTTAGCTCGAGTGAAGGATTAGAAGTTTTTGGCTTTTGGCTACTTCGACCATCGAATTGGCTACTTTGACTACAATTTTGAATTGAACGATTTGAACTAAAAATTGTTCGACTATTCGACCATTCGATAGTCAAAAACTTTGACTACCTACTTCGCCACCTAAAACCTACCGAGCACCAATGTTAGCCTATGGGGACCTTCCCCATAGCCTTTCTAAGTAATTTCTGATTGAAGGTATATCGTTCGATTGATGGATTAAAAACCCTTGAATTGTTTAGTTCGATCATTCGATCAAACTAAATGCGGTAAACCCTTCGACATTCGATATTTGAAGTCGAAGGATTTTACTTTGATGGTCGAACATCGAGGGTTAATTAACCCTCAATATTCGATCCATAGTAAATGTGCCCCCATGTGTACACAATAGAAGGAAAGAAAGGTGATGTTTCTTTTAACAGAGGACTCAGCATTTCTTTGAGGGTTTACTGGTATATTTATATAGACATTTCTGATAAAGCGTACTTAGCTTCCCTTCTCCTTTAAGTGGGTTTAAGATCGAAAGTACATGCATTAGAATTAATGGCAGTAACAGTTTATATGTTTTTGGCAAAACCTACCTACAAGGATTCTAAATACAGCATCTATACAGCAAGTTAGTGTCCTGTTACCATTTGGAAAAAAAAGAAGATGGACAGCTGAAAAGATATCTTGGACTTCCTACTCCCTTTCATTGATTTCAGATGAAGGAACCCTGCTAAAAATGTGTCACAGTAATATGACTGCAATGCTGTCATGCAATATGAATGCTTTTATTTTGCCCTAAGTGCAGACTCCCCTCTTCTGCATGTCTAAAACGTACTGTCCACCTAAGAGCCTGTAGCTCCTAATCTGGCCTGCAGCCAATGGTACACTCAACACATTTTCCACAGATTTATGCATTCTGAACAGCTAAATCAAATCATTTATATAGTCATTACTGTTGTAACATAACTGGCAAACAAAGATACAGAACAGGGACAGATTAAAGCAGATTCACACTGCTGTTGTTCTCAAGCACCCATGCCACTTTTTTACCAGTGGTATGTGAGTATTGTGATCTAGCCGTTCAGCACTGAGTCACCAACTTAACAGTGACGAGAGGGAAAATATTTTAATATTTCGAGATTAAAAAAGAATTATAAATAGAATAAAGGCTGGGGTGAGTCCAAATTGAAGGTTAGAAAATCAAAATAAAGGAAAATGGTAGAGGATGGAAAAAAAGGAGAAAGACACTGCAATACAAAAGTTAAATACTACAACTAAACAATACTGCTTAAAGAAGGAAATAGCAAAGGCAGAAAAAGTAAAACAAAGAGGAAGGTAGGCTTTGAATCCAAACTTTGGCAGACAAAATAAACAGGGGCTGCTCAATCTAAGTATCTAAGTAAACAGACACTCTCCAGTATTTGGGAAATTAGGTAAATGTTGCTTGTGTGTGGTGGCACAGAAGAAACTTCTCCTGTATCCGTGGATTCTTCAATATCTGCAACACTATAAGGTCCTCTATTTCTAAGAAGTTAAACAGAAATGGTGTAGAACACAATCTGATACATAGCACACACTTTTTGATGACCATCAATTACTAACAATAGCTGTTGGACTACTTGCTCTTCCCCAAACTCATATTCTGGAACAAATAAACATAATGGGCATGCTAATATTTTGTGCATAATCAAACATGTGCACTCATTCTGGACACTGGTGTTTTACTGCCTTTCAACCCAAGGCTGCCTGTCTTGATCTATAATAACCACAACTGCCTAAAGAGATGAGAATTTTTTTAATTTGAGAATCTGGTGGTAAAACCTAGTACTCATTTTGCAGTCAAGTTCACATCTTACATCTTTAAAATGTATAGAGAATGGGATTATTCTCTGCATTTAATTAATTGTCGTATACATAGCAAAGCTTTAACCTGTGAGATCCCACACCTGCTTCATGTGCTTATTTGTGGAAGTTTAAGGCCATATAGTTATCATATCCATCAAATGCATTACAAGTTCAACCTTTTCAAACTACACAACCAGCCCTACAATAGTTTGTGCCAAGTAGAACTGGATTCATACTTTAGTACATTTGTTTCACTGTACATTTATTCATATCCATCTGGTTAATTTAATGGGATCAAATACATTTATAATCCATGAAGGAAAGCTAAGAGGAAAAAGTTGTGTATTTAACTCAAGAAATTATATCATATGAATTATGTACACATTTCTCACTGAAATTGTCTATGTTGTACCATTTCCAACTTATATACTTTATGAAGAAAATCATCCATCTTAGACAGTATTTCAAGTACAGCATTCTACATTACAGCACACATTCCACGCTGACAACCAACACAATCCAGCAAAAGAAATGCAATCCTTTTCCTATGAAAGAAACCTGCTGGCTGTAGCTCCATTAACCCTTATCTTGCTGAAGAGAAAGATATCCTGTTGTACATCTCTCTCAGAAACAGGGAAAGGTTAAGTATTGCTCTGCTGGCCCTTCCAGCAAATGTGTAAGGTTGAGCTATTCTCTGCAGGCATCTTGATCATGAAAAAGGTTGAGCAATACTATGTTGGCTATCCCCACCCATCAGTGAAAGGGATATAAAGCTTGGGTGATTAAATGAAGCAGAAAACTCCATGGTTTTTTGATGGGGGTAAGTCATGGTCTGTTCAGGATGCTCTTTGATGTAGGACAAAGCCACATGATTTTCCATGGTTGCCAGTTTTTGGCATGTTAACTGGTGCAGCACAGTCCTCAGCTCTGCCTCTGGTCTTTTCCTGCATCAGTCCCTTCAAACAAGAAGGTGCAGTTGATGTTTACTGATTTAATTATCCCACTTTAAAAAAAATCTTTTCTCATCTTTTTTTCTCCATATATTTTGCATCATCAGATTTTTTTTTAATTCTTATTATTATTTGTTGACTTTAGACTTGTTGTTGTTGTTTCTTAGTTGCCCTCCCCTGAGGATCTTTCATGACTCTTTGCATGTGTCAAAACTGAGCAGGGGGAAGCAGAAGAGAAAAAGGAAGCAGCAGCAGGAGGAGGAGAAACAGGGGAGCACAGAAGGGGCACTGAGGTGAACCACTATTCCCATCATGAACTGCTCCAGGTCCTAAGAAAAGAAATAGACAAACAATTTCAGAAAATAAAATAAGAGAAACTGAGTGCATGAGAAGAAATGTTGAACATGGAAGAAGACTGTAGAACATGAACATAAATATGAAAATTAAAGGCTATAATAGGGATGTTAGGATTCATCTGAATTTAATACTCCACACCACTATTAAAAGTATTTCACTGCACTGCTATTGCACTAACCAATTACAAACTATTATAAGTATAATGAGAGATGGCCAGACGGAAAAATTGGATCAGGGGGAATTTAAATACATTTGAGAAAAATGAAAGTTGAGCAGAGTTGCCCATACATCAAGTTTTGCTGCAATTAACAAGAATTGGATAGATGGCATGTGGTGTAGCAGCCATGATTATGTTCCAGCCACATTTATCTTGCCCAAATCAATCTGGATCTAACTGAGAACTGGCAAAAATAAAAAAACAAATAAGCACAATTTAAACCAAAGTGCTCAGCTTTCTCTGTTGCTCATTTCATTTCTTGCATGTATACTGTACATGTTATATATATATATATATATATATATATATATATATATATATATATATATATATATATATATATATATATATATATATACACAAGAAATATACTGAAAATCTTTTAACAGTTTTAATTTGATTTTAAAGAAACTGCAATTATTTGTTCCAATATATATTTCTGTGTAAATATATACAGTATATATGTATTTTATTTTTTTTATAGTATCTTGATTTATGTGGAATATTTCTGTTTTCTTGTAATCGCAACAGAAGTTCTATTTAATGGGTTCATATTTAGCAAGAATGCAGATAATGCATGATCATATTTGGAGTGAATGTAATCTAATTTGCACTGGTCTAGTTAAACTTAAATTTAGAAATTTCTATTAGTTCTACACAAGTATATCATAATAGAATCTATAGTAAACAAAGCCAAGCTCATGACAGCATGGGAGTAGGAGTATAATTTCCTCTTCTTTCATCTCTGCACATGGCAATGCCACAGCTATGAAATAAATAATATTACCCATATTCTGGCTGCTGCTTCTTTGGGACTTCCCAGTCACAGTATATTCAAGCCAACTTTAAAAAAAACATCAAATTTAATTCTGGAACTGTGTATATGTGTGCGCATTTTCCTAATGAGCAGTGCCCTCCTTATTCTAGCAGCAGGGCTTGCTCATTTTCATTCTTTTGTTTAAAACTACATATACGCTTGGCATTCATTGCGTGCTGGGATGTAGATATGTGGCCACTTCCACCAAGAATTAAAATGACCTTTAACTGCTTAAAATGTTATGATCTATTCCCAGTTTAAAATCTTTTTTTAAAATGTTAAATATTAATCTACAAATCTGTTATAGATTTTTATAGGGTTTGATCCTAATTCTCCCCATGTGTTTCCCTTATATAAGTCACCAGCATTTTTTTAGACGTATTCACATGAATGCTTAGCCAATAGCAAACACTTTTGTATCAAGATATGCATATTGGATTGAGGTAATCTTTATTGTATTTCTCTTTACTAAATTTGAGAGTAAATGGTATCACTTCCGGAATGTGGCATCAATAATGCCATAGCATTAATTGATCTGAATGATGGAATTATCCCCATGTCTAGGTACTTCCATGCTTTATTAATGCAGGCTACTTGACTGCATGTGAATATATAAATACAGTACATGCTCAGTTCTACATCCATTTCAGACTTTGGAAATTAACCATATGATGTCATATACATACCTTCTTAATATGGGGTTAATGAAACATTATGCTATTTCTCATCTACATTCCTTCCCCCAACCACCCCATTCCACAGATTTTAGAGGGATGGAGTCTATAATGTTTGATTAAAGTACTTTTGGACACCTGTATAAATTTGGTTCCAGTTTTTACTGTTTGCAAACCAAAATATACATGTGTATGAAAAATAATAAATACATTTGCATGCATGCCACTTAAAGAATAGTTTAGTACAGCTGAATATCTATGATTCATAAAATAATGGTTCCTTTGTTTGGCTTTTACAGTTATTATAATATAGTATAAGGTATATTTTTTTTTTTCCAACTCGTCCCCTCCCCCTCCCCAGTAGTCATGCCTCTGAGCTGTTATGCCACTTTTTCATAATGATAATGAAAACATGGAGTACTATTTTGGTATAAATTAAAATGTAAACATGAAACTAAAAGTAAAAATTAAAACATTTATAGCTTTACAAACAAATTTTGGTGTAGCAGTGATATGGCAGGCCCAGTCTTTATCGCTATTAATTTTAAAAGGGGGACAAAGAAATCTGCTATAAACCTTCCCAACAATAAGGGGCAGATTTATCGAGGGTCTAATTTCGAAGTACCAAAAACTTTGATATTCGACCATCGAATTAAAAAGTTAAAAAATCGAATTCAAAGTTTTTTCAACAAATTTGGCAATCCTGTGGTCGAATAAAAAAACAGTACTTCGATTATCGAATGGTCGATTATTCGAACGATTTTTACTTTGAATCATTCAAATCGAAGTCAAATGGTCAATATAGCCTATTCGATGGTCGAAGTACCCAAAAATGTACTTTGAAATTCGACGTTTTTGAAATTCGAACATTCACTAGAGTTAAGTAAATCTGCCCCTTAGTATCCTTATTCAGATAGTAACGGTGAAGGGCCTTCCTAGAAAGTACAGCAGATAAGAATGACCATGTGTTTTAGAAAATAATATACAGTACCTACACAGAAAAGGGTGAAATATATATCACCAATGATGCCAACACTCAAAAGGTAATGACTAAACAGCCTTCAGTTAGATAGATACAATCAAACTATTAATGAATATTACATAATGGAGTGTTTCTCTTGGGCTTATGTATTACCCCCTTGTTGACTAGGACTGCCTTATATTTGACTGGAATTGTTCCTTTTCCATACAGATTGATAAAAAAATATATATTTAAACAGCAGGGTGTTTAGTTTGTCTTAACTTTCATGCAGCATATTGTAAAAAAAAGAAAATGAGCAGTGTATGTAAGATACTATACAAACCAAATAAGTCAGATCCTCAATAAATGTTTGTCCTCATGTGCATGAACCTTGTCCCTTGTTTTCCATAATCTCAATAGTTATAGAATACATATATCAGATTAATCACATTTTGTTTTATAGTTCTTCTAGCTCAGTCAGTGCCATTCCCATGCTTTGTTAAAATGTTATACCATTTCACATATTGGGCCAGATTCAATTCAGTGAGAAAAATGCTTATCTCACGGACAAGATTCAATTTGATTCAATTAAATTAAAAAAATATATATCTCACTGTTTATCATGTGAAAACTGTATTGAGGTCTATGGGAAAAAACTGGAACTGAATTTGGACGAAAAAAAAAAATTCTCCTCAAATTGACTCTCGTTCATGATTTTTTATGTGGTAAACTATGAGAACGATGTTTCTTGCTGAATTGAATTTGGCCCATTATCTGAGCACAAACCATTCCTTTACTAAGTTTGGCTGCAGCTGTATGGAATAGCTGCCTATTTTCAAGCTCATATCCTTCTGACTTATTTCTAGTAATTTTTAACTACATCATCTGAAGACTAATCTTCTCAAAAATGCACTCATATGGGCTTTACCTTGACATAGTATGTCGCTTTTCAGTTTTATGATCATAATATGTAACTAAAAAGTAGATACACTTGCCCTGTTTAGTTAAAAAAAAACTAGGTTTTTCATGATTAGAATGATTAGAAAAATTATGTTCAGCACAAGACCTATTTGTTGAGCTTGTGTTGAACAAGATAGCGCACTGCTCCTTTAAAACAAAATGAATCTTGAAACAAATGCTGCATAATAATTTTGATGTGAGTATGCAAATAATCAACCAAAGCAGATTTTCTAGATTAGGTATTGAAAATTGTCTGTTTCACAGAATTTGATGCATGTTTAGATTCATCTCAGATCTAGTGAAATACCCCTAGGAAAAGCAATAAAAATGAAATTATGATATGAAAAACAATAATATTACTCCTACCCATTGTACATTTCTTCAAAAGAGCAATTTATAGAGAGCAGCTGCTATTCAAGATACATGTTAAACAATTTTGGTCTATGCAAATAACCTTATTTATTTCACCATTATGCTTTAATAAGTTCATATGTAAGGGAGACGCAATAAGCATCAAAATATAGTCATCTATACAAATTACAAACTGAATCATAATAATCAGCTTCACCAGTCTAGAGGTTTCTTTGACAAACCAAAGGCTACTGTAAATTGCAATGCCATTCCATTGCATGAAAATCTGTATTATACACAGTAAGCATCTATTAATCCTTTATTTTTCTAATTATGTGCTCAATATAAACAATTCTGAGGGCTGTATTTATCAACACAAAACTTAAAGGAACAATAACCTTTACATTTTTTTTAAACATATTTTTTTAAAAAGTGTTTTAAGTTCATCATAGACATCCAATATCCTTTGTCCAATTGTTTACAGCAGGCCAAGTTGGCAGCTACCAACAGTTTTCCTGGCTTCAACTAGACAATATCACTTGAAATGGTCTTAGCTGAAGGACAAATCGTACATTTAAATGATCGTTTCAAGATAAGCTGGGTCTTACAATTAGTGATGGGTGAATTTATCTGGCAGGTATGGATTAAATTGTTGCTCATCAAAAATTTTCGGAAACCCATTGACTTTAATGCATTTGGAAAAAAGAGTTGCGTGTAAAAAAATTAATCCTCGTGTCAAAATTGTTGCACGTCAAAATTATTCATCAAATTCATCCATCACTACTTACGATAATGAAAAGATCTTTTAAAAATCTTAACGTCTATGGTCACCTGTAAAGTAATGAAACTATAATGTACTGTTGCGCTGCACTGGTGTTTTTGCTTCACAAACTCATCAACAGTTTATATAAACAAGCTTCTGTGTAGCCACAGGGGAAGCCATTCAAAGCTGAAAAGGGTGAAAGGGCGCAAGATACTCAGCAGATAACAGATAAGCTCTATAGTATACTATGGAATTCTTCAGAATTTATCTACTGTGTATCCTATGCTTGAATGGCTGCCCCTTTGTCTACACAGAAGCTCAATATGTATAATCTATAGTTGTGTTTCTCAAGCAAACACAGCAGTTGTACCAAAGTAGAACAACATTTAATTTTATTGTCAATCCTTTCAAACACATACATTTTTTGGTGTTACTGTTCCTTTAAGCAGTTATGGGACAAATTATTTGCAAACCTATTTATCATTACAAAATAATTAAAAAAATCAATACAACATCCTTTGTTGATAAACATAGAGCAATCCCAATTGCCATGGATAAGTGTCATTCTGTTGGGACAACTAGAGTCCTGCGCGGGTCAATTTTTTGGGACCCGTACCTACAACCTGCAATCTGCAACCCGGACCCCCAACTCGCATTCTTCGCTTGAAACCGCTACCCGACCCTACCCGCAAGTACCTTATCCGCAACCCGGACCCGCGACCCGCTGACCATCAAGAATCAGGAAGTGCTGTCATTGTAAACTGGAAGTGACATCATCGGAAGTAGACGTGATCAGGAAAAAAGAGTAAAACAGGAAGTGCTGTCATTGTAAACCGGAAGTGACCAGAAAAAAAGGAGTACATATCGCTATTGAGAAGACCTGCGGCCCGACACGCAACCCGCAAACCCGCAAAACCGCCGACCCGCGTCTTTACCCGCACCCAGAACTTCTACCCTCAACCCGCAAGGTACCGCAGGTTTTTGCGGGTAACCCGACTCTAGGGACAACTATAGCCCAATGTTTATTTAGAACAGACTAAAGCCACACATGTCAGAATATGGGTTTTTTTCATAGAACCCTTTTTAAAACAATTTGTTTTGCCACTCCTCTACCTAATACGTAATAAATTGTGAAAATTTTTACAAGAGACACATACATTCCAACTAGAGGTTCCTGATCAATTCACTGAATCTCCTAGTGTCCCAGCATACTTTATGCAGTTGTAATGGCTGCCTTGCTTGGTGTAAAGCTCTTTGACTCCCATTGGACTCATAAATGATTCCCTTTATAAAAATGATCACACTAAGTTCTTGAAACTAGCTTCAGTAAAAAAGCTATTTACTCACTAACCATGTGACTTGTCATCAGCATTTCTTGTTTATATGTTTTAGGTGTTCAAGCACTTAATATATATTAAAGATATAGTATACCCAGTCACCCTTCAGAAATTGTGCTATGCATAACTTGGCTAATGTTAGGCATCAGTGCTTGTATTTTTGCTACTACTCAACTGAACCAAACAATAGCTATACATATACCTAACAAGCTTCTAAATATATATTGAATGCATTTGGTTCATAGTTTTATAATAATAAGTCATAATTTCTGTCACATCATAAAAAGGACCACAGGGGTCCACTTCTGCTCCCAGGGTAAAATACACATACTATGGGCTATTGGGCATTCCTGCTGCTTTAACAGGATATATGAAAGCTACTGTACAATTGTGCACCATACGTTACTTTTTGGTGGTGTTGATTAATCCACACAGTAGGGCACGTATAATACAGTTACAGCAATCCACTTAGAGAGATGCACAGCAGCAGGAAATAATTCCTACCATATAACCCTATTTTTAATCGTATTAAAGATAATTATAAAGTTGTTTAAAGAAGGCATATGTCAAGTTCTGAAAGACAGTCAACTGTTAAGAAACTTAAGTCTTATAATCTTCATGCAGAGTGCCATGCAACAGCTAGAGATCTATATGATCTCAATACACATTGTATTGCTTTCAAACATCTCATGAAATCCACTAAGTTATTTATTTCATACAAAGCTTAGGGGGCTATTTATCAAAATCCAAAATGATCTCTCTATATTTGGGAAGCCACACCTACCAAATACGCACTGACTTTTCCCCCCTATTTATTCTTACATTTTCCCAAAAAATTATTGTGCAGGAAAAACCCAGCGCAAGTCTTAATATCTTCGGGATATCTGGCAATGGGGCTTATTTATCAACACTGCTAAAATTTGCCCATGGGCAGTTACCTATAGCAACCAATCAGTGATTAGCTTTTTAAAGCCAGCTGCAAGTAGAACAATGAATGCAGCAATTTGATTGGTTGCCATGGGTTACTGCCCATGGGCTAATTTGCCCAGTGTTGATAAATTACCCCCATTGACTTCTAGATTAACTCGGCAGGTCTGTGTTCGAGTACTTTTTTACTCAGACTTTTAACACCATCGAGGTTTAATAAATCACAAAAATGTTTAATTTTTTTCTATGAAAAATTTGCACTTTGATAAATAACCCCCTAAGTGTGCAATGGGCTAAACATCGCCGTTATTTATGCTATATGATGCAGACCTCTGAGTCCAATTCACAATTAGGACAGTATCAGAGAGTACTGGAAACTCATACTTCTGTTCTTCTCAACAATAACTGTGTTGCAACAGCATCTACTACAGCACTAAAAAACATGCAATAACTAACTCTGAGTCAATAGGAACTATCAATAATTGTGAAAAGACAATTACACCCAGCTTATTTAGTTTAGGGAAACACACACTTTTGTGTTTGCTACTGTTAATCCATTAATTATTAACACATATTAAAACTTCCAGGGTTCACATTCTAAACATCAATTAGCATACATTTTTACAAAGCACTGGTGTGGCCTTATAATTCAGTGCTGAAATAGAATATTGATTAGAGAAAGTGCAAAGAAGGTCTAAGTTCAATAAGGGTATATAAGGTGTCTCAATTATGAGGATGAACAATTGACCAAGTTGGGTTGTTAACTCTGGAAAACTTAATGGGTCTGTGATCATCAGCAGTAGGTTCCTACAGCATCCACACAGGCAACCGCTGAGATTAGAAGTATCTTGAGATATTACAGAAAAAAGGGAGCTGTTAATAGATTAAGATTACATTTAGATAATAAGGATGAATTTAATTAACATGTGTCTTTTTTCAATCTAAATTATTATCTTTTTGTGTAACAGTGGGCCACAATACTATAAAATCCTGAAATAAAAATTCCCGCACAGAGTACTTGTATTAACAAAATAGGCCTCAAGCATATACACGAGTAATTTATATTTTTGCAGTAAAAATGTAATAAAAATTATTTGCATGCATTAATAATTAATAGTGCAGTTGTAAAACCATGTATTATTGCATCACATTTACTTTTTAGGATGTGACATGCTTTCACAGGCAAAGGAAAAAGGAAGAGTATTAAACAACAATTAAATCAGGAAGCAAGTTCAATAATGTTATATAAGGGGTCTCAATTACGAGGATGAATGATTGACCAAGTTGGCCTTTTTACACTGGAAAACTTAATGGGTCTGTAATCACTATGTAAAGGGACCATAAAATAAACTCTCTAATGCTTATTTGCTTCATTCAGCAGTAAGTACTTCCAGCAGGCACATATGCATCAACTGAGATTAGAAGTATCATGGGATATTCATGTGAAGCTGTGGAATTCTTGCCATGAAGAGGTTGTAATGGCACATACATTAGCTTCCAGAAGAGGTTGGATGACTTTAACTTTTAATACAAAGTTGATCCAATGACTGGTCCTGTTGCAAAGTCAGAAAGGAATATTTTCCCCTCAGAGGCAAATTGCAGAAGCTTCAGATGGGGTTATTGTCTCCTCTGGATCAACTAGAAGTTAGATTAAATTTACATAATAAGGTTGAATTTAAAGGGCATATGTCTTTTTTTCAATCTAAATTATTATCTTACTGTGTAACAGTGGGGCTGCAATACTATAAAATCCTGAAATAAAAATTCCCACTCACAGTATTTGCATTAATAAAATAGGCTTCCAGTATATACACAAATGATTTATATTTTTGCAGTAAAAATGTAATAAAACATGATTAGATGCATTAATAATTAATAGTGTAGTTGTCAAACCATGTATTATTGCATCACATTTACTTTTCATGATGTGATATGCATTCACCACAAAGGAAGAGTATTCATCAACAATTAAAGCAGGAAGCAATTTCTAGAGTAAACAGGTTCACTGGGATTTAGGAAATGGTATAGTTTTTCTTTTTATGAGTAGACATCAGTTTAAAATAACTCTTAAAAGGTATGTGGAGTGGTTCAGAAGTGAAGTAATTTAAATGGCAAACAGATAAAAAACATAGCACTGGAACAAAGATACATCCAGTTTAGCTAGAAAACCATTACAGAACCTGTACAGAAATCAAATAAATGTGTTAATCAGCAACAACAAAAAATGTTGCAAAAAGAACAATTCCAAGAATTCCCCTAACCCAACCTTGTGTCAAGAGTCTTGTGACTTGATGGGTGTGCAGTTCAAGTGAATTGATATGTATGGTACTTTTATTCAGCAGTCAGAAATAGTAAGACAGTATACAGGAAAAGGACAAAAAGGGTCTGAAATGGAAGTTAAGCACATACCAAAAATTATACAAATGTGAAGACAGCATGGGATTAGAGAATATGTGTCTTTTCCAAATTATAGCATATAAAAAACTGCATGATTGACAATTAAAAAAGACCAATAGCATTGTGATCAAAATGATAATGGGCACAAAATAAAAATAAAATAAAATAAATGTAATTAAAACAGGGCAAATTGCAATGAGACCATTGGCCTATAGTCCTATAAAAAAAGAGACCTTTGTTTTGATATTATGTAAAAATACTACAAATGAGAAAATAGATTTAACAAACAAGAAATTATTTAATTATTTAATAATGAACACAGGGGTCCCGTTCACACCGAACATAAGTCAAGATAGCAAAGACTACAAAGATAAAACTGTAGATAACAGATAACAAAGTAAGGTATAAAATCCCTTGACACAATTGAAGAAACCAGCAAAAATGCATATATCTAATCTTTAGGGATTAAGCAGAATTCAACATAAAGATAGATGTGGGAAAGAAAAGAGGAAAAAAACATGTGAAGCTCTCCAAATCTAGACAAAAGAAGCCTGTTGGATGACAAAGAGAGATATAAAAGATCTGGATTTGTGAAAAGAGAAATATAGGAGCAATAGGAAACTTAAAGACCGTACAAAGGTTAGGGAATGGAAGAGGACAATTGTAGCCAGTGGAACTACCAAAAATACTGAGCAGTACGTTAGATGACAATGTAAAATTATATTTTTATTTTCTGTCTTGGAAACACCAGGCAGGTTCCAAAACACCACAAGGAAGCAAATCACAAACACAGGGGACAAGCCAGTAATTGAGCAACAAAGGCATATAATAAGGAAAAGTGCTTCAAAAAATGAATTGCAATGATGCATACAGATAGCACTTAATGAAGGTTTATAGGTTATGAAATAAACATTGCTGATTAGAAGTAAAAACCAGGGAATAAAGAAGCAGTAGAAATGATGCTAAAAAAATTCACAGAGAGCCCACTGACCCTAATTCAATATGGTCCAACAGAGCTATTTTAGGTCTACTGGGCATCATAGAGTAAAGACCTTGTACCCAGTTAGTATATGATATTATGTTTAACAACAACAACTTCTTACCATATTAAATCAAGGATGGCATAAAAGAGAAGTCTGACTGAAGCAGGACACACTATGTAGAAGGCAAATATGAGAGACTATGCAAGAAGCCTGGCAACGGGAGGTGGTGGGAGGTAGACAGAATTACTAACCTTTAAGGGGGGTCAAGGCCGCTGTGGACTCTTCTAAAAATCAAAAACAATGGGTAATTAGGGAGCAAAGCAATATAGAAAGTTTGCTGCTGGGATGTCCAGCACAGCACTGCAGCAGTATATTCATTTTTACTATAGGAGATGAATTCATCTAGCTTAAGTATTAATGAAATTCACTCTACCCTGTACAAATCTGATAAAATATAATACAGACTAGAATTACCCTAATTTCTTAGTACTTTAAAGTGAGAGTGCAGGAGGGTGGGACAGAGGGCAGCTAAAATAAAACTGCTATGATTTTTTTCCAAGGAAGCTTTACAGGTATTAATATATCAGCCCAACGTATATTAAAGCATTTAGGCAGCAGTAATAAAATGCATACTATATCAATCATACAAATCATATAAATAATGTTTAAATTAATTGACATCAATAATAATTACATAGATATCATTGCTGGAAAGTGAAATCATTCCATTAATTGTATCCATTAAAAAAGCGATGGGCAGGTACTGTTTATTTAGATAACCTCTACTTGCATCAATATGCTATTTGGGCTAAATTCATTATTGTAACCATGAATTGCTTGCTTGCTAATTAATTTTGTTTTTTTCAAGGGCATTAAGGGAATCTGCTATAATAACCTCCACTGACAGACTGTTTCATAACTGTACTCTTCTCCTAGTGAGGAACCATTTACATTGGTGAAAGTTAAAGAAGTCATTTTAATCATTTTTAGCACCTTTTGTACTTTTTATACACCTTGTAGGAATATCCCCCTGGATTTCTTTACAATGACCTGTAACATATTTTTGGAGAAGCTTTGTTATATGGATATAACTCTCAATCAGTTGTATAGTTAAATATAAATGTGTGCCGTAATTTGTTGTAAGCTGATTTCTGCTAAAAATTCAAAACACGAGTACGAAAATTTTGTTTTTGACTTTCACATTGTTTTAGACTTTTTTTTCAATAATTCAAATTATGCCAATTCTGAATCTTGAAGGAAATCCTGGGATTTTGTCCAATTATTTAAATGTACCATGATTTCTGTGCACCCCTAGATCCTCCATGTATCTTTTCTTGATATCTTCTGTTTCACTCCATTAATTGAACAATACCTGAATTTCCCAGTTCAATGAAAATATGAATTGGTGCTCAAAACAGTTCTGCATTTTAAAGGTGTAACATTTCTGCATATTCAAGCAGTGGTCTAATAAAACGTTTACAACTTCCAAGGCTCTGCTTTATAAAGTTCACAGTATTAGAGCAAACACAACAGACACATAGCACAGAAAACAGAAACAAACAGTCTGAGGTCTAACTCAGGGGAGCCTATAACTTAAAGGGGTTAAACTTTGGGGTAGAAATGACACATTAAATATAATTTTGTGGTGGTGTGGCATAGAATTATAAGGACACTCTATAGATAAGCATGTCTTATTGTGTCATGGTGATTTAGGAGAGGTTGTAGTTGGTTAAATGAATGGTTATATGAAGTAGAAGAAATAATAATCCGGCTGGTTAAGATAGCAATAGTTTATTTGAAAAATGTTATACTTGTTTCCCTTGAGTCAATGGCCCTTTCTATACATGGTGATATATAGCTGGCTCTCTGTGACACTGATTAACTGCATATTCTTGCAGTTACAGTGATGATACAACAGCCATCTTCATCCATCTTATTAAGATTTTGGCTTATACAGTCCCTTTAAGGGATTATTTGTATTCATATTTTTGTCTTAAAATGTATAAACTTGCATTTATCAATGATGGCCTGCACCTGCCATTTAATTGCCCAGTACCACCAATTTATCTAAATCACTTGGTGAACTGGAAACCTCCTGCATAACTCTTATCACCGTGCATAATTTTGTTTCATCAGCAAATGCTGAGAACCTACTTTCAATGGCAAATTCAAAGTCATTAATAAATAATTTAAAAATAATTGTCCCAAGGACAGCATCCAAAGACGTTTCTCTAACAATGGTCTAACTAGAAAATGCATCAACTAATCACAACACTCTCTAGCTAAAATTGTGTACATTTTCTCTAAATATATTGATGGCCCTATGAATTCAAGCTTTTGTTGATTCTGAAATGTATTATTCTGACACCTAGGGGCACATTTACTATTTGTAGAATATCGAAGTAAAATCCTTTGACTTCGAATATCGAAGTAGAAGGATTTACCGCATTTCGTTCGATCAAAAAAAGCAAGGAAAGCTTATGGGGACCTTCCCCATAGGCTAACATTGGTGCTCGGTTGGTTTTAGGTGGCGAAGTAGGTAGTCAAAGTTTTTTTTAAAGAGACAGTACTTCGACTATCGAATGGTCGAATAGTCGAACGATTTTTAGTTCAAATTGTTCAATTAGAAGTCGAAGTCGTAGTCGAAGGTCGAAGTAGCCAATTCGATGGTCGAAGTAGCCAAAAAAAACTTCAAAATTTGACGTATTTTTTATTCTATTCCTTCACTCGAGTTTAGTAAATATGCCCCCTATTGTAGAAATATAGCCAACTATTTAAAAAAAATGGGCTGTGTTTTAAACTAGGGATGTGAAATCACTACTGCTAGGCTAGTTAAAAATACATTTGTGTGGCCTTAATGTTTAGGTAAAGGCATGAGAATATGACCCAGATATCACCCAGCTTGAGGAAGGAGAATTGTAGCAAACTAGACTCTTTATTAGGGTTTCCAAACATCTAGGTGATGGATTAAAAAACGTAAATACTCCATCACATAGTTAATTTCCGAAGTCATAAATTATGTAAGCTGTTATGTATCCTTGTACAGAATGTTTATAAGGGTTTCCCATTTTATTGCTAATTGCTCCAAACCAGCAGCAACATAAACAGCCTTTGCTACTGTTCTGTCCCCACAGAGATTTATAAATTACAGTGTAAAAAAAAAAAACTTTTCCCATGACAGTATCCCTTTAAGGAGGTATTACATTAAATAGACTAATGCCTCCTCTAGTAGCAGAATTCTGTTTCACAGCTCCAAAATAAGGGGGGCTCAAAATACTTGTAGAGAGGTAAATAAGTGGTTATTACATTAATGTGATAAGGCCAAACATGGACACTTTAAATATGTAGGAGGTTTTGCATTACACCCTCTATACATAATTTTGAAAAAAAAAAAACAGATTAGAAGTAGAATTATCTGCAAAATTCCTATTTCCCCTCTTAAGAGCAGCCCGCAGTTTGTTACTTAACTCTCCAAAGACTATAGAACTTTGCACTGAGCTCCCACTAGATGAGCAGCAGCCCCAAATCTTGTACTGTAAACTGGTGCTTAGAATTATGTGCTGCGACAGCACTGACATTTTGTTTTAAGGAAAGGTCATACCTAGGATATCAGATCCCAGGGATAACATCCCAATCATTTTTCAAAGCATGTAAATATCACTTTAAGAAGATATTTAGGGCCCCCTCCATCAATCTGAGTCTTCAGCTAGGGGAGCAGATCAAACAGTATTTGTTTAGAGCAGGCACTCAAATAGGTTCATTTAGGTATACATAGAATAGAAGTAGCCTTACACATTTTGTGGTCTAAATCACGTAGGGAAGATTTATTTTATAGTTTACATAAAACTATATATAGATTTTACATATCTGTTGGAAGATTGCTCTTTGAGTACCTGTTCCACACAAACACGGTTCTATGCAAAAAATAGGTCAATTGACTTTAAGGGGCAAATTTATTTTGGGGTGTAACAAAAGGAAGAATAATTTGCCACACTTTGGCAGGCATTGGCATGTATAAAACAGCATAACAATGGAGTAATAATTTACATGTTTTTTCTTTGAGCCAATTACTTACAAAGGTCTGAAGCAGTGTAAAATAAAAGTGGCAAATCTGGCATTAGCATGGCATAAAATAAAACATAACTTGATAAATTTGCCATTTATTTTACACAGCTTTTTACACTTTTTTTTTTACATATTTTATTTTACACAGCATAATAAACAGGCCCTTAATATACAGTCGGTAAACATAGTGGAGCCCTTGTGGAATGTTATTGTGTACAGAGTTGTTTGTATACTGCTGCCTTATTACATCTTGTCCCCATTGGCTTTACAGAAACTTGTTGGTTCCTTTGCACTTCACCAATTCACATCCAGATGAAAAAGATTTGCACATCTCTAACATTAAAACTAGGAAGACATAAAGCAAGACAAGCAAGGACAGAAAAGCTTGGGCTGGTTGGCCTTAGCCATAGATTTGGTTCTTCTGTTAAAGATGAAAATAGCAACATAAAAGCATGAATGACTCAGAAATTAGACTACAAGGAAAGCAAGAACTTTATAAGAAAAACAATGCTGCTGACAAAAAAACTAAACCCCTTAAACAGAAACAAGCCTCAACCCAGACACATAGTGGCTATTCATGCCACAAGGAGACCACAAGGGGTTAGACAAATGATATGAAACAAGGGACAGACTGTACTGACCTTGCAGTAAGGGTGAGCTGGTGGACTGGAATAATTCTACAAAGGGGAAGGGTAGATATGGGGTAGGAGAATAAAGGTTTGACATTTACACATAAAATTGTTTCAAATAAATAAAAAAAATGATAAGATAAAACAATAAAATATATCCAATCTGGAGAGGAAATCACATTACAAATAAACACTTGCCATTTTGACATCTATTGACTTTGTACTACAACTATATGTACAATCACTACTCATTAGTACATTTAAAACCTTTCTGTTTCTCTAACCTAATGCACCAAAGGATATGAATTATTTTCTGGCATACAAAAGTCAATTTTGTTTTTATTTAGCTCAAACTATTGCTTCTTTTTACAGAAAGAGTTTCTGTGTTTGAATATAGAATATTCCCTAATAAACAGTAGATGTCTAGTTATCAAAGGAGCAAATAGAAAAGAGAAAACATATAATAGATACCATTTTCAATTTGTTGTATTTGTTTCATAAATCTAGAGCTGACTTTTATATATAGCTGGAAATCTTTGATAAAAATACTCCAATATTGTTTTGGGCAGGAAAAGTATATGTTTTCGAACAGCAGGCATGAGCAGTACAGTGCATAATGCTGTGATGATTTTAAAAATAGAGTTACAAATTTTGCTCTACAGGTCTATAAACCCATAACAACCAACCAACAAGAATTTCTGATTGGATGCTATTTGTTACTAGACACAGGGTGCTTTTGAAAAACCAGCACATTTGTAGAACAGGTGATATTTTAATTTGACAATACATTATGTTTTTAGGGCTTCTGAAGACTTTCATGAAAATTTACTATAGGAGATACCATTGAACACAATAGACCAGGTGGAACTTTGTTTAGCTAACAGATGGATTAACACATCTGAGCTGCTGGTAAACACACTAAGATACAAAAACACAGTATCTTTGGGCTCCACTGCCACTGCAAGCCAGGATAGTTGCAGGGTGCGTTAACAGTTTATAGGCAGAGAGCGGGCCTGGGTCAGCAGTTATTCCCCATTGAACCAGGCCAGCTATCCACCTAGAAACTGTTACCGCTTCCCCCATTATGTCCACAAGGAGAAAATAAAATTTAAAAAGGTACACAAGGGTTGGAGGGCTTGTGAATGGGGTGGAGGGTCTGCGACTGGGGCCGGGGGGCTGTGACTATGGTGGAGGGCCCCTGAGATGGCAGCACCAGTGGGCCCCCATACACCCCAGTCCGACACTTTCCTTTCCACATGTAGCTAGGGGAGCTTCGCCAATGAGGCCAGTTGAGGCTGTCGTCTCAGGCGGCAGTGCCCCACTAGGTACCTGGGGCAGCAAAAATGCCGCTCCTGGTAATTTAAGGTTTTCATGTATGGATGCTGGGTTTTCATTTGGAGGGGTTGAACTTGATGGACTTTGTCTTTTTTCAACCCAATTTAACTATGTATCTATGTAACTATGTAACTATGTAACTATGTAATCTCTCTTTAGTTGAACCAACACAGCAACAGTCACAAAACTCACAGTCAATCTCCTGAAAAAGAACAATTTATTGGCCCATTTGAACATTTGCATTTATTGTAGTTCTATCAAAGATAGTTTTAGTCACACAACCCCTAAGATATAGAATTATTATTTTCATATAACTTTCTAGCACACAATTTTTCAATCCAAAGAAAACAAGGTCAGAGATGGAAAATACTCTGTGTTAAAGAGAAAATTTAGATTTTCCCAGGTAGACTATACACATATACAAATGGAACAATCAATGTTTGACAATGGACAGCACACCGTGAGTACAACATGTCACAGCATTCATTTAAACATGGCAGAACATGGGAAGCTATCTGAGCAAAATATCCAGATATTACTTGCTCTATATGGATTCTACAACAAGTTTATTGCATCAAAACTGGTTAAGTAAAGAAAACAAAAAGGGAATGGTCAATTTGACTTAATCAAGTTACTTGAAATGAAAAATCACCAAATGTCTTAGTTGGAAATAAAACAGTAAAACGATAAGGAAGGTCTAAAAAGATGCTGCCTCAACAAGTTCTTACTTAAGTTATGGTATTTAAATCAACCACTAATAGTATACAGACACATATCTGTGTATGATATGGAAATACAACCTAGAAGGACAAATGATCACTGGAAAGAATTATAAAGCCTTCCCCCTCTAAATACTACCAAACCGGACCACTTCAAAAACAGATCTAAATCAATCACCAGTTTTACACCTCACCCTGATCATTAACATTTTAAATAGAGGGACTATGAAGGACTATTGGACAAATAAAGGAGACACTTCAGTAGAGCTGTTAGGCTCCTCGAAGAAGGAACAACCAACCCAATATAATAAGAACAAACTGCTGATGTTTAACACCCTAATAAGAGTTTCGGGATTACACTCTTACATGAGCTGCAATATGTTCTTCTACTACTTATCAAACCACACATAGACATTTACATGGGCACATATGCAATATCTCAGATGTGGCATAAAATATCTACATAGCATAACTACTGATTAAATTCAATGTACTATAACATCTTTACTGCATCTGTCACCATAATTACTACATGGGGCAAGAGGAAGCACCATAAATGTGCCTCTCATCATGCATCTTTAAATGCTTCAACTATGGTCAGACCTTTAATAACTATGAAACATTTTTTAATGTTATTTTCACTCTTTTAATATTTTTATACTTTGTTTATACTTTCATATATTGGCGTGTTCTCTTTATCTGCTCTATATCAATTGTTCAAAACCAATTACTATGTACTCCAGTAATAAGGCAGAAATGTTCAATATAAAATAGAGAAAAAAGGAAGGAAGGAGCTAGGAAAGGATAAAAAAAGATGATGTGGTTTTACAGAAGCAAAGAAAAGATTCAAAAAGAAAGGAATAAATCAGGGGGGTGTCAAAGAAGGAACAGTGAAAGATGGAAGAATGGAAATTAAAATCTAGCATACAGTATAATCAAAATCTATTGTAGTAACTAGATGAAACCTATTTTGGCCTAGCTAACAGCTCAGATGGAAGTCAACAATGCCAACAATAAGAAAAAGTAAATTCTGTTTCCTATGTTATTCTTATTCTCATCCTCTCTCTTGTACTAAAAATGTATGGTCTAATATACGTATATGCAGTGATAGTCTCCTATGTGTTTCTATATATTTATGTATATATTCATATATAGGAACAAATAGAATTCAGTGTCCTATATATAGTTAGAAAACTAACAGCTCTTTAACCAGGCAAATGATTCTTTTTTTCTTTTTTTTATGCTTCAGACTTAAAATGAAAAAAAAAATCCCTAAATTGCTACTCACTGAAGCCTGACAGGCATAAACTGCTCAGAAGGTTCTGTTCATTGGTTTTGTATGGCGTATTGTGTATCTGTCTTCTAAGAAACCTTTTTCAATAAAGTATACATTTTTTACAGGATGCATGGAAGTATTACTAAATGCCTATAACATGAACATTTCAATTGTGCCCAGCATGAATATTTTTCTCTCATATTTAACCTAAAAAATACAGGTAATAGGACAGTATTAACACAACTAGATAACAATTTTTTTTAAAATTGTGCATTCATCTATGCATTCATAAGCATTTAAAAACGCAGCGCCCTTCTTCTTACCAAACAGAATAATACTGGCATTGCTGTGCCCAAGTAGATTCTTTGCCATACACGTGTAGTTTCCATAGTCCTGTTCTGAAATGTTGAGGAATGTAACACGTGAAATGGTCTCTCGGTTCTCTACTTTGACCCCCCTCCAAGAATCACTTAGCCTGATAAAAACAGAATATACTAAATGTTAGATGGCATTGTTATGAATACTTTTTGATTATTTACTACTGGTGCATTGCAAAGTTTAAAATAATGAATCAAAATACCAGTGATTTTTAAAACTGTATTAATTTACATCAGTTTGGCTCTAAACTGCAAATGCCCTGGCTGTGATTTAATACCTATTGGTTAAACTTAAGGGTGTTCCATGATAATAAAAATAACAATACTGTGGTTTCCTTCCCAGAATACCCTCTCCTATAAACAAAAGAGTAGCAAACTGAAATTCATTTATTCCATATTTAGAATAAACATGTAAGAGGGGTGTAATACTCCATCCACTATAATTATGTTTCTACTTTTACTCTTTAAATGTATTGTTTACATGTTATATATATGAATATAAAAATTATATGAATACAAAATATACAGAAATTATTTTAAAAAAATATTCTGTATTATACAGGAACCGTGATACAAGCCACAGCTTTTGTAGCAATTATCTCTTAGAACTGCTGTAAATCTGTGGAGAAATCCATGCCACTTCTAAAGAGTTTTGTCTAAACAATGATGTACAATTCAGCAGTAAAGAACATGACATGTGAGCCATCTAAAGAGAATTTTTTTTCAGACAAAGAGGCCTTCTCCCTAGGCACCACTATTTATCCACATATGGAACTACATCATAGAGACTGCAGTGAATTTGTAGATATATGGAATTAAAGTCTGATTAGAACTGGCTATAGGCAGAAGTAAATTAGTTAGTGGTAACAATCAAGATCCTCTTGAGATATTATATTGATCATAATAAACACTTTTTTCAGGTCACATATTAAGTTTACAAATGAACTTTGCAATACCACCTTTGATGAACATATTGCCTACTGTATATCACTGACAAAAGTTTTAAAACAGCACAATGTGTACCCAAAGACATGATCACTGAATCAGGATGAGTACAGGTCAATATTTTTACCAGTAGCTTTTGGCTTCACTACCTTTTGTCTTCCTTGTACCAGAAGAAGTCGGCTGCAGGTACAGCAGAGGCTTCACATTGCAAAATACCTTGATGGCCCAGGGGAGCCCCGATATTCTGTGCATCCAGAATGTATGGTGGGTCTATAAAGAGATGTACACAACTCAGCATATTAAGAACTACAAATTAGAATTTATCTAAGAACAAAACTATAATCAAGAAGGCTGTAACACTTTTAACACTTGACATTTTGTTATTAAAGGTCATTGACTTTTGTCATTAAATAGCAACATTCCAGGAATATCACCCCAAATCACCCACATTTATAAATGTATAGGTAACCTCTATCTATTAAAGTATCACACGATTTGTTTAACTATGCTAAAGTTTGAGTTAATAAAAAATCTGGTTTAATTCTATATAGATTTATAAGAACTTTTTCTAGTTGTTTTAGGCAAAAGTGTAAAGAGAGCAGTAAAAAGTATTTATATATGTAGTAGGATATAATCAATACAAACAATGGCAAACTGTTCAGTCTTTTACATACCCTTGTAGAAGCAAGGACAGCAAGGTAGACAAAAGTGGGCAGGTGAAATAAATTCAGATAATTAATGTGTAATGTCCTGACATTATACTGTACATCAGATACAAAAACAAGGTGATCCTTTCAAAAGTGAATTTAACCCACGGCGGAGGCAGAGGTCTGACCTAAGTCAGAGATTTAAATTAATTCTATAAGCGAAAGAAAAAAAGAACCCCAATTGCCTCCCACTCGTACCGCTGTACGAGTGGGAGGCAATTGGGGTTCTTTTTTTCTTTCGTTTATAGAATTATACTGTACATAGTACAGTATAGTCTAAAATTATAGCCAGAGTTTAAGTTGTGGAGAAAGAAATGCCCACTCTGAAATCAACATGGAATTCACTTTGAATTCCGACAAATCTAATTTGATTCAACATGCTCATTTTCTCTCAGGCTTTTATAAGTTTGATAAATACACATTTTGAACACATTTTGCCCATTTGCATTTCATTCATCATACAATTTCTATTTTCCTGGAACATGGCTTTTATTCCATAGCCATGCATAGATTTTTGGTTACTGGTCCAGATCGATGCATTTTAATTTAGTTTTTGCTTTTAAGAGCTGTTGATCTTTATTCCTTTGAACTTTCCTTCAAAGAAGCATACTTTTTCCTATTTACCTTGGTGCTATGGTCTTGTTTTGTTCATGTTAAGTATCTAGTTTCTCCAGTACAGAATTGATTGCACAGAGATAAAACATCAAGACAATATTATAAAGCAATTGGAAAGACATGGCCTGTAAACTGTCCTTTGCATCAAGGCATAAACCCCACTGTTCTATTCTGCCCCCAGTAACACTGGACAGCTAAACTATGTTTTCTGCATAAGACATCAAGCTTGCCTAGGCAAATCTGGTTATTTCTGCTTCGGCAAGTCAAGTATTTGCTATTCTTAAACGTCATTCAACAACATCAAAATTCATATATCAAAAAAGAAGCAGAGAGCTCAATTCACTGGACTGTATTATAACCTTACCTCTGTCAATGGTGGTCTGGGTGCTCATGCCCCAGACCTTCAGCATAAGGTAGTAAGCCATTGATTCTACATTGAGGTTTCAGATTGGTGCCTGCCTGTCAAAATTCAACTGAAATCTGTTTCACAAAAAAAGCCCCACAAAATACCATAGCCTGGACAATTGGGATTTTTGTTGACAGGACATTAATATATATGAAGATAATTTAGATTCCAATGATTCTACAATATTAATAACTGTTCCAAGTAAAAAAAAACTGTTTTCATTATTTTTGTTTAGTTTGTATTTATTTGTAGTATCTTCTTCATCTAAAATATGAATGTAGAATCTACAACATAACAAAGCTTCATGGCATTTATTAAACCAGTCTTAAATGCTTATTCCTTTCTTTCAATTTAATTTCTCTTATCATATGATTAATGTACAGATTTCATAAGTAATAAAAAATAAAGTATAACCTGGAACTAGTCTACTTTTTAATTTTTTGCATTGACTGTGGCTTCTTAACCACTAGAAACATTCTTCTTAAGCATAATGAGATGCTTAGGTACACCCATGTTTCTAAGGACATCATTTTACATAGATGACAACTGAAAACTGTTGGTTCTTTTCCACAGTTTTTTCAATAAAGGGTTCTAGACTACATTAAGGGGCAGATTTATCAAGGGTCGAATTTCAAAGTTGAAAATAATTAGACCATCAAATTTAAATACTTCAAATTCAGATTTGGTAATCCTGCGATCGAATCGAACGATTCCAGCGATCGATCTAAGTATTTTTGTTCAATCAACAATAGTTTGTAGAAGGTCCCCATAGGCTAACATAGCACTTCGGCAGGTTTAATTTGGCGAACTATTGAAGTCGAAGTTTTTTTTAAAGAGACAGTACTTTGATTATCGAATATTCAAACTATTTTTACTTTGAATCTAAGTCGAAGTAAATTCAAAGTAGTATCCTATTCGATGGTAAAAAAGTATCAACAAAAATTACTTTGAATTTTGAATTATTTTACTTCGAAAATTCCCTCGTTTTCACTTCAACCCTTGATAAATCTGCCCCTTAATGGTCTTTACAATAAGCTTATTGGCATGCAGCATAAAGCATATTGTACAATAGTTTTCACACATTACCAGATCTTCTTTATTTGTTACTATTCACATCTGTAGACCATTCAGTGTTTTTTCAGATTTACTGGCATAAATTGGCCTGCTCTTTCTTCAGTTTGTATCATAGGCAGCATAAGATGTTTTTGTTGGGGGGGCAGATAAGAAAGGACAGGCTGCATACCACTGCAACATTTTTGACCATGCCCATTTCTGTGGCCACACCCTTTAGACCCCATCCACTTTAATGTGTGCTTTCACAGAAATTACCAGAAAACCAACCTGTAGCAGTGGCGGCAACATGTATAATACCCCCAGAACTCAAATCAAAATGGCACAGTGGCAATTCCATGTATAAATACCCCTAGAATTCATAGCAGGATGGCACAGTGGCTATTTCATGTATAAATATCCCCAGAACTCATAGCAGATGGCACAGAGGCAATCCCATGTAAAATACCCACAGAGGTTAAAATTCAGAATGGCTGAGGCAAGTTTAGAGTTAATGCATTACATTACTGTGGGAGAAAAGAAAGAGCTGCACAATAGGGAACTGTAAATAAACACCACTACCAAGTAAGCAGTAATAAATCTGGAGGAGTTATACTTACAAGCGTTTTCTCTCTGTACTGATAATTTGGAAGGGGGGGATGGGAAATCTGATGAGTTGTGAGGGATTAGAATTTCTTACACAGGAGCAGAGGAGTTCTAGTCCTCTATATAACTTTACACTCATTTGCCAAATAGTTTTACTCACAATTAACTGTTAATTTAACCCTTCGGACATCTGGAGCTGAGACATCATTGGATGCACTGCATTCATAAATTCCAGACTGTTCCCTTGTGATTCCTGTGATTTCTAGGTATTCATCTTCGCTTAAAAACCCCCTTGCTGCAAAAGAATGAAAAAAATGTTAGATAATGCATGACCAACAGTAGCTTTGTTGAACAACCTCTCATCACAGCTTTAGTAATTCAAAAGTGATTTGGCCCAAAAATGCATCCCTGTCAAATGTTTCATTACACCCTAACCTCTCAAAATAGGCTGGCTGTAAGCCTCTAGGTTATGACTCTGAATGATAAAACTATACCTGTGCTATTGAAGAGGCAGTTCTGAATGCATAGTTTGCCACAGGGATCATCTGCATGTCTCCACCCATAGCTAATTCACTAGACATATGAATATATCCTGTTTTAAGAAGGATTTAATTGCATTTATTGAACAATGAGGATGTTTCATCTCCTTTTAGCAACTTCATCCTAGCCTGAAGTTTGGATTTATAGATCTCAACTTCAAGGCTGTATTAATGGTATTAAACCAGCAATTCTTGATGAATAGGGGGTACAAGTAGTCATTTGCATGTTTTCATCAGCAATTCTTTAAGTGTAAGGAAATTATATATTTTATAATAATTATTAAGTCAATGTTTTATTTGTATTAATACCTCTAGTTTTAAGAAATTTAACTTAAATTCTGGCCATAATTTCATAATTTATCAGCTGTAGTCATATGACTACTTCTTTCTGTTAAAGGAAAACTATACCCTCAAAATGAACACTTAAGCAACAGATAGTTTACATCATATTAAGTGGCATATTAAAGAATCTTAACAAACTGGTTTATATATTTAACAGGGTTTTACATATGAGCTTTTTTATGCAATATATTTTTATAGAGACCTACATTGTTTGGGGGGTATAGTTTTCCTTTAAGAAATACAAAAAACGAGAACATTGAGCAATATAAAATATGATCAGTCTATATTGTCTTGAGTACACATGAAGCACACTGGCATCAAAGTTGTACAACCTACTGGAAAGTTTAAAAAATAGTTAATGAGATCAGAGGCAAGGGGCATATGATCTGGTTATTAAACGGTTTGTTTATTAAAGTTTAAAGATTCATTTTCTACCATCTCATGTCTTTCAAAAATAGCTCTGGGAGGGGGGGTCGCAGACTCTGTAACTATTCTAAGCTGATACGTTTATTGATACATTTCTTATCTTTGGCCGTGCTGAGCTGGATCCTTGAGTTTCATTAAAAGCTGTTAATACAATAGTTGCTTAAATTCCACAGATGCTGCTGAGAAATGTAGCAACTAATGTAGCAACAGTAACAGTTCATATTCTGCACCTGGATTACTGATCTGCCAGACTGAAACTCCAGAGACAAAAACATTCAATTTTGGACAAAAGGTAAAAAATATAAGCAATTAGAAAGCAATTAAAAAGTCTTTATTTCTGGTGAACAAACTGAAAACAACTCAAATGAAAAAAGTGTTTGGAAGGTAACCTACAGTATATATAGTGTAGGTGCAGGCTGTAAATATTCCATTCAATTTCAAGACATATATAATCTAACCTTGACAAAACATATCGGGCCTCTTCAACTACAAGCTGCTTGGCAAAACCAAAATGGGTCAGTATTTCACTGATGCTTCAGATTTTAGTCTATATTTTCTACACACAGCAACAGTAGCAAAAGAGGAAACAATGAGATTACCATCAACTAATTGATATTTAAGGCAATATGACATTCTTACTTCATTGTCACCTAGTTTCTTGGTTTAATAGATTGAATAATCGGCAGTGGATTCTTCAGGGAGGCCAGATTAAGCAATTTATTGTTTGGAAAAATGGAACACAGCCAGAAGGAATTTTAGAAGGGAAAGTGGCTCGATTTTCATGCGTGATGAGTGTAGGTCAAGCAAATTATTTGCATTTAGCTGTTTCAAAGGTTAGTTGGAACACACTAGAAAGGAATAGGTTAATATTTTGCTGCCTCTATCCCTCCCTTTCCTTTATTGCATGCCAGATGCAACTAGATAATTCTGGTAAGAGCTTGGAGTAGCTAGGAAGTAGGAGATGTTCTTGTGCTAAAAAAAGAAAGGACTGAAAAAATATCTTTGCCGTTTACTATTTCGGGAGTCACATTCTTTTGCATTTCATTTTAGTTCAGTAACTAATGTATGCAGTGGTAAACAGATTTTCTGATGGTGTTATTTAAACCTGCTGTATCCAGTGAACAAGTTGCACGTGAAACTAATGCTGCTTAATGGATATAATGGGACACAGCCATCACAAGGTTATCGTTTCATTTTATGTTTTACTGTCCTGTAATAAAATCAGCATAATAATGTCATTTTGCCTAAACTGATCAGTCCTTCAAACTATAGATTTATTGATGGTTGGATGATAACCAGGATGATCACAGTTGCTAGGTCAACAAATCATTGTGCTGCTTGTTTACTAACATAGCTGCTAACACACACCACAGTTATAAGCATGAACCAATCAATAATTAGTTATGATCAGTCTACTACAAATTAGAAAATGAAAGCAAAGATCTGATTTGTTATCAGTCATTTACATAATTGTGAATCACTATAAAACAGTATGCTAGTTATTAGCTCCAATAATATACAGGTATTCGCTCCATGGTTAGTTTGCCATTAACTGAAAGAAATTAAGGGGCAGATTTACCTAGGGTCGAATATCGAGGGTTAATTAACCCTCGATATTCTACTGTTGAATGTAAATCCTTTGACTTCGAATATCGAAGTCGAAGGATTTACCGCAAATAGCTTGATCGAACGCAGCTGGAGTTTGAAACATTAGAGGGATGTAAAAGCAAAAATAAAATCCAATAGGAATCTCTACACAGTCGCCGACTGCTCTATAGGGAAACAAACAAAGCTGCTTGAGTTCTGGGAATTAAGGTGGGGAGGGCTTCCCCCTGCTGTTCAAAAGTATGATGGTTTCCCAGCTAGGGACCATTTCCTATCTGCACCAGTCAGAGCAAGTAAAACAAGGTGGAATTTTACTGCATACTGTCAGGTTTCTAATAAAAACAGCACACATTTTTTAATATAAGCATATTGGAGAAAGTAAAAATGGGACTTTATTTTTTGGCTTTACGTCACCTTTAAAACATTTTCATCTTTTTGGTACCACTGTTCCTTTAATACAGTGAGAAATTGACTATAACTGTATTGATGTTCCAACCTGAAAACATCATAAAACAGCGATAGCATCTTACTAACCTTCTAGTAGGGTTGGCATTATTATAAAATTATAACTTATACACAATAAAAACAATGATATCATAAAACAGTAGTTCAAAAATGAGATTTTTTTATTGAAAGCTTATAAAAAAGGCATCTAAGAAATGAATTTATGTAAATTAATATTAATATCTAAAATAATCCATAACTGGTTTTCTTGAATATATTTGAGCAACCAGCTAAACACGCTTGCATCACTGAAACACAAAGGCAAAGCACAGCACAAGTTCATATGCAATACATGTGCAACAAGGCTGCCAATTTTTCTTTTTGTGAACAGAATGGTAGAGCTATTGCTGCCATCTGAAATGTTTAGAAGGCCAGCAAATTGTACTAAAAAGCACAGCTATCTGACAGCACATTCGAGTAGAGAAAAAAGCAGATACACAGCTCTAACCATAGCCGCTTCTATACATAATATGCATTGAAATCATTGGTATGGCCAAACACTTATTGTTTGTACAGACCAGGTGCAACAGGAAACACGTTTTTCTTACTTTGTACAGTTATGCTCAGCCTGGTGAGTTCTAAAAGCTATAATTAACAGTTTGGCATTCTATATTTATAGTGTTCATTTTCCACTAACCTTAGATCAAAAAAACTAAATTAAAGGTTGACATACACTTAGCAGGCCAGTGTTATTTTTATTGACCAGCACTACATGTGTCTTGTGCTGTCACTGGTTGAGTGTGTTAATGCCTCCTATGAAGTTACCTATGTGTAACTGGTATTGAGAAATATACAGAAAGTGGCAGGTGCTGTATCTTTTTGCAGACCACTGTGGACCAGCTGTGGAATGAACAGTACAATATCCATATCAGCTAATCAGAAGGATAACCTAAATATTGTAATATTCATGTAATACTAAGAACCCCAAAACAAGGTAATGCTAGATAAATGCAACCACAACTATTGACTGTTCATTCACTCAACTGCCCTCAGTCACACTTTTGGACATAAACAAGCACAAGCTATAGTTAAGTAGTACAGGGGCTAATATAGAAAAAAAAACCATGGGAATTAATGACATAATGTTGCCAACTGAGATGTTTATTGTTCTTCTAGCTTCAGAAGGAAGGGATGAAATGTAATATATTTAACGTAGTAATTCCATGTACTTTCTACTTCTGAACCAAACACTCTTTTAATAGTGAAATGCAATATACCTGAAATTTATATGTAGGAACGTCTTCCCTTTTACAACTGCTGAAAAGAAAAACATGCTTTGCATGCCACGGCTTACATCTCTCTGCTGGAGATGACTGCTGAGAGACATCCATTAATTTATTATTATCTATTATTTATAGGGTGCAATTGTCTCCTGCAGTGTTGTACAGTGTAAATGGTATTCATATAAAACAAAACAATCACAGCTCATCAAACAATATTTACAAAGTAGCAGGCCAGCTACAAAAAGTATTAGGCTTGAAAAATGTTTTGAACAAAGGCCCTGTTGTCACATAGTACAGTTCTGCAAGAAATCCAGTTTGGGTTTATATTAGAAACATAGGTTATTCTGCATGGTGATTCTTCAATATCATCAAGCATACCTTTCTTAATATGTATGCTTTAAATAGACACAATTAGCTACCAAATCATTAAACATGAAGAAAGCTTGCTGGTTATAAACAAGAAATACTGTACAGCAACTGTTAAATGAAGCATATCACAGGCACAGTGGTGCTATTGTTTTAATATGTATTGTGTCTTCATTGTTGTCATTATCTGCATATAGTGCATTCATAATATTACTTCAAACATGGCAAAATATGATGTGTAGTCCCCCAAAGCGCCCATGTTATTATCTTTAGTGATGGGCGAATTTATTCGCCAGGCGCGAATTCGCGGCGAATTTGCGCGATTCGCCGCCAGCGAATAAATACGCGAAACACCCGAGAAAATTCGTGGCAAAAAATCGCCGGCGTCAAATTTTTTTTTTCGAAAAAACGGACGCTGGCGCCAAAAACGGGCGCCGGCGTCGAAAAAACGGGCGCCGGCGTCAAAAACGAGACGTCGGCGCGATTTCGTGAATTTTTCGCCGTTTCACGAATTTCGTGCGAAATTGGCGAATTTTTCGGCGAAGCGAAACGGCGCAAATTCGCCCATCACTAATTATCTTGTGTGTGAGGCTATTATTTATACTCTGTTTAATGCATTCATACTGACAAGAGGAGACTTAAAGGGATTCTGTCATGATTTTTATGGTGTACTTTTTTATTACTAAATTACACTCTCTACATTGCAAAAAATTCATTGTACCACTTAGGAGGCACATTTATCAAGGGTCGAATTTCATATTCATGTGAGTTTTTTAATACTCCCTTAAATTCGATTGAATTTGAAATTCGACTTGTATTAGTAAAATTGAATTGTAAAAATGCAGATGAATTTAAATTACCTGAAAACTCAAATCAAATTCATCTGAATTCGATCAAACTCAATTCGAGTTTTTTATCTGAAAAAAACTCGAATGTCAGGATGGCTGCAAACATCTCAAAATTGCTCAATGGACCTCTCCCATTGACTTATACAGCAATTCTACAGGTTTTAGGTGGCGAATAGTCGAATTTGAATTCTTAAATGGCCTGAGTATGATAAATCTTAAAAATTTGCATCGAGTTTGGATAATTCCCTAGTCAAATTTGACAGTTCTGACCATAACATTTTTGAAAATTCTTATTCTAATTTTCTATACGACCCTTAATAAATCTGGGCTTTATGTTATTCTACAACCTATAAATGTATGTTTTAGTTATAATATTGGTATGTAGGCAGCCCACTCAGGTCATTGTGGCTGATCCTGTGCTTTCATTGAGAGCAGTTCAGAATGGAAGCTCAGAAAAGCTATTGTTTCTCCTACTAATGAAACTAGAGGAGTTGCGGCTGGGCTTGGGTGGTTTACTATTGAGTGCCATTCTCATATCTACCATTAGTTGTGGCATGGGAGCATTTTTAGCAATGCAGGTGGCAGGTATCCTGTTACCTTCCCATAGTATTGTTGATAGGCTGCTTGGGAGTAGGGGAAGAGAGGGGTGACATTTATCCAACTTGCAGTGCAGCAGTAAAGAAGTACTGTATATCAGAGCACAAATCACATGATTTTGGGCACTTGCGAATCTAAAAACATGTCTCGTACCACATCAAATTTCAAAATTAAATATTAAAAAATCTGTTTGCTCTTTCAGAATACTTATTTCCATGCAGAATTCTGCCAAAGGAATGCTAAAAACTTAAGTATGTTTTCCCATAACATAAATCATTTAAAATATGGGCTGTAGAATGTAATGTGTGCTACACTTCATGATGGAACTAAAACCATTGCAAAATACGCTCCTTGTATTGCAAGCATTCGTATCCCTATAAACCCCACATTGTGATTAGTCTGCAATTAATTGAAAAAGTTTTTCTGATACATTATTTAAAGGGATTCTGTCATGATTTTTAAGGTGTAGTTTTTATTTCTAAATTACACTGTTTACACTGCAAATAATTCACTCTATCATGATTTTTTTAGTTGCCTGGTCATGTGCTTTCAGAAAGAGCCAGCACTTCAGTTTCTCCAACTCACTGCAACCGAAGGTGTCACAGTAGGACAGAGATTTTTACTATTGAGTGCTAACCTACTGAGGGAAGGGGGGTGATATCATTCCAACTTGCAGTGCAGTAGTAAAGAATGACTGAGGTTTATCAGACCGCATGAATGGGGGTACTGGGAAACTGACAATATGTCTAGCCCCATGTCAGATTTGAAAATTAAATATAAAAAATCAGTTTTTTCTTTTGAAAAAAATTGATTTTAGTGCAGAAGTCTGCTGCAACAGCTCTATTAACTGATCTATTTAAATTCATACTATCTCATGTATATAACTACAAGTGAAAAGTGAACTTAGATAAAAGGGATAATACAATTGTAGTGATATTATGATAGTATAAGGCCAGAAGGGGGTTCCTAAAGGGTTGCATAATAATGTTATAACAAAATTTGCACCAGGTATAAAAAACAAAAACCAGTGTAGTGCAGTAAATACTTGCACCCTTTAGAACCCATGCAGGGTTGTTTTGTTTTGAGCATATTACACTGATGGTAAAAACTATGCCCTGCATTGTGCACTATATTTGAAATCTGTTTCAAAGCTGAATACAGCAATGCAAATGTAAAAGCACATTTTGTACTAAACACCAGCTCTTCATTTGTTTTGTATTTTTGTGGCTCCACCACCAGCTGTCTTTGCACTCAGATTTGTGAGATAAAGGCAATGTTAATGTCTAGAGAAATGTTTAACCTCATTTTTTTTTCGGTTATTCATCTGCTAAGGTACAGTAAGAAGCTTTTAAAAGGGATGTATGGTCAAAAATTAAAATCCCCAAACCCCAAATGCAACTCAAAATCGGCTCATGAAAAATAATTAATTGCAATTTGAAAAAGGCTTCTATTTATTTCCCAAAGGCAAAGGGGGATTTTAATTTTTGACCATACATCCCATTTAAAGAGAGGTGCCTATAACAAGACATATAACTGAATACAGGATCCATCATTCTGTAATTAAAAAAAAAAAAACACAGTTGATCTCTGTACATGGCAGTAGCTGTTATCAATCTTTAGTTTTCAGTACACTTAAATATACCAGACAAGGACAATATAATAGTGAATGAACATTTCTAAAACGGGAAATCTATCAGAGTTTTATTTAAAATTAACATAATCATTTATAAGATAAGAAGAACAGGGAGACCTGTCTCCTTATTATAAGATATTTCATATCGTACTGTGAGCCTGTGGTGGCACTCTACGGCTTTCTTTGTGTTAGTTTCACCTGCAGTAGGCAAGTTGGTGTCTCACATTATAAGAAGAGATGAATGGCTGTGAAAGCCCATTAAGCTAGCATAAATCACATGTAATTCAAAAGTAAACCCCAATGTTAGATTGCAGCATGGCTTAATTAACTTATCAAGAGCAACAAAGTCTACAGCTGAGTGTCTCAGTGGGCCATTTAACTCTCTGCATGAAAGAGGAGGAGGTATATGGATGTGTGTGTGTGTATAGAAAAAACATGGAGGAGCACACCCTACAACTTGTTTAGCAACTTGCCCGGTGCTGGTAAATAAGATAAATAAAGTGACATAGTACTGAACTCAACGGGAAAAGTTATAGTAACATTGAAATATGACCCTCACACACAAATGGTGGTGTTGCAGTTACTCCCATTTAAAAACTCCAAATATTGGAAATAGGAAATTATATGAACATTTCCACATAAAAATGATTCCAATTTCAACAATCTTAACCCCAAAAAAATAAAATAACATGGTCTAACATTACAAAATGTAAGGTAAAGGTCAATCAACTATCTGTTTAGGTGTTTCTCTCTCAATAACTAAATAATCTAATTGAACTATGTAATATATCCATCTTTATATAAGTAAATAGTGTCTGAATTCTAGGTTAAGGGAGGGAGGAAGAGAGAGAGAGAAAGAGAGCAAAACGTTTTTTGAAGGTTACGCTAAATCAAAAACTCTGCATATGCATAAGAAATAGCATCAAGATTTTGTCAACATTCTGCCATTTGTTTATGGATGATTAACATATTCTTGTCTTTTTTTTACAGACCAACAACCAAAGAAAACAACCACAAAAATGCAACTTGGCAAAAAATAATAGCACATCTTCTAACACTTGGACAATGGATGGTGTTTCAAGTGACACACCTAATCCACCAGAAACAGGAATGCCAATTGTTCATCATACTGAAAATGTAAGAGAGGATCGTGTTGTCATACACTAACCATCTTTTGACCATCTAGCTGGCCAACAACACACCTATATAGTGTTTATGGTGCAACAATATATAACATATACAGTATGCTGGTAATAACCCAACAACAACACCACCACTTTATGAGGTTCCAACAGCTAGACATCATGATCCTTTTTTACACAATTACCATCTATATCCTTCTTCCAATGTGTCTCCTTATATGTGGCCTACACAAAGGCCTTTTTTGCAACAATTGATGCCCACAACAGCAATGTCCACTCCAAATTCAACAAATACTTTAAATACTGAAAAAGCAAACACTGCATTAGAACAAAATAATCCAATAGCTTTATTGAGTGTTTGTACAAGCCCAAATATTGACGTTGTTGATAATTCAACAATCTTAAGTGAAAAAAGGTAGACAATACAAGTCATCCTGTAAGTGAAGTAGAATGTGAGCAAGAAGAAGTGCAATCACACGATGATGCTGAATTTTCAGAGGAGTCAGAGAATAATCAAGAACCATCAGAAGATAACCATTCTGAAGGTGCGCTGGGTCAATTCCATGTATCAGATCAGGTATTCCAATCTTTCAAAAATTCCTATGTGAAAACACAAATAAGATGCCATAATGATATGGTGAATTTGCAGCATATGAGAAATAGAGATATTTTTAAATTACATTTGAAGTTAGTAAGAATGGAAAATAAGAATTATGATTTGGTCACAACACTGAAAAGAATGGAGCACAATCAAACTGAACTCCTCAAGCAAAATTTGACCATACAACAACCAGGGTCAGAACGAGAGGTAGGCAGAAGATGGGGGGGGTGCTGAGCAGGTACCTGTTCAAGATTCTTCTGCCTACCCCTACTCCAGATTCACCCCCCCTCTGTTGCTTGCTCCTCAGTCCCTGCCTCCCTCCCTCCCCTGTCCATCCCTCCCTCCCCTGTCCATCCCTCCCCTGTCTGTCCCCGCCCTCCCCTGTCCATCCTTCCCCTGGCCCAAACTGCCCGTTTCCCCTTCTTGCACCTACGTTATTGTGCACGCACGCGTACACACGCACAGGGGGCGGGGCTAGCTGACCAGGTTGCCAGCAATACCTGTTTGAAATCAGGTGTTCATTGGCAGATATTGCTTTATCAATGTGAAAGCTTGTAGAAAACACTAAAAAAAGCTCTGATTTAACTCCTATATCTAGTACCGACAACAAACCAACCACTCTGAATTGTTATATGACACAATGGCCATAGAAAAACAGATTGTATCAACAAGATTGCCTGTGTTATGCAACCGGCTGAGACAAGAAAAGTGCTATAGCATGTCCGATTTAAAAAAAAAAAGGTAAGAAATAATTGTTAAACATGTATAAAGCCATAGTTATTTTTGGTAAGACTTTATTATTGTTCTGATATGTCTAATTTGTGGATATGGTATTTTGCTTGTAACATTTGCAGCAAAGTGCCTTTTTTATTTGACACCAATGGTCAGGTGTTTGTAAATGGATAGAATTTACAAACATCCACAACAAAAAGCATTCTGTTGTAAGGAATTGTATTTATTTTTTGTAATAAAAATGGTGCCAAAGATTTGTTGTTTTTTGTAACGGTCAATTAAGGGTCAACATTTATTACCCTACACTTTTAACTAATACAGAAGGGTAAATCTAGCTTAAAGTGGACCTGTCACCCAGACACAAAAATCTGTATAATAAAAGTCCTTTTCAAATTAAACATGAAATCCAATTTCTATTTTTTATTTAAGCATTCATAGCTGTTGTAAGCTCATTTAAAAATTTCAGCTGTCAATCAAATATTGTCTGCCCCTCCTCTATGCCCGTGGCATAGAGGCGGGGCAGACAATTACTTTCACTTTCAATTCAGCACTTCTTAGATGTCACTGCTCTCCCCACATTCCCCCAGTTCTCTTTACCATATAATTGTGTGGTCAGGGCATGGGGATGGACATCGGGTCCCCCATTCTGGTGCACAAACAAGATTCTGAGATGATACAAGGCTTTTCTTAATAACAGTGTCCACAAAATGGCTGCTGCCTGCTTGCTATAATTTTGAAATCCCAGACTGAAGGAATCAAGATTTAAATAATTTATATAGTGTAGTTAAAGTTCATATTCCTTGACTAATCTGATAAAATAGGATTTTGAATAATTTTTTTGGGTGACGGGTCCCCTTTAAATGTTAAAAATAAGGTTTACTTACATGTAGTCAAGACTTACTTCCAATTCTATAGAAATGTGCAGATTAAGGAAAAATGTCATTCACAGACAGACATGCGTAGAATGTTGTTTTATAATTGTATATCAAACATATAGCTTTGCTTGTAACCTTAGACTATATGATATGTTACTGAGATGTCTACTTTAACAAGCAGCGTGTTTGAATGAGAGAGTGTAATGTGAATTGGAGAGGGTGTTATAGAAGCAAGATGTTGATAATGTTTCAGTTAACAGCAAAAAGTGCCTTCATGTAAAAAAAGCAATTTTGTGTGGTGGGGACACTAAGAAATGTTTATAATAATGTAATGTGCAAATTATCAAAGTCGAAGGATTTACCGCAAATACTTCGATCGATCAAAGGAAAAATTGTTCGATCAAACGATTGAACGATTTGAAGGATTTTAATCCATCGATCGAAGGATTTTCCTTTGATCAAAAAAAGCTTAGAAACCTTATGGGGAAGGTCCCCATAGGCTAACATTGAAGCTCGGTAGGTTTAAAGTGGCGAAGTAGGTAGTCAAAGTTTTTTTTAAAGAGACAGTACTTTGACCATTTTGATCAAATGGTCGGATAGTCGAATGATTTTTAGTTTGAATTGTTCAAACGAAGTCGAAGTCGTAGTTGAAGGTCGTAGTATTGTATTCGATGGTCGAAGTAACCAAAAAACTTCTAAATTAGAAGTTTTTTTACTTGGAATCCTTACTTGGAATCCTTCACTCCTTAGTAAATGTGCCCGCTAATAAGAATCTCATGTGTGAGAGCATTTTAAATGAACTTACAAGAGAAGTGTCCATGAATGATTTGCTGCCAGACCTTCTTCCAACGTTGGCCTGCATCTGCGGGATGGACAGGAGGATCTTCAGCTTGCTCATCACCTGCAATAGCTTCAGGTAATTGTAGATCCATCCAATAGCTGATAGCTGTCCACTGCAATATGTAAAAAGTGGGCTGCTAAAATGATATCACACACTTTACTAGAGGAATAATGCAGAAGACCCCTCTGAATGGTCCAAACAGCTGAAGCGCATTTTGAGTAAGCCAAATGCAAGCTCAGTGACTTGTCTGGCCTTTGATGTACCTATCTTCACCAGGTGTGTCTAGATTAGCAATTGAAGTAAGCAGTCAGTGTCAACACCCATAACCAGCATCTCCTGAAAAAGATTGGATATATGCTTAAATCAATATAATGAGTTTTAGCATTCTACGTAGATTAAACTTTATAACAATTTTACACTTTACATTGCTCTTTTGGCATCTTTAAGTCTACAACTGCATTTTAGTTTTTGTTAGTGGGGGGACAACTCGTTTTGCCAAAAAAATTACGCCCATAAACTTGTATGGCGGCGTGCGTCCAAAAAAAGTCTATGGGCGTCAAAAAAATTTTTGTCACGCGGCGAAATTGTTTTGACACCCATAGACTTTAATGGCCTAGCGGTGAATTTTTGACGAAACGGGTCAAATTCGCCCATCCCTAGTGTTTAGTAGTAACACATCTCACAAACATCATATAGACATAGGGACTACACACTAAGGATGGATTTTGTCAAAGAATGACTTGTAATATTTCATGTTAATTAATAATTGCTTGGCACTCTTTAAACCAAACGAGTGTGTAATAAGAGTTCTAAGATGTTTGACATGACTAAACTTTGTCAACATATTTAGTATTATATTGAAAGTTGAAACAATACTTACCTACAAGCCAGCCACCACTTAGTTGACCAAATTCAAAATGCCTGTAGACTGATGAATTGCACATTATATAAGAATTGTGTGTGCTTCCGGGGAAGGTGGCAACAACGCATATTTGAATCACAAATGATTTGAGTGTTGATTCAATGAAATGGCTTTCTGTTCAGACATAGAGCTCTCTTTTCACTTGCAGCCACACCTGTCTAGGTATTGGGAAAATTGATAAATAAATGACAGCTTGTAGAACTGTGACTGAGAGAAAGTGGGTTAAGACATGCCACTGACAAGACCTTCTGATGACTAGAAGTTGCCAGATGCCAGAAAATGACAGGTTGCCAATAACTCGGTGAAGCCCGGAACTGCTCTATTTGCAAGTGCCAGAGGATTAATATCATTTTTGATAAGTACCGAGATCCATGAGACACTGGCTATTAAGTTGATATTGTTATGAAAATTTAAGAAATACAAATTAGACAAATAGGTCATATATTTTGAATCAATTATTTTTATTAATGAAATAATTATTGGTGTAGCTGTAAATGCCTTTAAAAAAACTTTACAGCAATAAGGCGCATGTGTGAAAATAGAAGACAGAAAGAGGGCAAAAAGGCTTTAGAGATAGAAGAAAGAGCATTCCCGCCATTTCAAAATGGCGTTGAATTGTGAAAAGTAAGCATTCCCGCTACTTTCAATGGGCCGTTAGAAAGTGAAAACATTGGTAACGGAAAGATATATTGGTTAATGTGATAAATCTTTAGTGCAATGAATTGCATAGTGGACACGAGAAAAATAGCACTTTCACAAAATGTACCATATCGCACTGAATTTGATCGAGTCTTCTAAAAAAGGTTAAACAAAAGAAATATTCCTGTCTGAGCCATTTTATGCAGCAATAACAGCAAAAAGAAAAAGTTGGGGTATCCTTGCCAAATTATATATTTTGGTAATGTTTGGTAAGTAAACTGCAGTAAACATCTACTGCATGCAAATGTGTGTTGCCTATTTGCAGATGTACTGCAAATGCACAGGTATATATTATATTAGAAACTTAGGAACAAATAAACTATTAATTATGGCATGCACAACAGCTGGGGCACCCTTCCAATTGTCTACTGTTTTTAGAGGGACCTCATTAGGCCTTAAAAGCATTAGAAGTTGTCATCTGTTGACAGCTGCAGTGCTGAATACCAGCTCTATTACCAGAAACATTGGGCTGTCACTTAACAAATATGGGCCAATATGTGATTTCTAATACATTTTTGTGCACCATATCAACTTTGTATTAATAGAGAATACAGAAGACCCCTGTAACAATGCACCTTATTACAATAATTACTATTCAGCTGTACTGCCAGTTGATGGTTGATGAAACAGATCGACATAACTTAAGTCTACTAGAAAATCATGTAACCATTAAATAAACCCATTTGGTTGACTTTGCTTCCAATAAGGATTAATTATATCTTAGTTTGAATCAAGTACAAGGTACTGTTTTATTATTACAGAGAAAAGGGAAATCATATTTAAAAATATGAATTATTTGGATAAAATGGTCTATGGAAGACCATTTTATCAGTTAGCAGTTTGTAGCACAACCTTTTACTTTTCTACACCATAGCTTGTGTCATCCACAACACCGCCTTAAAAGTGTGCCATATTTCCAATGTTACAGATCGCTCTATTAGATTGACATTGGACACTGGCAGAGCAGATACACCAATAGCTCAACATTTTCTTACCCATAAACACTCTCTAGCAAGTTTACGGTGTATGTTGATTGATCATGTGCCCATCCCATCACGTGGTGGCAACCATGAGAAACTGTTATTACAGATGGAACTTTATTGGATAAACAGACTGAATACCTTTAACCTAAACAAACTCAATGAACTGGTGTTTTATTCTTCTCTTTTCTGAGTTGATTTTTTTTGGAACAGCATCTGATGAATTGAAGTAGAACATTGTATTTCTAAGTTACTAGGTGGTTCTGCAGTATGTATTTGTATTATCTTTAGTGTAATTTGACTTTATTAGGTGATATTTACCTTTAAAATTATGTTTTAGGTTTGACCACTTTGCTTTGTGGCTGAACTCTTTCTCACTGGGTGTTCCGGTTTTTCTTTCTTACAAGCATGGATGCCATGGTGGCTGGCAGCGGTTATTAACTAGTAAGCTTCCAGTTTGCCTATTAATTAAATATATCATAGTCTTGTTTGAATTTGGCAGAGTCTAATAATTAATTAGTAAGCTTCCAGTTCACCTATTAATTTCAATATATTAAACCCCTTTTTAAGATAACACACTGCCCGCAGGGACTTATTATGAACATCGGGTAATACAATCAATTAGTCGCTCATAGAAAAAACATATAATAACCATTATTAAAGATGTAGTTGTCATTCATCTGTATTACACATACACGTGGAATTTGTTTGTTCATTGCACAGGTGGGATTTTAAGTAATGTATGAATGAAGGGGGAGGTATATGGGGATACACTTTCACTCACGTTTGTGATGTCACAGTAGGTTCGTACCAAACACGGTATTTAACATGATGGATGTATATACATTTTGTACTTTGAAAAATGCAGCGAAACGTCAGTATGTGCCAAATAAAAATGTATTGATCGGTTTTGTTTAATTATATATATAAAGGACCTGCACTCCAATATCAGAGAATCATAATACTTGAACATTCATATTTGTGCATCCAACATTTTGTCCCACATTATTGCCTTTATCCTTGATATATACAGTACTGATACATTTGCGTGTACTTTTTTTTATTCTACTGTACATAATTACACAAATAAAATAGTAATCAAAACATATACGTTTTTAATTAACACTAGAAACTTCATTTTAACTAGTATGTGTAAAGTAAAATCAATAAAATCAACATGATGACTTGGTTTATGCAAAAAAAAAATATCTTGAGATGATTAAATATGCTAAATATTCAGTACATGTCTTGTTTAAGTTTCTCGGTTCTGGGTGTATCTGAGCCATCAGTAATCACACTATGATCACTATAATCTTCATCTAACAAGTCAGAAAATTACACATTGTTTTTCTCAGGAGACTGTGTGCACAGTGATGATATAGATAGTATTTTATTACCATTGAACATATTTCTGACATGTTTATTGGATTGCTAGGTTTAGAGTATATAGCATAAAATTTAAGCAGTCCTTGTACAGTATGTTACATTTAGATCAAAACATAGAGGTTACTGAGTATACAAAGTACCATATTTATTCCAATAATTCAAGTATTTGAAATGTAGACTGTGTCTAGTTGATACTCAAAGTTGTCAATGAGTTTTAAGTTCACTGGCACTCTACGTGTAGTAGAAAAACTGAAAAAACTGTGACTGAAATGTCAAAAAGTTGATGAGTCACAGTGAACCAAACAAAAATTAATGACAGGGCTCAACCCATCTGATCCCACACACTGTTTGGAGAATCTGAATCCATTTTAAGTTCTTTATAGATTTTGTGAAAGGAGTGAGGATAACAAGGTATAACAAGTTCCTCTTCTATTATATTAATACAAACCCATTAGTGGACAAAGCTGTCAGGTTTAAATATCCAGGTTTTAAAGAGCTGCATTGGTATGTAGATGACATCCTCACTCACCGGGTCTCAATAGGCTCACTGTGTGTTTGGCTCATTGGCTCCACACATAGGTGACCAAACTGGACAAAGATTTGCTCATTTGGTGACCTCATCATTTCAGCTCATTTGGCAGATCTTTAAATGTATGGCCAGAACATGGAGTCATCCCAATATCTAGCAGCACTACAACAAGAGTCCTTACAACCCGATACTGCACCTCCCAGAAGTCACCAAACTAACAGATTATTGACCTCTTATCTAAACTAATCCTTATAGGATCTACCCCCCCCATGCTATTCGCCATAACTGAGCTGACTGTTTAAATTGTTATTGTTATGTTTACATTTATTGCCATAATCACTCTACTATCTGCTTCATGGAAATCTGTAACAGTATGTCTTGTGATTTTGCTTTATCACTTCGAATAAAAACAAGTTATAAAAAAAAAAAAATGTATGGCCAGATAAAGCTATGTGCAAAATTTGAGGCTTGCAAAATAGAATGTGCGGTTCCTGCACATACACTTTATGGGGGAATTAGCGTTTGGTAGGCAGGTAAGCAAAGGATTTTGAGCTTAGAGACAGGCACAACAAGGCTTCGGACAAAACACAAGTTTATTTAGCACTGAACATTCCCAACAAAAGGCAACAGAAAATGTTCAGGGTACAGTTCACCAACTTCAAAGCAAAATGTTCAGGGTTTCCCCCCACATTGGGCTCTCACCATCGAGGGAAACTCTCACCTTCTGGAACTTCAGAGCACTCTGGCTTCTCACTCCTGCTGGCTTTCTCTTCTGGGTCTCAGCCTCACTAGCCTCTGCTAGTCCCTTCTCCCCTCCAGGGATTTAGACTCACAGCCTCTTGTTGGCAGCAAAACTCCTTCTGCCAGGCACTGTCTCCCCAGCAGCACCACACTTCCCTCAACTCTGGGATGGAACACAGCCCTATAACTGTAGTTCCTCTCTCAGCTGCCACTTAATTACCTGGCTGAGAGGGACTATTAACCCTACCTGAGCTGCATAAATTAGTCCTAATTAGTGATGGGCGAATTTGCACCTTTTTGGTTCGCCGAAAAATTCAGCGTCTTGTTTTCGACACTGGCTTCCGTTTCGTGAATTTTTCCATTTTTTGATGCCAAAGAATTTTCGCCACAAATTCGCCCTGGCGAATAAATTCGCCCATCACTAGTCCTAATTCTGTAAGACTAAGAACTGTAAGTGTTTCTAAGTGTCTCCAAAACATAATTTTTGCACACACTTATGGAGAATTATATATTTACTTAGTAACTTTCAATGTATGCACAATAAATTAATTTGGCAGTTTCCTTTACATTGAAAATATCTAATATATAATCAAAAACATCTAATACCTAATATATATCATATCTATATATGGAAATGGAACAATAGTATACTGCCTGTTTAAAGGCTATGGAAAGAGTAACAAAGAACAATAGTTCTGGAAAAAGTCCATAGGTCACTGTATAGAGATTTCAGTGGAAAGACTTGTTAGTCACGTGCTTCACATTGTAATCGGACCTGTCCCAGCATTTCAATCATCACAATTCAGCAGTGTTAGTGAGAGAGTCCTGAATTCTGCTGAGGAAATGTGAAAAAGTTTTAAATGGAACAAAATTAAGAAAAGTTTGTATTTTGTGGTATAATTTTATATTTATTATTCCAATACAATGATTATTACATGCAATGGCCAAAAGGCACAACTTTAATAGGAATAATCTTTTATTTGTCTGCCTTTGAATGAGACATTTAGAGGCCCAATTATCAAAATTCATATTTGTGTTTAGTGAAAAACTATTTTCACTAAAACCACAAATGTCAAATCATTTATTTAAAGGAGAAATTTAGCGAAAATGAAAATTTAATATAAGTTTCATCATAATGAAATAAGAAACTTTCTAAATACAATCAATTACAAATTCTGTACCGTTTCTGAAATAATCAAGTTTATCTTCACTATTCCTCTCTCAGCATCTGTTTCTCCTCATTCTGTCTTCATTCAGAAGTTGGGTGTCAGATGTTGTCCGACTAGCGGAATAGATCGAGCCCATCGCAATGTGCCATAACACCCCAAGCCACCCTTCCGACCTTCCACCCTTCCGCCTGTTCACCCACCAGTCTCTGCAGATAAACCGTCCCTGCCTAACAATTTTAAAATAATTATAAGAAGTGCCACATTGCGATGGGCTTGATCTATTCCGCTAGTCGGACAACAGTGCTCAGATTTTCGGGCCAAATGTAATGGAAGGGTGGTGTGGGAGGAAACTGCATATGATACCGGAAGGTTTGCGCCTCCATTGATCACCCTGCCACTCTCCTACAGCTACGGTATAGGAAGTGGCCGCGAAAAGGTCTGGGAGGGGATAGGAGACTGGGCTCAATAATCCCTCCTCGATGCAATTTTACTTGAGCTGACATTAAGGTCAATCTTAACTTCATACACATGTACAGTTATTTTGTAAGATAAAACTGTGTGTCGCCACACTCTGGTTTAACTCTATACAAGGTTACAAATTGACCTGTGATACCATTCGGCCCATTCTGTCCACCAACATACCGTGGGTCACCAGTATTTCGCTGCAGTTGAGATAGACGTGGCGAAACAGTTATTACTGTGAATTGAAACCCATACAACTATCTCAATTTCTGAAAACCGTTTATTAGCTGCTGACTTCAAGCCTATTCAGCTTCCGCACCTAACCTTGTTTTTAATCATGTAATATAAACATCTTTTGCTTCATATCAATTTTAGATGGTTAATAGTAAAAGTTAAGTTTTATTTATTTTTCTACCATTGGGACCTCAGATTAAAAGAGTGGGAAGGTGCAATACTATGGGTCATACTTTTTTCTTTTTCTGGTCGATTTTCCATAATCCTTACCATCTTAGTTGCCCTTCTCTGGTCCCTCCCAAATGAAATAATGCCCCATTTGAGCACTGGAGACCAAAACGGTATAGTACATTCTAGATGGGGCCTTACCAATGCTCTGTAAAGTTGAAGAATAACCCCCTCGTCCTGTAAATCTATGTCCCTTTTAATACAGCTCAAGACCTTGTTTGCCCTTTCAGCTGCTGAATGGCCATTAATGCCACCCATTGTTAAACTCCCACCTCCGAATTGACCATGCTTACTGTTATGAGCAATCTAGTTTAAATACATTAGAATTTGATGACCTATAAAAATACTAGTAATGGTACAACAACACAATAAAAAATTGTTGCCTTCTTTAGTTTTATAAATGTCTCTTTAAATAAGTTTATTCACATTGTGCAGATTCAGGCACCAGTTCCTAAATATGACATTTGAGATGGTAAAAACAAAATCTAGAATAAGGTGACCTACATAAAAGAAAAATCTGGCAAAACTGTTACATTGGAAATTAAAGTGAAAGGAGGGTATATAAATCCAAGGGCATATCAGTTTATTCCCTAAAGAACTTTCCATCATTTGGGTTTTACAGATGAGCCAAGGCCCTCCCAGGAGGTTAGATTTCTCCTTCAGGAGATACTTCTATTCCGCAAGGTCAGTGAAGCCTTACAATTCATACTGTAAAGTGCATTGGCTTCAACAGTAAGCCTACTGGAATTATTGCAAGATTTCTGTATATCTCAATTGTCCCCTGATATGGGTCATTTGAAATAGGGTGTGCTCATGTTGCAGAGGTCATTTTCTCAAAAAAGTGTTTATTTGGGTGTAATTACAGACATTTGGGTGTAATTATTTGGGTGTAATTTCAGACATTAATATATTACAGACATGGGATCTGTTGCCAAGAATGTTTGGAACTTGGAGTTTTTCAGAAATCTGAATGACCGTACCTTAAAAATCATTTCAATATTTAAAAAAACTGCACTGTTTTGCTACCAGCATGGAGTCATATTGGCTAAGTTACCATAAACTACAATGTACTGTTGTGTTATTACAGAGAAAATGGAAATTATTTAAAAAAAGATCATAGTATTATGATTTGCAATGAAGTCCAGTATTATCCCTTAATACCCCTTCAAAAAGCTTTCCTAACACTGATGTCAGACTAACTGACCTATAGTTTTACGACCCAGAACGGGATCCCTTTTTAGCGGCACCACATTAGCAATGCGCTCATTCTTCTATGTCCCTCATTTTGATGGACTTTGGTCTTTTTTCAACCGAATCTAACTATGTAACTACTAACTCTGATTTTACTGGAGGCTTTTTATCATAAGAAGAAAATTATACTGTTAAAAATAATATACATATTAATATCATTGTGAGAATACACAACATACCTGCTGGTTCCTATCTACACAATGTTCAGTGTCTGTGTAGCTCTTTTGTGACATTCATTCATACTGTACATAACTGATATACAGTAAATTGTTGTATTTCTAGTCTGAACCAATGTGCACTGCAACATTTTATGTGATACATAGATTTTTATAGCTTCAGTACTGGTAAAATAATATGACGTTCATATCATATCTGATTTATTCACCTTCATTAGACGTTTTTCCTTTAAAAAGGTACTGTACCATTTAATTTGCATCTTTTGGAAGGCTTTATTCTTCACTACTACTGATAAAGTTACATATTGGAAACCAAATGAGACTTTTTTTTACCCAACTGCCTTATAAATTGACTTCTGTACAGTTATCTCTTAAACCACAGCACATAACTTAAAAACTGAACTCAAATTCACTCATTAAATATACATTGATATTTCATAAATTGTTAAAACATATCTACACACATCAAATACTTGTAATCAAAAGAGTATGAAAAAAGCTGAAAAGCTGATATCCTGTCCAACATTAGTCTTCCTTCTGGTGTTTTGATTTGGATAATACATTTTGAAAATTGATTTAAAAATACAGTATATAGTGATGCCGCTTACTTTGTTGTTTGCCATATTCTATCCCTGTAAAAAATAATATTTCTTTCCATTCTTTTTTTCATGTCTATCTGTATGAAAGCAATAATGGGGCAGTTACCAGGAGAAGAGTGCCCCCCTTAGTGATTATTCAAGTAGCACTTCTTTCCCCAGTCTGGCTGTGAGGTTCAGACACAGCCATATGATCCCGTCATTTAAGTTAGAGAACAGGGTAAGGCTAAGTAGTTATGCATTTAGGTACAGTAGTAACCCTATGCTTTTTGAGTTTATATAATGGTAACTTTTTGTATTCTTACATTATCTTAGATGTGAGCCTTAATGTTTATATAGGTACTTTTAGTTCTAACATTCTCCAGTTAACCGAATAACATTTATATTATATTAATGTTAATATAGTAATGGTAACTATAAGGAATTGCATATATATCATATATGATAATGGTGTATATCTATATATTATCTATCTATCTATCCATCTATCTATCTATCTATCTATCTATCTATCTATCTATCTATCTATCTATCTATCTATCTTCTATCTATCTATCTATCTATCTATCTATCTATCTATCTATCTATCTATCAGAACTACATTCTAGGAGCAGTTTCTTACAAGCTTGGCTGTGCATGCTATGACCATGAAAAGTCTAGAAAAACTCTGATTCCTTTGTTTGGGATTCTGACTTGTGGAGGCCCATTTACTAAGGGTCGAATATCGAGGGTTAATTAACCCCCGATATTTGACCATCGAAGTAAAATCCTTCGACTTCGAATATCGAAGTCGAAGGATTTACCGCAAATACTTTGAACGATAGAAGGAAAAATCGTTTGATCAAACGATTTTAATCCATCGATCGAACGATTTTCCTTCAATCAGAAAAGGCTTAGAAAGCTTATGGGGAAGGTCCCCATAAGCTAACATTGGTGCTCGGTAGGTTTTAAGTGGCGAAGTAGGTAGTCAAAGTTTTTTTTAAAGAGAGAGTACTTCAACTATTGATGGTCGAATACTCAAACGATTTTTAGTTCGAATCGATTCGAAGTCAAAGTCGTAGTCGAAGGTCAAAGTAGCCTATTCGATGGTCGAAGTACCCAAAAAAAATCTTCGAAATTCCAAATTTTTTTACTTCGAATCCTTCAATCGAGCTTAGTAAATGTGCCCCTCGGTGTGTTCAGAATCTAAATAGCTTGTGTTAAATATCCAGTAACTGACTTTCTGTGACACATGAAAGGAGATATCACCTACTGTAGATTTAGCTGGTTTGCAGGGAGTAGGGAATGGTCAGGCAAAATAGTGTTAATAAGAAGCCTCTCTGCCGAAACTCATGTGCATGTATGAAATATATGGAGTAAAAATGTCTGCATCCCTTGCACTGCTCCTGTTTCTGGCTTGCATTCAATCATTCCCCACTGTGACTAATGACTTTCATTGCATGCGTGCTGATCAAACTCATACAGGACAATGACTTTAGAAGTAGACTGGAGAGACAGGATGGTATCAGACAACAGGCAGACAGGATGAGATAAAGAGAAACTACTGACAAAAGTTTCAGACACAGTGGGCCCCTACAATGTGTGGGCACTGTGCAGATGGCCCTTTGCCCATTTATTAAAGCATGTATATCATGCAACAGAAAGACTAGTCATGAAAGGAGGCATGCTGGCTGTCGCCACAAGGGCACACGGGAATACTTATTTTCGGTATATCAAACTTGTTTTCTCTTTACAACTGCCTCAACCCTTATTCTATGTTAAATTATGTTTCTGTGTTATGACATTTGTGATAAACAATATTCTGGAAGAAAATTGGATTTAGCAGCTGTAGTTCAAATGTCAAGAAATGTATTTTATAGAGTCAAAGTAAAATAGTCATACATGGGACTGTCTTGTAGTGAAATACATAATAATCAAGCCAATTTATTAGCACAGTTTCAGCATTCATTCAACCCTTTCTCACTGCCTTCAAACTAATATCTAGTTATAAAAGTCTATATTAATGTGGAATATAAAAAAAGCATTACTCATGAGAAATGTAATTACACTTTTATCACTTTGATTTACTTGATTGTAATCAACTATTTCCCATGTTATATTAATGTTTAGATTATTTTGCATTATATAGCAGTACATTAACAAAAAATAATATCATTTTAATGATATTAATTTAAAAGCATCATTATATTTGGGGTATTTAACAATAAAATTCTAGTTTTTCTTTATTTTATTGATTCCAGTGGAGTAGTCCTATAGGCCAATGTTACAATTAGGAAGCTTTCAAATTTTTTAGAATTCAGTTGCATTTTTAGCCTTATAGAGAGTCCTATGTACAGAAAATGGTTTGGTTTACAGTCTGGTTTTGTCCTAGTTTACTTTGCAATTGCACCTAAAAAGGGTAATTGCCAGGGGCTTTTTTGCTTTACCAGCTGCTAAACGTTATGCCAATATTTTCCCCCTTCATTTGATGCGGTCGTCTTTTAGTCAACCTGTAGTTTAGACATAATGGAATAATGGATAATGAATATTTTGAGAATATATGAGTAAATATGTTAAATCAGGCAAAGGGAAACTAAAAAGAAAGAAGGAAAGCACAGAACACACCAAGCCCAGGGTATAGTCGGTCCTTCCTGCATTGAGAAGTGTATTTGTGTAGCCATTGCCTGTCCTTTATAATGGCTTCTTCAAACACTGAGCAATAAACTTCATAATTTACAAGAAAAAAATTAAAATTTTACAAACATTTAACAAAACAGTCCTTAAAAGAATTTTGTTGTGTGGCAAACCCAATATTGGGGCAAATTCAATAAAGGGCGAATATTCACCTGCAAAGGCTTTACCACACTTCACACCACTTCATCAGGCGAATATTCGCTACCACTACACTAACTCACTAAAATACGAAGTTCTGTCTCTGCAGCAGAACCATAGCGAAGTTTCGCTAGAGTTAATTCCCCAGCACAAGCATTTCATAGCAAACTTTCACTAATCTTCGTTTCTGCCTATCAATACTTCGTTAGTACACTTACGCTTAGGTCAATTTGAATAGGGCGGGTACATATAAGTCATATGGACGTCATTATTAGAGACTGCTTGAAGTGACCACTTACACATTACACATATTCAAGGATGCTAAATAAAGAAATAAGAGATCCTCTAATGCCCTAGTCATGAGCCCACCCAAAAACAAATGGTGCATGCCCCACAAATGGTAAAAAAATGCTAAAACAACTTTAAGAGTTGCAACTTTAAATATTTTTATTACTTTTCGGCATACAGGATATAATGTCACTGACATGAAACTGAGGAGGACGTAGCTCTTATCAGTTCACCAGGCCTAAGCTGGCGAAGGAAACTCTGGCAAAAGAGGAAAATATAGTCAATTTGCGGAATAACGATCAATTTAATTATTTTCAAATGATTTTTATTTGCTTTTTTAACTTATACAGAATAGACAGCAAATTATAACAAGGAAACATCTGAAGCTTATAGAGGAAAGAAAATAAAGGAAGGAAGAGGGAGAAATGGCTCACCCCTCTAAATGACCACCAGTGCATTTTCATACACATACTTCTAGACAAAACTCACAAATAAATAGTCATTAATCAGCCATCATCTGGCAGGGTACTCTACAACCTCATTGCCCTCACCTTGAGAAACAAATTAAGATGCTTCAGTCAGTTCAGTCTGGTTCACATGTTCTAGCTTCTGTCAGAGGTGCTTTGGCAAGGAGAGGGGTTAAACAAACCGAAAGCCTTCCACCAATCAACTGCTGGGGAAGGCTATTTAGAGACCTTGCATTGTTTACGCGACACCTGAGTTTTGTGTGTTGAATTGGATTGTTGTGGAATTGGGTTGTGTGGAATGCTTATTTTAATCAGTCAGTGAGATCCAGCTATCAGTTTTTGACCTTGGCCTGTCTGACATTGATATATGTTGATCATTAGGTACCGCATTGTCTATCTTATTGGCTGTGTTCTAGTTTCTGCTTCAATTTAATACCAGGTGCTCCACTATTGGTTCTCCCTTCTGTAGGGTTCCGGCTAGATTCCTGACTATGTTCCTGTCTCACCCCTTAGTACCATGTCTCCTCCTTTGTGTATGGATCAGCCTGTCTGACCATTCCTCTGCTCCCAGGCCGTTGCTCGCTCCCTGCCTCTCTGGTGATGTTATTAGTTATTGTGAGTTATAGTTCTGCACCCAGCTATACTTTAAAGCATGGAGCTGTGGCTGGTTGATATAATTCCTAGTATGATTGTGGGAATATAGTTCTAAAAAGCACCTTGAATCTCTAGGGTCCTACATTATGTACTGATATTACAGGCTCAGACACTTAGAGGCCAATTTACTAATTTTCAAAGTATTAAAAAAATGTGAATGAAATGTCTAGCATATTTAAGGAATGCTAGCTTATTTAAGGAAAAAAGTCATAATATTCCAAAGTGCATTTTTTTAGAGTTATATTGTTCTATTCATTTAAATGAGACTAGATGTAGAAACAATTGGTGGCTAAATGGGACTGTCGTGTTAAATTCCAACACATAAAACAAACATCTACACGTAAGTGACAAAGAGATGTAACCTTGATGTAACCACAATCAACAATCATTAAAGGCCAAGTAACACCAGGAAATCAGTGAAAGAAAATGCTATACTACCGTATATACTCGAGTATATACGGTAATTTTTAGACTAATGTTAACTTGGAGTTTCAATTTTCTTTAAATTTCAGTCAATAACTAAGTATCTAAGGTCCCGCTTATCACAACAGGATGGTTATGAATTTAAGACAACAGATGAAAACATACTAGAGCAAAATATTAACATAGTAACATAGTAGTTTTTGTTTATACAGTAGTAACATAGTAAGTTAGGTTGAAAAAAAAGGCACACGTCCAAGTTCAACCTTTTAACTCTCTTTTTAACTCTTTTTTTTTTTTTTTTTTAACCTGCCTAACTGCTAGCTGATCCAGAGGAAGTCAAAAAACCCATCTGAAGCCTCTCCAACTGCCCGGAAGGGGGGAAAAATTCCTTCCTGACTACAAACTCCAATCATGGAAAAAAACATTTACAGAATAAATACCCCAATATGTAATAAATGGAGCTAGGTTTGCCCTGGTGCATTAAACCTATTGCAACCAATACAATGTTGTTACTAGTAAATGCTATATGCTGATTGGTTGTTATATGCCATTGGTCTAGTAGCAAATGTGCACATTTTATTACATAACTTCAATAAACTAGAACAGGTATGGGACTTGTAATCCAGAATACTTGGTACCTAGGATTTCCTATATGGTCTTTCTTTAATTTGGATCATCATACTTTGTATACTAAAAAATAAACCCAACAGGATTATTTTACATCCAATAAGTATTCATTATATTTTGGCTGGGATATAGTACAAGGTACAAAAAAACAATATATTAATATGGTGTCTATGGGAGATGGCATTCCCATTATTCAGCTTTGTTAATAACATATTCCATACCTGTATTACTATATAGTAATGCACCAATTATAAGTGAAAGGTTTTTTTATGAATCATATTATATACACATATATACAGCATGTTATATCAAGTAATTGTTTCAGGAACACAAGTGTCATTTTACAGCAGTGCAGATACCCATAGCGTCCAATCAGGTAGCTGCTATCAATAATCACTTACACTGACTGCTGCATTTTAGGTTATGATGAATAACAGCTCTCTAGTAGGGAAATACTCCAAGTGACAATTTTTTTTTTTTCTAGCTTTCACACTGCATCAGGGATGCCTAAGACAAAATTGTGGCTTCTTCAAGTTTAGTTTAATATGGATGACAGTTACTATGATACAGAGCAAAAGGTGTGACATAAATGCATCTCTGGCGTCTCGGTCTCATCAACAGCTGATGGTGTAAACTACTCTATAAAATTTCACATCCTAAATCCTTATATCCTTCCAATGCTGCACACTGTGACAGTAATAAAGGTTGCCCGTTTGAACCTAGCCTAGGGCCTACTTCAGTATATCTATAAAAATATGGAAAGAAAATTTGTACACTAACACCTCAGATAAAGAGAATGCACAGTTGGAAATATTGGTCTGTTTTATTTCATTTTTAAAAATATAATTTTTCATTATCAAAAGAACAGCCAATTAAAAGCTAACATATAGCTTTGCACAAATGATCCCCAGCATAATCTGCATTTCTTAACTAACATTCATCACTAATTTATCCGTGCAGTTTGTGTCCAAGTCCAACTGCATTAGAATATGGGGGCTACAGGATGTCATATGAGACACTTCAGGGCAATTAAATGCAGCATTTTTAGGTATATTGTTTGCCCCTGCTTATTATTGCTGATCAAAACATTTCACATACAATGCTCTTACAGATGAAGAGTTTTATCTAAAGATTTGGCTGAGAAGGATTGCCAGGCACCATAATATAACACCATGTACAAAGTCAATCAATTACAATGTACATAATTAGAATATCCAATATAATGATAGGATGTAATTGAACAGAGTTTCTAAATATAATTTTATTTTTTTATTTTTTTTTTATGAAATCTCGTTTTATTGGATTTTTCAATAGTAAAATCAGGGGTACAGAAAGAAAAAGGGGAACACGGGGGACCAATAAATGAGACATTCCTTGTCACAGTTACTATTCAATACAAATGTATATGCTAATGTTAATATAACAATAAACATACCAGGCATATCATCACAAGAACATCAAGAGGGAAGGGACAAGTGTAGGGGAAGGGAGGTACCTTTATCTTGTTAGGGAATTTTCTTTATTAAATTCAATATCATACAAATAAACAAACACAAAGATAATCAGAACATTATATCATCAGAATGAAAACATCAAAAGGAGATATTAACATTTTCCCATAATCTAAGATTTCCCTTATAGATAACCTCCTGTGCCTTAATAACGAGGATTTCCCTTAACACAGCATTGGCAGTATATTCAATAGAATCAACATTTTGCACCGTTTCGCTTCGCCGAAAAATTCGCCCATCGCTAATCAACAGCCCGTTTTCTGACGCCGGCGCCCGTTTTTGACGCCGGCGTCCGTTTTTTCGGAATTTTTTTTTTTTTTGCCGCCGGCGAATTTTTGCCGCGAATTTTCGCGGGGGCGTTTCGCGAATTTATTCGCTGGCTGCAAATCACGTGAATTCGCCGCAAATTCGCGCCTGGCGAATAAATTCGCCCATCACTAATGTTGATTTCTTACAACGTAAATGCCATAAATAATACCGGATTAATACTGATATACAGTGTTTCCTTATTACACAGACAGTCCTGGATCAGAATCCGTATGCAGCTTCAGAGAAACATAAATTACTCAAAAAACCAAATCCCAGTTTTTTACTGACTTGATCATAAAAAGTTTTTGTTATTGGACATTCTACCAAAAAATGCTCCTGAGTCTCAGCCTCCCCGCAGTTCCATGGGCAGTTCCTATCCACCACATTCAGGTAACTGAGATTGCCCTTAACAAAAAGCTTACCCTGAAAAGCCAACCAAGAAATATCAAATAATCTTGTTAGGGAGCTGTCTGCTTGTAGTAATCTGTTGCTTTAAAGGCCAACCATCTATACCATCATGTACTATATATGTTGTAGTGTTTCGGAGAGAGGAGGGAAAGCTCTTCGAACCTATGTATTTTCTCTACTTTTTTATACCATTTTATACTCATCACCACAACAGCCAGCAAAAATTGGGCTAACCGCACAAGTGTAAGTGGAGGGAAGCTTTGACAGGGTTGAGCAAGCTAGAGGGAGTAGGGGAGGAGTAGAAAGGGTGAGTTCTTACCAGGCATGGAGAAACAGCTCAGACCAGTATTCCTCTAGTCTGTGTGATCAGCAAAGTGGTAGCAGCATCCCGCCCTCCTACTCTTAGGTTATGGAATCCTTGAAGGTTGGTTAGTATGCTGCTATGGCAGCTGGGTGAGCAAAAGAATGCTTACCAGAGTGGGGTAATGGGACAGTAGTCCCCTCTCTGTGGAGTGTGCTGGGTCCCAGGAGGTAAAGTTGAGTGAGGTAATTTGCTCCTACTTGCCCTTCCAGGTGCAATGTATTTTTGTGGCTGGCATGGTGGTGGCCCGTTCACTCAGTGGAGTATTTCGTTAGGCAAGCATTCCTGTTGGGTTGATGTTATTTATATAGTTAATGTTTAAATTGATATGGTTAATAAAGCTGCAGCTTTTTAAACTCCATCCTGGGCTTCAAGTGTCATTTTTGTAAACGTTAGGTTATGTATGGGGTTATGGAGAAAGGGTAAGACTTGTGGCCTTAATGCTGCCCAGGTCTCAAACCGCTCCAAATAGTAAGTAAGAATATTATTCTTCCGTGGTCATACTTTTTATACCATAAGGTTATATAGCACATCTTATGAGCCTTAAGATAATGGAATAGATAAGAAAAGTTTGCTCTGTTTAGTAAATGTTTCCACTAGAGGGGTAATATGCTGTTGATATAAAAGGAAGTTACATTCTACATGGTATTCAAAAGTGCCAAAGGTTCACGGGCCTCAACAAAGTGGTGTTTTTTTGTTTTGAGGACCCCCCATGTTTAACTGCATCCTGTTACTATACCATCTGATGATCAGAACACTTTTAAAAATTAACAAGTTTCATGTTGCGTGGTGGTATGGATTTGCTCAAAATAGAAAAGCTGATGGTTGTTACTGGATTGGCTGTTAAAAATGATGTTCAATTTTAATATTATTAATAGGCAGAAAGATAACAACAAGGGTGCTGATGCCATGAGGCGACACTCGCCTCAGGTGGCAGCAGCCCCTAAGTTGCGAGGGGCGGCAAAAGAGCAACTCCTTGTGACTTTAGGAGCCAAAATTCTGATTTTTGACTCATAATTTTAGCTCTGCTACTGCACTAGTGATGTGCCCCCCCCCCATACCCGCTCTTGCGCTTGACATGGTATGCACAGGGGGGGTGCGAGGGGGGTGGCATCAGAAAGGCCACCTCAGGGCACCAAAGAGCCTAGAAACAATAACAATAGAATAGCTGTATGCATGTTCACAAAAATGTTTCAACCATCCAAAATCCTAATTTACATCCTAATTTAAAGCACAGTTCGAAGTACCTCCCCCCCCAATTGGCCCTAGTAACAAATAACATAAGATGATAAGCCTGCTCATGGCACACACTAAGCCCAAGACTCATTTGCACCTGTCAGCATTGTGGTCTGCATCTTGGGACAGATTTACAGTTAAGAACAAGGCTGCAGCATCAACCATGGATAGACATAAGTTCAAAGTGTTACAGGTTCTACAGCTCAGTATTCTTTGCATTCCAGCAGTTGTCCTACTCATAGTAATTGAGCTTGCATGTCTTCCTCTTTTTATGTGATTAGTAGTGTAACCACTCTGCACAACTAGGACTTTAAGTGAGTTTATAGTTTTGCAGAGAGTTTTGACTCATACTTTTGATTAATATCCAAAATACGATCATTTATCACCCAAGACGCTGCCAAAATTCTTATTCACTCTCTCATCATATCGCGTCTAGACTACTGTAACTCTCTTTTAATTGGCCTCCCCCTCCAGAGACTGTCACCTCTCCAGTCCATAATGAACACTGCTGCAAGGCTCATACACTTCAGCTACCACTCCTCCTCTGCCTCGCCATTCTGTCAATCCCTGCACTGGCTTCCGTTACCTTTCAGAATCAAATTCAAATTAATGACACTGACTTTCAAAGCACTTCATAACTCTGCCCCACCCTACATCTCTGAACTTATCCCTATATACTCACCCAATCGCTTACTATGCTCCTCTACTGACCTGCTACTCAACTCTTCTCTCATTACCTCTTCACATGCTCGCATAAAAGACTTTGTAAGGGCTGCACCCCTCCTCTGGAACTCTCTCCCACGGTCTGTCCGACTTTCTCCCAACCTTTCTGCTTTCAAGAAATCTCTGAAAACGCACTTCTTTCGAGAAGCCTACCCTCACTCTGCTTAACTACCAAACGCAACACCACATACAATACCACATTTCTCACCCACTTAATCTGATCTTGCCCACTCCCACACCTTGTGTATTACTCCCTTCCCTTTAGACTGTATGCCTATGCATAGGGCCTTCCTCACCTTTTTGTACCTGTATTGATTGTAATGTTTGTTACTCCATATGTTCTATGTATGTAATACATGTGATGTAGTTGTATAATCACATTTACTTTACAGTGCTACGCAATATGTTGGCGCTATATAAATACATGTTAATAATAATAATAATAATAATAATAATAATTAATTTAGAGATCTGTGTTAAATGAATAATAAAACTCTGTTCTCACCATGAAAACCAATAACACTATTGTACATTTTGTATTTATTTTGTGAGGTTTTTTATCCTTACAATTAAGTGTCAAAACATTCAGTACACAGATAATGATGCAAAAATATTTTGTATTGAACTGTAATGTCTGAGTTGTGCTACTGTATAATAATGGAATTTTGCAAGTAAATTTAGAAGAGCTGGTAACCCCTACTTTAGCTCAGTTCTTCACCAACCAGTAAAGCGTTTACAAGCCACATACCAGGGAGGGGGTGCTTTTGCAGGTTTTCGAGATGACAAAATAAATAATTATATTCATACTAACTTTATTAATTGTAAAAAGATAGTGCTAACAGCAGTTTATCATGTGAACCAGACACAATTTTGTTGTCCTGGTGATCAGTCTCAAATGCCATCAATGTCTGATTCTTTAGTCACAGCCCTGGAGTTACCGCCACTGCATGCAGTTTGCAAGCGGAAGCAGGATGGAACCAGCTGTGCAAAGCAAAACTTTTTGAAAGTGCAAGGAACAGCTTTAGACAAAAGTACCTTTAATAAATGCGATATTTGTGCAATGACTGCGGCAAAACTTCAATGACTGCAATTGAGCTCTCTTATGTTTTTGGCTCCTGTACCAGTCGTTTAGCAATGAATATCTCCAAATATGCCATAGTAGCTCTCCATCTTCTTTTTTTCTTCTCCACAGCACCCATTGACCAGAGCTCAGCGACCAAATTACAATTTACAGTATTTATAATATATAAAATATAGAAGGCTGGTTAGTATATAATTTTCGTTCATATTACAGGGCAGCTCAGAAATCAGTGCATCCTGCATAAGAATGTAATAATCACCCCAGTAGCATCATTTTCTATAACAAATGTTGCCTCACACTCACTGTCTAAGGCTTTGATGTCCTATGGCTCTAAGCTTAGCTTCTCAACAGCTGCCAAGCCATACAGAGTATGTTTAGTGACACACAAAAAATCCAGGATGGGGATATTCTGTTCTATGAGAATCAAAATGATTGATTTTATAGGGCCACTGAACTCCTTGGCTTTTATCAGTGGCATAACAACTGTACAAGCACACACCCACAACCAGAGGTGGGCTGGGTATGGTTGTCAGTCTTCATACCACCCACCTCAAGCAAATGGCATGCAAGTGGGAAAAAGTTGCGTGCCTGGGCCTCCAACGTTTTTTATCCTGGGGGACTGATGCGTAGAAGTTAAGCTACTGGCTTGTTTAGTAAGTTCAGGCTATAAATACAATTTCATCGTTATTTACACACAATACAACTATAAATAATTTAACTAGGAATGATATAACCCATACAAAAGCACTGGTGCTGACTGCCTTTACACAGTCTAATCCCTTTCTGCTATATTCCCTCAGCTAAGAGGACAGGCATCTTCTTTATGCCCACCTGGTAATTAAAATATACATTACTGCAAATGCAATACAAGAAGCTCTTCTCATATTTGGTCCATTATTATTTATAGATCCAGGAGGACTTGTGGGCCTTTATTTTGGCTCTAACAAAGAAACCCTGCCATAATTTCAGTTTTAATTTCAGTAGTGCAATGTGCCTTTTACAGTATTTGCCAAATTTCCCACTTGCACCTTCAGTATATCATTCCTATATTGTCTAGGAATGATTGACATCTCCTAGGTAGACAAAAATCCCTTTATACCACTTCTGAGTTACATTTTAGTGGCACAAGAGAACTAAGAACCAAGATAGAGATCTTACCCGGCACACTACAAATATTTCATCAGCATTTTTTTGCATCTCGCTATTGTCACCATCTCTTATTCTGCTTATAATTGTCATATCTCTCCAATCAGTATAATGGGGAAGTAGCCCCACTAGGCAGCACACAACAACTTCAAGTTACAATGACCACAACTTACTACACTTGTTACACTAGCATTAACAACATCTTGAGCATTAGTATTTTGCAGATACTTGATATAACTCATTCTGCTGATTTCTTCCAGCCTGGCCACAGCCTGCAGCTTTCAACTTATTGTGCAAACGGTCCCTGCAGTCCTCTGATAGAATGGAGATCTTGCTATAGGGACAGCTTGAAAGGGCATGGATGATTTAGGGTTGATCTGGGGGATTATTATGGGCTGTAGTGTCATTTACTTCATTAAGATCGCTCCTGTGTGTCATTGTGTTCTCTCCCTCACAGGAGATAAAAAAAGGATAATATCCTTGTGATAACCGTGATACAGTCACAGCTCAGAGATAATATTATGGCAGAGGAGTAATTAAACGTCCCGTAAACAAGGTGAACAGCCATCAGTCTCAGTATTTAACTGCTTACAAACTCTCAGTCAAACAGCACATTCACAGAGTGAGAAAATATCCATGTGAGACAAGCAGAGATTATCATTATAAATATATATGTATGTATACCTTCTAACAACCTGCCTAGCCACACTAAAGAAGGGAACATCATCTATGACCTGTTAATTTGAAATACTTACCCACAAGGATATTATCCATTTATTATCTGCTGTTATCACTATTATCACTGTGGAAGCTTTTATATGTTATAGAAGTAACCACCATGGCAAATGTGGTAGGTTTAATATTTTTCATTATGTCAAACAACTGTAACATATCTCCAGTCTAAACTTAAAAAATTACATGCTTCTGTATGTTAAAAGGCTTGCATCACCTTTTGTGTGTAAAAATATTGCTGTATGTCTCCTTCATATGTCTTTTGATGATTTGTTCAAAAGCCATTCAATTATAAACACCAATGTCTTTTGGCTATTGGTCAAAAGTTCTGAGAAGCGAATACAGAAAAACACATTAATTTGGGTATTTCAGAACCACCATAAGATAACCCTTATTCCATGTTCTTGTAAATCTGAAATGTGTGCTGCCCTTTAAACTCTCATAACTAACAAGAGAGCCAATTCTTCTCCAGTTTTCCTTTTTCAAGGTGATAAAAATTAAGAAAATAAATTACATAGTAAATTATGTAGAAAAATACTCACAATACAGGAGAGGACAATAGATAATCTAATGTTTATGCAATTGGAATTAAGTCGATCCTACCCGAGCCTATTTAAACTTGCTTTATTAGTACTTGCTTACCATAGTCTATTTCCTTCACCATCCTGATCAAATTTTAGAGGTGGTTAACCTCTGGAGTCTTTTGCCTACCACCAATAGTCTTGGTCAGTGAGGTAAATTTATGCTAGAAACAGACAGCATTTTATACCGCAAAACAATGTAGGTCTCTAAAAATGTATTGCATACAGCAGCTCATATGTAAAACCCTGCTTAATAAACCATCCTTAGCAAAATTTGGCAAATCCACTCTCTGCAGCCACATTAGGTTGGAATGGCAGGCAGGCAACAAGAGCCAAAATCTCCCAGGATCCAAACCCAGCAAAAGAATTAGAACATGTTCACCTGGAAAGCACAGTTTTCAGAAGGGCTGTCCAGGTGAAAACTGCCTGTCTGGATCTCCAAAGAAGGGAATTGGATACCTCCCAACTATCCCGTTTTCTGCAGGACAGTCCCAATTTTGACAGCCCGTTCAGTGATCAGCCAATTGCAAATTATACTCTCTACCCCTGATATTACTCCCTGACATCAACCAATCTACCCCCTACTCAGATTTCACCCAAGATTGATGACCTCCCTACCTACCTTTCTGATGGGAACTGCACTAACAAATCTTAGGTCAACTTTATATATGATGACGTTGTATAATAAAAGCGGGTATACAGTACATCTCAAACTGCAACTGTAACAATGCATTTGCTTTATGCTAGCTTAACCTTAGATGGCCTTGCATTAAAGTAAAAGCGTGGTCACCCCATCTAGCACATATTTCATTTGTATATTATTGTTATTCCTCGTTCACATTTTTGTTACACCATGAAGTAAATCACCTGTTACTTTGTCATACCGGCCAACTGTAACCATGACAACACTATGGGACTAAATATGCAGTGCCAAGAGACAGGTAACTATGACAACTCTACTGACCAGTTATAGGCCTCCAGTAATCATGACAATTGAGCAGTGAGCTCCGTTAACCCTTCCAAACAAATACACTATAAAATCAGATTTATTGAATATGACTACATCGTGTAAACAATTTGTGTGTGTCGAAGCTGTATAGTTTGTTCACTATAATGTGTATGAATTAAGGAAAAGATGTTACTGATTATACCCAGTTTAATCATAATAAACAGTAAATTATTATATATATTTAATGTCACTATGATATGAAACATTAAATACATTTAGTGTTTTGCAAGTGATACATTAAATCTGTTCTGTCAAAAATCTGTCTAGACAGATTGACTAGTTTGGTTGATTGACTGGTATCGGTTTATAGTTCAGTAAACCACAGCTCAGAGCTCTCACTATTATGATCTAGTACCAAAACTGGTTGCTCTGCAGGTATGCATCACATCATCAGAAAGAATACCCAGATGAACCATATTGTTTATTTAATCCAAATTGAGGACAATTTTGCCATTTTTCATGTACAAATCAGTGTTTTCACAATGATGCACGGTGCACTGATAAACTTCAGCATTTGAATTTCGTCACTTAAAATTACATCTGATTATTTAGACGCAAGTGGACAGCATCTATTGATGCAGTCCACCTGTATTAATAGGAGTTTTTTTAATAATGGCTCATGGTAATACTCTGATTAAACCCAATAGCTCATTGCAATACTTTGATAAAGAACTGCCCAATATAGTGAAAAAGACAGCTTTATAACATATAATTGTGTATAACAAAGCTTTGTATCATAGTATACAAGGCGGCTTTATAATCCATAATCCTGTATAATGAAGCGTTGTGCAAGAGAAATCATGGGAAGTAATCAACTCGATGACCTAATACTTGTTCATTATTCTCATATGTTTTATGTTTTATGATCTCTGCAGCCCTTATCAGACTTTCCTTTGTAGCTAGGGGCACAATATGCTATTCAGCTACCAGTTAGCTAAGATAAGATCTCTGCTTCGGATGTGCTTGTTGGGAGTCTGGACAGATCCTGATGAGCACATGGGAAGCAAGAACTGTTATTAACCAAATCATTGTATCTTCTTACTAAATTACTATATGAGCTCATTGTTTGCTAAGCCTATATAAACTAGGGGTCTCCATTCGGTCAGTTGAGATCTCACTTGTGGGGTTGATGCATGCCACCACAGGACCTTCCGTGCTCCATTTGAGGGATTCAATCTGCTGACTGTTCCGGGATCTCCCAGTCTTGGTTGCAGATTGAAGGTGCTTCGCTCTTATACTCATTTGGTAATGCATATCTTCTTCATTCTATGTATGTAATAAACCTTTGCTTATACTAGCTGGTGTGTTCAAATTACTTCCGAGAGACTCATAGAACCACAATTAAAACACCACCCCAGCATCAATAGGCGTTTATTGCACAATTCACAAGAGGGGGTCGATGGACAAAGCAGGGCAAATTGCAACTATGTGAAAATACAAGGAGCCCCTTTTGACAAAAGTACCTTTAATGAATGGGGTTTTTAATGCAACTGACAGCTGAAAGCTTGTGCACCACCAGTTGCACTTAGTTGCCATAACTGACCACCTCATATCCTGCATTGACAAATCTATAAAGATTAAAATATGTCTGTATGTTACATTTATAAACTAGGATTCAGATTGTCAGAACATGTGAAGATAGAGGTTTAGCCCAGATAATGCCTCACCATGGTCCTCTATTTAAAGTTGGAGGGTTAAAATTCCCTTTTATTAAGACTTGGGCAAATTTGAACCCTTTTCTATTTTGCAACAAAAGCTGGGCCTGTTCCTCATCACTTATGAGGGGCTCTGTAGTATACTCCTTCAATTAATCTGCCTGGTGCTTTATACACGGTGAAACGTTCAACACATAAGGCTTCAGCACAATCATTTTCTTCCACTTCTACTTTTTTATGGTAGGTTTTCAAGTCATGCTTAGCATACAGACCCTTTCTCCATTTCTGTTTCCTCTAAAACTAGCACATATCTGTAAACAGCATGTAGCTGACTGAAATGTCAGCACAAAACTCTTTTGTTCACACTGTGATATGCAACATTTGGCCTCTCTGTTTTGAAAACTGGTCCAAAGATGTTGCATGTGAACAAAGTTCTGCTAGCAATTGGGTGTCTAATCTGTCTTAAATGTGAACAAAAGCTCTCTTGAAAAGATTAAAGGACCAGTAACATCAAATTAAACTTTGAAATCGCTAAGTCTTTATTAAGAAATAACTTAGTGAAACTCCTCTTGCACTCCTCTTCAGAAAAGGTGATTCGGCGATCCATTGTGCGGGCTCAATTTCTCCTCCCTGCCTTCCGTATAGGAGATAGCCAGGGAGGAGAAATCAAAAGCTGCACGCTGGATCGACACTGTGTCGCCTTTTCTGAAGAGGAGCGCAAGCAGAGTTTTGGTAAGTTATTTCTTAATAAAAAAAAAAAAAATTCAAAGTTTAATTTGTCTTTGTGGCGTTTTTTTCGTTGTATACTAACGAATTTAAAAAAAATTATATCACTGGTCCTTTAAGAGGATGAAAGATTGGCAAAATGATTCATATGATACAAAATAAAGATATGGAAATATGGGTCTGAGCCCAAGATCTAAAGGTCCCAAGCATGTTGGTCCCATACCTGTATATCCTTAGTATTTGGGAGCAAAGAACTGTGAGAACAAACCAGAGCCATCTTGCAGCACTTTCCAGTGAAGCATAGATAGGTAGTTAAGCTTCGACATACATTTTACCATGGTATGTCACATTTTTAGAAACATTTAAATTGTTCTTCATTTAGTTGGTTGTTTTGGGTAAACTGAACCCTAACATCCAGAAATTCCAAACTGGAGAGCTGCTGAACAAAACAAGATGCATATTAAAAAAACACACACACAGAAAAGATCAGTTGCATGAAATACCGCTGTCTACAACTTGCTAAGTTTAGAGGTGAACACTTTAATAAATGGCAAAATGTAATTGTCCATGCCCCTCCGCAAAAAAAAGACAGCCCCCAAAGCATGAGGAGACAGAAAAAGCTTGCACTCGTGTTTGTTTCCTTGCAGAGGATGGTGGACAGCTAGGGGTGGCAGTGATGGAACCATACAGCACACCCTGTGACTATTCAGGCACCCCTCTCCAGATGAACTCATGGATTATTCTCTTTGTAGTTATCCCATGCCGAATCCAAAATAGTGGAATCGGTGCATCCCTAATATGTACCCCAGTCCTGTATCTGCTTTTTCCTGGACCAAGGGGCTAATATAACCACGCATTTCCTTTTGCATTAATTTTAAGATGGCTCCTTCTCATCCATATTCCTGAAAATGGAAGCTAAGCTGATTTAATGACATTAAATGGAGTTCCACTTCCTTAAATACGTCCAATAGAAACATGTTTTTTCTGGCCTTACTAGCCATCAATGGTTTATGTAAATATTCAATTCATAATAAATTAATAAAAAAAATTATCACTTTTAGAGGTGTCATGCCCTGATTTCATTTGTGCTTTAACCACATGTATTTGTTTGAAAAAATAACGATCAATTAAAAAGTTTCAGGCACTTATAGATTTGTGGTTTCATTGTATCCTAAAAAGGAAAGCTCCTGGGGGAGTGGGATTTTTTAATAGTCAGCAGAGCAGGAGAAATCAGCCACCACACTCATTCAAATTACAGACCGGAACAGAATCCCAATTGCTGTCAATTTTAAGTTAAGTAATGAAAAGACCCTGAGGCATAGATTTCTTGTGCACATGAGGGCAGATGGATAAGGGAGTCACATAACAGGCAAGCAGCAGCCATGGAAAGACAAAAAGTCACAGAATTTTTTCCATTTTCATATTTAGTCTAGAATATGATTTCTTTAGCAGGTTGCATATGTTGAATTGCTAGACAGTACACTGTATCTCATTTACAAACTGGTAAAAGCAACAGTATATATTATTGGTAGGCAAGAAGACTAAATATGACCCCCAGGAAATGATGAGGACAGATTTTGACAAAGTAAGTCCCAGGATGATCTGCTCATTTTCCATGAAATCACATGATAGATTACGCCTGATGGTCTTTTCTGTGTAGGAAACAGATCTTTATATAAAGTAAAGTGTCAAGTGGATGTGAATTTTTCCCACACATATTTTGTTACCGTACATAAATGTGCTGAATTGCTTGTTCTAATGCTATGATTATTTATGGGTGGGGGGGGGGCATAGGAAGTAGGTGCCTTCAAGATCACAATGAGATAAAGACAAGAAGTATGTATGCTGAGTGTGCTCAGTAAACCATCAAATGTAATTGATGGTACAATATCAGACTGGCTCATTTTAATACAGAATGCAAGCAATAAGACCAATATAAATAATACACATCTAACAGAAACCGAAATTAAAAGAACACAAGGTTCTCAAAAAGCCCTAGAATGGGTAGATCTAATTTATTGTATCTGAGAAAGTAAACAAACCCTTCACGACAATATCAATGTACTCAGACTACAGTATGTGGTAGATTGAAAATGTAATAGCATTAAGTTGCAAGCAATATCAAAAGCAACAAATATTTGGTTCGATTTATTTGTAAAATTGAAGTGAATAACTTTCAAGTAGACCTGAACAGTATGGGGACCTGTCAGAAATGTACTATGCACTATACTTCCATTTCTCTTGATTTAACTGATGAGTCACTTGTGTGTGTACCAATGAAATAGGACTGACATAAACTGTACATAAATATGTAAGATATATATTGCTTCTGAGAAATGTATTTCTTTAAAATTCCTTAAAACACAAAATCAGAATATACAATATAAATTAGAAGATGCAATATTTAAATTTGTATTACTTTAATTAGTGTCCTGTTGTTCTTGCTCATAAATAGTTCCCTGAATGGGTTAATACAGAATTCTGCCTATTTTAATATCCAGTTCTTCACATTTCCCTGGGTGTGAAGCCCAAGGGACCCGTCTTGCTTTCCTTGCTAGATTTATACCCTTAAGAAGTGCCTGCGGAAAGAGCTCTTTTTGTAGCACATAAGGTTGGCAGCACTGGAGATGCAAAATAGATCACTAACACCTCCAAATAAATCCCCAGATCATATATAGGGCAAGTTGCTGCTAAGACATTCTACAGCTTCAACAGGAATTCTTAACTTGGTATCTCAAGGGTGGCACCTTTAGTAAGAAAGTAATCTGGCAATGAGAGTTGAAGCAAGCTTTGTCCACTGAACTTAGTCCCTTCTGGCTGTGAACTATACATCAAGATTAATACGTAATTTAAAATATATTTATAATATAGTTTTCATAACTGAATATGTTCCCTTCACAAGGCTAAATAAAAAGAACATACAGTATGTATACATATGAGAGAAAACGAGACTATAGAAATGTATAAATGGGTGATTAGATGATGCTGCAGTTTATAAAGCAAACTAGTTGCACAATATACTGTATCATTTCAAAAATTTAAGGTTACATGGGTAACATTTAGAGCCCCCATAACATACTAAACAGTACGCCATATATATATATTTTCAAAGCCCCAGTATGTACAGTAAGTGTCCCAAAAACACTGAACCTACCCAACCACTTATGGTCCCTGTTTACAATATTAAAGTATCAACTTCTAATGTGATAGCATCAATCTATCTTGGAAAAATTGGTCTAAAGAAACAAAAAAATAAGTCTAGGTGTTGTTCCTCATCCATATACTGTATATAATAATCGCTATTGTTGAACTATCCTTATATATGGAACAATGTCCTTCTAGCTTACTTTAAACTAGCGATTAGTACTGCAACAAAAAATTCAAGTATTCCGCTCACCCCTATTCACGATGACCCAGGTCTATAAACCCCAGGTCCCAAGCTTCTGGGTTCGCTGACACTTTAAGAACGCATATTGGTATCAGAATAAGACGAGTGACCGAATAACACGAGTGACCTGGGTGCATCACCCGAACCCATAGCTGAAGGTGAGATGCAAATTGAAGATAAAGTCGAAAAACACCACTCGAGTGTCCACTCGTATATTAAAAATGACAACCTTTATTTCAACATGTTAAAAACATCAAACGTATCTACGATACGTAGTCATAGGCCTAATACTCAAGTGTGTCAAACGCCTTTTTAAATCTATTAACAAAAATTACATCATTAATTAAATGACTGCAATTAAAAAAATAACCCAATTGAACATTAGTGTGTCAGCTTTGGTGACTGTATTCCCTCTATCCTGTTCCCTCAGTAAATTTCCTGCCTCAAAGCTTTCAAAAAGGCTGTTTCCAAAAAGCCAATGGGATAAATTCTAGCTAAGAAGCGATCTCTCTCAATTCAATAGCTTTGAATACATATTCCGCATCAGTACTGCAGTTACGCCGAAGCCTCTGAAACTGACCAATCGGAACGGCCCTAAATACATGTTGTGGGTGATATGAATCAGCCCTAAGAAAGGAATTTCCTGCCGTTTTTTTTTTTTTTCGAAAAACTGTGCTAACCACTGTGCTCCCCCTATGTGACAAAAAAAAATCTAAAAAATTAAAAATTGGTCTAAAAACATCGAATTGTTGCAGTTCTCTAGGAAACCAGTTGCTTGACAGGTGCACTTTGCCCACCCAGTAATTATAAAATAAATCAACAAGCAACTAGATAAGGAGTAGCCAACTTAAACATACTTCTACACAAATTGAGATTCATCCACTGCAAAATGTATACAGGTGTGGGATGAAATATCCAAATTATGGAAAGGCTGTCTCCCATAGACTCTATTTTATCCAAATAACCAAGATTTTTTAAAAAATTATTTCCTTCTTCTCTGTAATCACACAACAGTACTTTGTACTTGATCCAAACTAAGATATAATTCATCCTTAATGGAAGCAACCCAGCCATTCCAATTGACAACTCTGCTTCACTTGCTACCTCTAAACTCCTCTCACTAACAACTTAATTTGGTCTCTCTCAATGGACCGACTCACCTACCCACATTGAGGGTCATGCTCTTGATCTTGTATTCTGCCACTCGTGCCACCCATCCAACCTTACTAACACTCCTTACCCCCTATCTGGCCATCGTCTACTCTCCTTTCAGTAAACGCTTTCACCTGCACTATCACAACCATCTCTCTCTCTCTACCCACATGTACAAAAATTATTATCAACAGTATCAGCACAATCCATCTCTCATTAACAATCTTTCCTGTCCAAATAGGGACAAATAAAGATCTTGATTCCCTTGCTCCTTCTACCACCCATCACAGCCGACCAGTTAAAACCCAACCCTGGCATACTAGTGTAACTCGGTACCTCAGAAGATGTAGTAGATGAGCTGAACGATGGTGGAGAAAGTCATGAACTGATCCTGACTTCATCCACTTCAAATTCATGCTCTCCTGCTACAATGGAGCTCTATCAATAGCTAAAGAACAGCACTTCTCTTCTTCAATCTCCATTCTGTCATCTAAACCGCAGCAATTGTTTGCCACATTTAACTCACTCCTATGCCCCCCTCCACCAATTAATATAACTGCCCAAGATCTTGCTCATTTCTTTAATCAAAAAATCAATCTCATTAGACTGAGCATACCGTCTGACAACAATCTCAGACTAACTTGCAGTCCACTCACATCCACTTTGCACTCCTTCACCCCAGCAGCACTAGATGAAGTTAGCAAACTTCTAGCCTGCTCTAAACCTACAACCTGCTCCCTTGACCCCATACAAGCTTGCCTCCTTTATCCAATCTCTGATACACTCACTCCTCACTTACCCACCTATTTAACCTTTCACTCTCTACAGGTATATTTTCCATCCTTATACAAACAAGCACTAATCACTCCTATCCTCAAAAAACCTTCCCTTGATCCCAGCTCTCCCGCTAACTATCATCCAGTTTCCCTTCTTCCATTCACATCCAAATTACTGAAAAAGCTTGTTGACCAGCATCTTACGCACAACTCCCTTCTCGACCCCCTGCAATCTGGCTTCCGTCTAACACACTCAACTAAAACTGCACTCACCAAAGTAATCAATGATCTTCTACTGGCAAAGTCTAAAGGTCACTATTCCATACTAATCCTTCTAGATCTCTCTGCAGCCTTTGACACCCACTCCTCCTAGACATCCTATACTCAGCTGGTATTCGTGACACTGCTCTTTCATGGTTTTCATCTTATCTGTCTAAACGTTCCTATAAAGTTGACTTCTCTAACTCTACTTCTACTATGTTCCCTCTCTCTGTCGGAGTTCCTCAAGGCTCTGTTCTAGGCCCCCTGCTGTTCTCGCTCTACGTCACTTCACTGGGAATACGTATTCAGTCGTTTGGACTTCAGTATCACCTTTATGCTGATGACACCCAAATCTACTTGTCTACTCCTGACCTCTACCCTTCTGTCCTTTCCCAAGTTACAGACTGCCTCTCTGCTGTCTCTTCCTGGATGTCACAGTGCCACCTGAAACCGAGCCTTTCAAAAACAGAACTCATTATATTTCCTCCAAAATCTTCCCCTGACCCTCAGGTTTCACTCACAGTAAACAACACTACCTTTCATTCCACCACACAGGCTGCCTAGGAGTTATCTTAGACTCGCATCTGTCTTTTTCACAACATATCCAAACACTGGCAAACCATATCTCAGTTCAGAATCAACCAAAACACTTATTCATTCTCTTATCTTCTCTCGCCTTAATTACTGCAACCTACTCCTTGCAGGTATTCCAAAAGTTGCCTTTCACACCTCCAATCTGTTCTAAATGCTGCTGCTAGACTCATTCATCTATCTCACCACTCAACATCAGCTGCTCCCATATGCATGTCCCTTCACTGGCTCCCAATCTCCCCTAGAATCAAGTTCAAACTACTCAAACTTACATTTAAAGGGGACCCATCACCCAAATTTTTTTTTCAAAATACTATTTTATCTTGTTTGTGCACCAGAATAGGGGACCCGATGGCCATCCCCATGCCCTGGCTAAACAATGGTAAAGAGAACAGGGGAATGTGGGGAGTGTAGTGACATCTATGAAGTGCTGAATGGAAAGTGAAAGTAATTGTCTGCCCGCCTTTACGTCCAGGTCATAGAGGAGGGGCAGGCAATATTTGATTGACAGCTGAGATTTTTAAACAAGCTTACAACAGCTATGAATGCTTTAATAAAAAATAAAAATTGGATTTCATGTTTAATTTGAAAAGGACTTTTATTATACAGATTTTTTATACAGTCCACTTTAAGGCCCTTAACAGTAATGCCCCTCCCTATATTTCATCTTTGATCTCCAAATACACTCCTTTATGCAGCCTTCGCTTTGCTTCTGACCTTTGCCTCACTTCTCCTCTCATCACTTCTGCCAATTCTCATCTACAAGACTTCTCTCAGACTTCCGCTTATCTCTGGAACTATGTGCCTCGAGCTGTCAGAATTCCTCCTTGCCAAACTTTCAAAGATTCATTAAAGACCCACCTGCTAAAGAAGCTTTTTCAATGTACCTTAATTAATTAATCATTTGTGTATCGTAAATCACAAAATTGTTTCTAAAATCCTAATGTCTCAACCTTTACCTTTAGTTTGTAAACTATAATTTGAAGGCCCTCTAATCCTATTGTACTCTGTAAACCCTTGTTTGTTATCCACAAATTATTCCATTTGTTATAACCAAGGTAAAGCACTGCATATCTTGTCGGCGCTATATAAATAAAGGATGATGATGATGGTGGTGATATTACGGAAAGATCCATTATCTGTAAAACCCCAGGTCCTGAGCATACTGGATAACAGATCCCTTACTGTACTAGACTAGCCTGTACTAGTTCTTTTTGTGCCACAGGACATATAAATCAGCAAACCAATAATCATAGGACAGTCAATGGATATGTGACCGCTCAAGACTCACCCCACCACATCAGTCATTCCAATCAGCTCTACAGGCTCCGTTTGCTCAGCCACCAGCATTCGAACTGTAGTAGATCCAGGAAAAATATTCCAGACTGCACTCCAGATAAATATTAAGAGGTATAATTTATTTTATTAATTACAAAAAACTAAAATAATTAAAATTCACATGAAATTAGAGAGGAGATAAATGAGGCCCAATCTTTTCTTATAGGACATGAAAAATCTCCTGATTAACAGAGACTTGACCAACAACTAAAAACATATCTGGATGAATTGGAAGGAGTAGTGAGCGCTCACAAGAAGCGAAAGTTCAAACTTGATAAATGGGATTACGAGAATGATTCAGTCTATGTTTGGCATAAACCCAGGTCCATTCTAAAAAGAATGTCTAAGCCCCATGATTATAAATCTATTTCCTTTTTGCGTGATTCATGTGATGGCACATCCTTCTGCACAGAGGACACTGAAGCGACATCCTTGCGCCGTACCGGTAGGAGTCCAAGGGAAATGGAGCTTAATGATCTGGATGATGACGATCATCCCAAGCAGTCAAAAAAACTACTATGGCTAGGGCCACAATCAAAGAAAAAGAGAACAGAAGAAAATGTCCAAAGAACAACTACCGGGCCACAAGAGAACCAGAAGTGGAGGAAAGAGATTTCAGGGGAAAACATTACAGGCTGAGAGAAAATCCGAGGAGGTGGGACAGGTTGTTGTAAATATTTCTTCATTTGATTTGACTATTTCACAGGCAAAAGTTCTTAGGAATGGGTTGTCGTTTGCCCCTCCCATCACTTTAATGTCTTTAATACACTGTTCGATGTTAACAAGTTAATACGTAAGTTAACCTTACGCAGACACTTTGGAATAGGTGGGATAGGCACCACACAAACCCCAAAGTATGGGAATAGTTCCAGGGATTCTACCCTGTTTATTACTTTTCAAGAACAATCTTGTCTTTCTGACTTGAAGTCTCTGCAAAGGGAAAATCTTAGTCTTAACACCACACAGGGTGAAATAGGGAGCATAATTTTATCCAAAAGACCCCCGTCTGACTTTTATCCTATTTAATCTAGATTTTTCAGGATCTAGTGGAAGCTGATTTAAAAGAATTATCGACCAATTTACCCAAACACAAGGGTATAACATATCCATTGAGGAGAGGAAGGCATTAAAAGCCCTGAGAGAAAATCCAGATATTACAATCCACCAAACGGATAAAGGAGGTTGTGTAGTTCATGAATACTAAAGATTACATAGCAGAGGTGGACCACCAATTAAATTATGTGAAGACATATACTAAACTACGTTCTAATCCACAGACAATTCTTAAAGGCATTAACTGAATCAGCCATCACAAAATTACCCGGCAGTGCATTCCACAACCACACTGTCCTGACTGTGAATAACCCCCTACGTTGCTTCAAATGAAAGTTCTTTTCTTCTAGTCTAAAGGGGTGGACTCTGGTACGGTGATCCACTTTATGGGTAAAAAGGTCCCCTGCTATTTGTCTATAATGTCCTCTAATGTACTTGTAAAGTGTAATCATGTCCCCTCGCAAGCACCTTTTTTTCCAGAGAAAACAAACCCAACCTTGATAGTCTACCCTCATAATTTAAGTCTTCCATTGCTCTAACCAGTTTAGCTGCACGTCTCTGCACTCTCTCCAGCTCATTTATATCCCTCTTAAGGACTGGAGTCCTTTTTATGAAACAATTACAGTTAGCACTCAGGAAGTACACTAACACACAAGTAGACCCAGTTGCAATATTTACAATGTTGTAATGTATTACTAGCCACAGTTACTGTGACCCAGCATCATTACATTTTTTCTTCACTTAGTTCAACCACCCAAATTCCAACTACAGACAACTGAAAAAGGCACAAATATATGTTTTTCCGTAGCGGATTGATTGCTCTATAATGATAGAACTGAAGCATGAAACTGTGTGTAAAATATAAATTCATAAATGTTCATCAACAAAGCATTGAATTCTAGTTCAATATAAAAAATACAAATATTCAGCTTCAAGTCAATTTGCATATCTGTTTGTTACAACGGTTACACAAGCTAATCACACGTGCAATTAAAATAGGTCCTTAATTGAGAATGCAAATATCTAAATGTCTACTCTCAACTCCCATGACATTTTGCATTTTTAGCACATTGCCCTACTATTTGTTGCCAACATTTTCCAGTGGCATCTTCCCAAATGAATCTAGGGAATTGGGAGCAACCAGCTTTCATCTGTTGATATGTCTGTCAAGCAGAATGAAACGGTTAACAGTTCTACTATCTGAAATAAATAGAATAACCGTGATAAATCTAATACTTAGATTAAGCATTTCTAGAGTTATTCCACCTTAACTTATATTTAGCATTTCTAGAGTTATTCCACCTTAAGGTGATTTGCTGCCACCCACTTTTTCTTTATCAAAGTATTTCTTTGTTGGAAACGGTCATTTATAAATATACACTGTATATATATATATATATATATATATATATATATATATATATATATATATATATATATATATATATATATATATATATATATATACTTTAGTATTCCTTGTTAGATAGTTTGATAAAAAATATGCATATAACGAACAGCAGCAACCCTGTATAAAATAAGGTAGAAGAATATAAATGTATCCCTCAGCCTCTCTTTTGCTCATGCTACCTGTAGGTCTTGTAGGTGTGTCCCCAGTACATGCTGGGTCCAGGATTGTCTCTAACTAAAAAGTTGAAGGAAAACAAAAGTTAAACCCTAGGCCCACAGCTTCTAACTACATAGTAAATTAATGATTCCAGCAGTACAAATCACCAGTAACAAAGTGGTCAAACTGCACCTTAATTATAATCTGACAGCATTGTGCTCTCTAACGTGCAGGATAAAAAGCCATGCAGTTTGACTTTACCAAAATATCAGTGTAGTTATGTAGGGCTTTATCTACTGCACAGTTGGCACACTAGAGCCCCAAATACCTTGCTTAAAATGATAGGAGGGCAGGCAGTGCAAGGGCTGCCAATGCCATTATCTTTTACTGTATATCATGTGCTTGGGGTATCAGTGCCCACTGCCTATCACTTTATGCTGATATTCACTGTCTATAATTGCATTATGTGCTACTATAATGTGCTAATACTGCCCTCAGTGCATAATATACTTGGTGTGCCAGTACCCACTAACTATTACTATATTTAGGGGCAAAAATGCAGCAAAAACACAGTGTAAAAAGCTGTGTAAAATAAATGGCAAAGATGTGTGTAATTTTACACCATGCAAACACTAGATTTGACACTGTTATTGCTCACATAAGAAAAAGCGTGTAAAAGATTTACGTCATTTTTTACACAGCGAAGCATGGCGATGTGGTGTATTATCCCGCTGTTTTTTAGAAAGCATAATATGCCCCTTAATGTCCTTGGGGCAGTAGTCACTGACTGACAACGATAATGGATACTGACTGCCCAAACACATTATAATTAAGTTTAAAATGTAGTGCCTCTCACTGTATATAATGGGGTATATTTATCAAAAAGTGAAGTTAGAGATCTCCACAGTCCACTAGAGTGAAATTCCACCACTCTCCATTTATTTCTATGGGATTTTTTAAAAGAGTATTTATCAATGGATGAAAGTGAAAGTTCATCCTTTGATAAAGGAGCTCAGTCTCATAATATACCTGGAATTTTCATTCTCAATATGTAAGTAGATTTCTACCTAAACAATAAATTAATTATTGTATAATTAATTTGTGTACTATTTTCCCAAAAGTTCTTCTTTTTAATTTTTATCGTTTTTTGTAATTTCTTTACAATAAAAAATATTTTATTGAGGCAATTATAGACTATTAATAAAATTATTATCAAAAAGTTCTTCAGTAAATTGATTTTTCTACATACATTAATTTTGTGTGTCCTCCTCCTTTCTTCCTCTAGTGGTGGTCACAACATCATTTGTGATAATTAGGGTTAGTCTGATATATAGAGAGAGATATTTTGATAAAGTAACAATAACGTTTCAGAAAAGATAATATTTCATGCTTGTGTATTTCACTGCATATGCCTTTGGTCTGAGGTCATCGTTATTTTATTGAATTGAAATGAAGTACAGTGAATTAATGTAATTTTCTTTTTAATTTATTATACAGATGACTATATGGGTATGATGATGGAACACATATGCACTCCAAACCTCCGCTACCTTTATTATTTAAGATACAGAAGCAGAAGGTGACGTCTGCAACTTTTCTCTACAGATTGATGACTAACAACTGCATGGTGATGATGGTGGAACGCATATGCGTTTCAAACCTCAGTGATGTTTGTTACTGTTTTCCACGGACGCTTCACAGTTTGGTGCATTGCCACTGAAATGGATTGTTAATTGAATTGTGAATTTCCTGCGGTATTGTTCAGTCCAAAGACGCATATATGTTATAATTTTCGCAATACATGGATCACATTGATGTTGGAACACATATGCGTTCCAAATGATTACCCAGAGGGCATCCTTCCGCCCCTCCATGATTGGAGGAAGCGAATATGACATCAGATGCCCTATGTCATGTCTCCAGCATAAGCTGTCATCATGCTGTTATTTTTCATTGCTCCTTTGACAAACTTTTTCCGCTGGACACTTACTGTAATTGTGCTAGGCCACTTCCTGTATTTGTTCTGCACCTCCACATGGCTATGGCAGAAGTGCATTTGATCTAATCAGGCTAACATACTCCCAACATGTGACCTAAAACAGCACCTTATGGGAGCTAGGACTTCATTTTACAGTCCATGCTGTGGAAGAAGCACACAGTTCTGCATTCTCCTTTTATGGCAGCATCGCTGGTAAGCAAATAGACTGAAAGTTGCACCAAATCACAGCCACAACTGCCAGCACCCCCAGAGACATTGCTGTATACATATTCCTGCCAGCACATAAGTTCATGTTATAGTTATATACCTGCATATGGTTCTCTACAGTATCATTCCTTGTATTTATTGCATTTCTTTTCACTTGTATTACAGTTTCACCTCTATTCCACTTGCCTATTCAGTAAAATCTACAGACTCCAAGCTGAGTCTTTTTATTGGATTGTAGGGAGGTTTAGCTGTATGTCGAACTACACACTGCCCCAGGGTAATAAGTAGGGAGGACAGAACACCCTACACTCGTCCTCGAGGACATGAAACATCTATGGGTTTAAAACCTACTTGGACAGTAAAAATTGTTCTGCCTTTTTCTTTTTGATTATTTATTATTTGTGCCCATTATTTGTGCCCCATTAAATGCTGTAATGGAATGGCAGCAATCAGTATTTGCAGTGCTACATATGCATTTTCCATCTTGTGGTTTATGTGAGAACCTGGAGATAAAAACTAAGTTGAGGCATTAGCTGCCTGAAAGCACTTGCACTGTGCTGAACTGATGTTTTATAAGTACAAGATCATGCATAATGAAATGTGATGGCTGCCTACACATCCCTATTAAAACCAAAATTAAAGTGTAATATAGTACTGGAAACCATAGCAAAATAATCATGATACTATCCCTTTTACTATGAAACTGTGTTGTTTCAAAAATCAGTAGTTTTATAAACAACGGTATGCTGAAAGAAGCAGAATACCTAAAGAAACCTACAGTTTTATCTTTCCAACTCCCTTCCTGCTTTGCTAAATGCAAATGCATTTCCTGAGTGTCCTCTCTTATAAAGTTACATCATGTACAAGGAATAATGATATTATTCATTCTGTATATCGATGGTGTCTATTTTGCACATAAAATCAGCAGTGGAGATGAGCTTTAATCCAATGGCACAGTCTCTGGATTAGCACAGTGCAGCCTGTAATCTTACAATTACAGGCTGGTTGGTACAAGTATAAGGAGGAAAATTTACTTCATTCAACCCAAGATGTGGCTAATTGTCCTTATGAGTCAGAAGGAGATTTGTCAAGGGGTGGCATAAGACTATAATGTGCAAATATCAGGAGAGCTTCTAACTCAGAAAACTTCAGTTGTAAAGCTTTGCTGCACTGACATTTCCCTTGTTTTGCATTTCTTAAAATTCACATTGTGTGAGAAACACATTCCGAAGGCACCCGAAAGGACAAATTTACTTCCTGTGTGCCAACAAATCCTCCCCCTTTTTCAGCTTGTTAGGAAGAAATATAGATAAGCAGAGTATGTACACAAATAGGGTGAACAGAAGAGAGATACCGCTCCCATGTATGGAAGGCCGGACTAAGATGAGGAGATAGAGTGATATGACTAGATCAAATATATTTCAAATACATAGTTAATGTACCACATTTTCCCTTAAATGCAGAAACAGAGAAATCCATTTGTTGCAGTAAATCATATGAAAGGTAAAGAGATCTATGATGAGAGAATGTAAATGAAAAACACAGGGAAATCAAGATTCCAAACTCTTATTCACAATTCTGCACCGACTTGCATTTCTTCTCCTTTTTTGTCTACCTCCCCCTTTTTACTTTTCTCTTTACTTTTGACATTATCCATCCATTCACTTCTATATACTGTATAATCCACTCCAAATTCCTCAAATTTCTCTAAAATTAGCTCTAATGTACTCCAACGTCCACTTGTAGCTGTGTCCCTTTTCCAAGCTCAGTTATTCCAAGACAGTTCTGCTGCACAAAATATATTTAAATATAGCTTTAAATCCGGGTCGGACTGGCCTGGCTTTGTGGGCCCCGCCGACCCAGACCCGCACTCTCCTACGGCCAGCGTTGCCCCCCTGACTGCGCCCCCCAGCCCTTATTGTGGCTGCAACTGCCGCATAGGTACAATCGGGAGCCAGAGATGGGGGTTCGTGGCTGGGGAGGGGCCTCTAGGAGGGTGGAGACAGGTAGGTGGCCAGAGGAGGGGGCACAGGGGGGCCCTGTGGCAGAAGCCCCGGTGGTCCTCCAGTCTGACGCTGTTTTAAATAACCACTTGATCTTCCAATAAATCATAACTTTGTGATCCAGGACAATCCCCAATGTGGACCTGTGTTTCTGACCAATACCTTTGCTGCCCTTTACACACATATCTATTATTTCTTTTATATTTTATATCTATATTATTTTAGGATTAAAACAAGATTCTGAATATGACTCTGTATAAGAAGCCAACTCTGTAACCAAAACCTTTACAACTTAGGCCTAGCAGGACTGAGTAATGATCATATGAACACTGATCCTTTATCTGCATTCCTAAAAAAGTAAGGAATTGGAGGAACTACAAACAAAACTATAAGATATTTCCAAGGAATCAAATTTAACATCATATATAATCCTCATTCCCAAAGAAGGGAGATTTTGTAGTATATTAGTAAATTAGTTGTGTATAGTACTGTTATGGTAAGTCAGTCATTATATAACACCATTTTATGCCATTGTAATTATTGATGAAAAATGTACCTATGTACAAATTTTAAACTGTGATGCTGAAATTTGGCACTATCTGACTGGTTCTTCTCCAACACCTCAAACTTTTTGTACCCATAAGAGAACATAAGGTCCACCAAAATCTTGACACAATCAGAAACAATGTTCAATGGACCCCCATGAAAATTATATATATTAGATAGAAAGAGCTCAGCAAGAGACTCAGCAGAGGGGAGTGTGAGAAGGGGAAAACGTGATGAAAAAGTTTACCCTGGACTCCTCAGCGGAGAAGGAGTGGAATGGAAACCCAAAATGTAGTTTGCAGGCCCCCCAGAAGATGTTGGAAACAGGACCTTGGGCTCCACCACCGTGCTAACCGGGGGTATTGACAGTGGTATGCATGGAGCTGGAGTGGAAGCAACTGATTGTTGCTGAATAATGTCCAACCTTGCAGACAATCACTGGAGATATTGGACAATTTGATCCTGCTTGGGCTCTTGTTCCCCTGAGACGCCGGAGCAGGCTTGCCAGGATTACTTCTGTGGTGGCAGATGAATCAGCTGCTCCTTCAGCATTCATGTCTGGCCCAACATAATGCCACGTATGGTAACATTTTAAGAAGTCTAAGAAAAACTAGGTTAATGATGCAGCCACATAATCTGGGGGCTAAAAAGAAATGTATAAATACCAGGTTTGTGGTGCATACTGTTGTTGCACCCAACACCCTAAACTGTTTTTTACTATGTCTACCCATTGTCTTGATACAGGGAATTAAACAGATTAAGTTTTAATTATTATAAAGGTCAAGTAACAATTGTTTTGAATATAATGAATTGGTTCTAACCTTTATTTAGTCTTGAAATGACAGTCTTTGTTTTGCAGAATAATAATAATAATAATAATGCATATATGGTATAGATGTTATTAAAACTTAATTATTAAGGTTACCAGGAACACATGCATAAATCCAAAACACTACTTTACTTTACAATAATCTACTTTGAGATGAATCATGTCACTATCCTACACATATGTGTACTTTTTAACACACAGGTTTTATCAGTATAAAAACACTGCTGTTATAAAATGCTCTAAATGATTTATTATGAAGTTGAGAGTTGTGCAAAGTTTTGTGTGGGCACCTGCTGCAGCATCATTCATGCCTTGTAAAAAGACTTAATTGTAGCTTTGATACAGACAAAGTCCAATGGAATACTCACATCTGCTTTTAACCTTAAGAATTGTCTAAAGCTGGCCATAGTCGCAATGATCCGATCGTATGAATTGTGGATTCGTACGATTTTCGGACCGTGTGTGGAGAGTCCTGTCATTTTTCGTCCGGCGGAGATCGGTCTTTTGGTCGATCGGACAGGTTAGAAAATTTCTGTCGGCTGCAGGTAATATCTCAGCGTGTATTGCAGATCGTACGATTATCAGTGGGATTTTCAGCTTTGACTATCGTACGATTGCTGTCAGAGGCAGAACATCGGCTGATCTGTTCTTTACTTTATTTGGTCAGAATGGTAAGACTTTGATCTGAATGGTTAGTGGCAGGTCGGGAGATGGGAAAGTCCGATCGTACAATGATTCGTACGATCGAATCTTTGCGTCTATGGCCAGCTTTAGGAAAAGACTGCTCATGTTATTTTAGATAATTGGCCACATTTTATTTTTGGATACATAGCATGTAAGTTCTTTTCATAAAGCATGGTAAGAGAACCCATCTGCATGCTTAAAATAAGTCCATTAACATTGAAAATATGGTAAATGCAAATGAAACACTGTGTATAAGTTATTAGATATATAGTAAAAGGCAAGGGCGGGGAGGGAAATTGTGTGACTTTTAGTCAGAAAAGAAGGAAGTAAAAAATGTTTTCCCATTTCCATCCATAATTTGCATATGCAAATTAGGATTTGGATTTGGTTCGGTATTCAGACGAAGCTTTCGCAAAATAGTGTATTCGGTGCATCCCTAACAAATGCTGTTCCCATTTAGGTTTGAAATTGCTTACTTTATGTTTTATGGAGGCCATGTCAAATAAGTAGTGATGAGCGAATTATTTTTGGCAGACATGGATTTGCGGCAAAAATTTGCTGCAAAAAAAATTACAAGACTAAATTGTCGCTGAGACAAAAAAACTGCAAAGACAAAATTGCTGCTGATGCAAAATTGTTGCGGAGACAAAAAAGTTGTCATAAGAAAAAACGCCCATTGACTTTAATTCATTTGGACAAAAATCACCAAGACAAAAAAGTCACCACAACAAAAACACCCATTGACTTGGAGTAAGAAAAATAGTTGCCCATATACTTTATATAACAAATGTTATTGACTACAATGTGTTTCGCAATTTTTTCGCCGTTTTGCTAATCCCTTCTGTCTTGTACCAAACTTTAATGCATTCAAGGGAATTGCAGAAAGTAAGAAAAGTATAACCAAATCAACAAAACTATATAAAAATAATCCATAATTATTTGATGTATTATTCAATATCATTATTTTATACATTTAATTTATACATTTAATGTATCAGATACATTTAAATAATAATATTAAGGGGGTATTTACTAACTTTTTCAAATTTCTCATTATTTTCTTAAAACCAAATAAACTCCCATCCACATTTTTACTGTATTTAGCAATAAAGTAACTGGGAAAATATCTGGTGTGGAAAAAGACTCAATAAAACCATGAAAAAATCTGAATCGTACAGTTTCTTTTCGGATGTGATGCCTGAAAACTCAGATTTTTTTCCGATTATCGCCCAAAACCCACAAATTAATCTACGTATTGTACGAAACCGAGCGCAGATCATGACATCTTCCAATTGTAAACAGGAGATTATGACATTTTCAAATTGTAAACAGGACATCTACCATTGACTTCTACATGACCTTGGCAGGTTTGAGGAGTACTTTTTTATTTGGAATTTTATCAGCCTCAGGGTATAATAAATCACAAAACAAAAAAAAACATTAAACAATTAGTAATCTGGTGCCTGGTGCAGAATGAAGCACTGGTGGGAGCAAGGTAGCCCTCTCCTTACCATATACCATAGGGCATGCAATAAATATAGGGCTCCTTTGTACCCTGCGCAAATAGGGGATTGAAAGAGGGGTTGCAATCCCTCCATCCATCTCTCATGAATACTGTGCTGCCTAATACAGCAAGATAGCAAGACTTGCCCCAACAAGCACTGATATCAGGGGATGCAAAGTATGAAAAAATATGGCGTCTTCCACATGTTTTTATAAGCTAGCATCCTGCCCTGCCTTTTATAAGTAAAACATTACTTACCTTTAGGGGACAAGTATCTCCAATTAAATACAGGTTCAGGTCTCCCAGTTGCAATGCATATCAGGCTGACATTACTGCCTTCATTAACAGCAATACTTGAAGAAATATCAACAATTCGAGGGGGAACTGTGAAGATCAAGAGAGGACAAAGTTATACAAGACTTTTTAAAATGATTTTAAATAGCTGGAAGATCCTGCAATTTACATTTTTATATAAAATGTATAGAGAGAGAGAGAGAGAGAGAGAGAGAGAGAGAGAGAGAGAGAGAGAGAGATTTTTCTGATTGCCACTTCTCATGTAATATTTTCTCATGTAATATTTTATAACATGCCAATATTTTGGTTGTAATTATCTTTACTTAGTCAAATAGGCTTATAACATATTATAAAAAAAAAACATTTATAAACCCACACAGTATTTAATTGTGTTTTTTTGTAACGCCTGTTATTGGGCAGGGGGTAAATACAAGTCTCCATTGCAGTCTGTTCCCTCCCACACTTTCTAATTTGCACATCTGAAAAACATGAGACTTAGGGTGTGGGTAGGGGGGAGCTTATGTGCCTCCTTTCTTCTGCCCCTCATGAACATATTGCTGCTGGATACATACAGTGCTGTTTTTATGGGGCAAATGTCTCTGTTCTTCCTTTTTTGAGTGCAAGGACCTGCAGCAATTCTTCTTATTGCAGGACAGGGCAAAAAGCACAAAAACACAAACTGAACTGCCAAAAAACAAATATAAATATATTTTTATGTACACAGATATACACAATTCCAGAGATACATGATTCTAAAGCAAACCATAATGGGTGCGGAGAAAAAGTAAATTTGTTTTAAATATTTGGATTAAATTGAGTCTATGGGAAACAGCTTTTCCGTATTTCTGAACTGTATGGTTAATGGGTTTCCAGGTTAACGGATCCCAAAACTGTGTGTGTGTGTGTGGAGTGAATGGAGGAGAGCATAGTGTTTTCAGCTGCCCAGATATAGGCAGCTGCCTGATAAGGCTGCAGGTGAGCAGCAAATAAGAGGTGTGCGATTACACTTCAGTGCCCCCTGGAGACCTCCTTGTGTTGGAGGAGGGTGTGAGTAGCTGGGATAGACACTGTGTTCCCATGCTGAGCTACAGTACTTGTGAGCACTAAATAACTGGAGAGAGGAACAGAAAACTCCTCCAATGAGGGAAATGTAATAAACTTAGCAGAGAAAACAAGTTTGCGAAAAAAGATTAGCATGACGCAATGTAATATTCTTTATTAGGATTTTATTGCATTGAGAATCTTAATTACGCTTTGGGAACCTTTATCACCTGCTTGAAGGTGGCTTCAACTTTTGGAGCAAATGTAACAACTTTCTCATTAAGAAGTTTTATTGCATACACTGGGCACTATCGCAAACTATACAATTAGCAATCACTATCGTGTGAGGGGCTACGTTTTCGCAAGGGGAAAACTGTTCCGTTTGCGAGTACTTGTTTGCATTGCGAATAATTTGGGAATGATTTTTGTGTTAGTGACCAATATTACATTCCTGAATACATGCTAAAAGTCTAACAGAGGACTCTGGGACTTATTACTTCCAAGGCTGTAAGTGCTAGAAATATTTTGTCTCTGTGTACACCAATGTAGGTGTTAAAGTGGGATTACTAATCCTATATTGAAGGAAGTGTGCTGAAGCGGTTGGTTTGTTCCTAATAAATGCCAGAAAAGCTTAAATTGCTTTCCATCCGTTATTTTTTTACAGTTTTTCCAAAATTTAATGTTGGAGTTTGATGTCCCTGTCTCTAGTGTTTCAGTCTGGCAGTTTAGTAATCCAAGACATACTGAACTGTTACAATTTGCTACATTTAACTGCTACATTAGTTGATACATTTCTCAGCAGCATCTGTGGAATATCAGCAACTATTGTATCAATTCTAACAGCTGCCTTTAATGAAACTCAGAGATTCTGTCAGCAGGGCCAAAGATAACAAATGTCTCAATTATATGTATCTATTTAAAACAGTTAAAAAGTTGACAACCCTTCCCCCCAGAGCTGCTTTTAGAAGTTGAAAAATTAAATATTAGAAAAATTGTCAAAAATAGAAAATAGAAAGTAATTGGAAAAAATCTTTATTTCTGGTGATCTATCGGAAACCAAATGAACTGAAAAACGCATTTGAAGGTGAATAACCCCTTTAAATGAACTCCACGAAAAATATCAGTTCTATAATCCATTTAATCCTGACCACATCACTGCAAATATCCAGAAAAAGGTGTCCTGAGATAAGCTACATGTAAGCCAGGGTATAATAATTTTAATAGAACTGAAACCAGAATTTCCTTATTCTTACTCAATATTTCTGCTATTTCATATAAATTTCCTTTGTACTTTGAAGCTGTAAAATATCGACTGAAGTGATGCTTTGGACTGCTCTAAATCATTTGGTATTCTAACAGGAATTTCTGCATAGCAAAGTATAAATTCTTCAATTCTGTTCAGCTATTTATCGATCATTTTGTGTCCGTAATAAAAACTGCATAAAGACAGAATCTACCCCAAAACTAGAAAAATATAAAATGCATTAATGAGGCTTGAAATATTTAAAAGTGGGAATAATTTTATCACCTTAACACAAAGCTCATGTGAGTCTGGCAGTCTGGTAAACACAGCAAGTGAACCATTTACAGAAGGCTTATAAGAGCATCTGGGTAAGTTGAAGAAGTTTAGACATTAAGGGGCAGATTTATCAAGGGTCGAATTTTGAGTTCATCAGAATTATTTAAAACCATGAACCGAAATTCAACCAATCTAAATTTATTAAAAAATTTGAATTTTTCAAAGTCAGGTGAATAGGATAGACCCGCAAACTCAAATCAAATTTGAATCCAATTTGATTAGAATTTTAAAAACTCATTTAGAGTTTTTTCCTCAAAAAAAACCTTGAATGTCAGGAAGGCTGCAAACAACTCCAAATTGATCCCAAGACGTCTTCCATAGGCTAAAACAGCAATTCGCAGGTTTAAGGTGGCAAATAGTCTAATTTGATTTCTTAAAGGGCCAGTGTGTGATAAACCTCGAAAATTAAAAGAAAAACTCAAATCGAATTTTAATAATTCCCTAGTCGAATTTGACAGTTTTGGACATAAAAAAACTAAAAAAAAAAAAAAAAACTAATTCAAACTTTCACTATGAACCTTGATAAATCTGCCCCTAAGAAAAGCCAATTCAGGTACTGCAAACATATGTGTTTGTTTGTGTTGTGTGCGTATATATATATATATATATATATATATATATATATATATATATATATATATATATATATATATATATATATATATATATATATATATATATATACAGCATCCGTGTTGGGCCGGCACTACTCGTATACAGAGTGTTGGGTGCCTGGGTGCTATCAGAAACAAAGTAGGATAAACTGGAAGAAGGCGAGCACTCTCAGGTCTTAAAGTACAAAAATGGTGAAATTTATTGAAAAAAATTAGCTGACGTTTCGGCTAACCCTTTAGCCTTTCTCAAAGTGAAACACTCGTATAAATTCCTCTAACAACCCATCAGTGCATAGGATCATTTACTATATCAAAAAATTCCATTCATAAAAGTGATACCCCAATAAGTTAACATGAGTTAATATACACTAATATACCCAGCTGGAAATAAGGATAGGCAGTGCCGGGTCATGCGTGAACACTCATTTGTGCAAGTGTAGAAGATGGATCAACAGTGTGTGCACAAGGCGGGTCACAGATAGTTGGCCGAGCCCCTTGCCTAGGGTACCCAGCCGACTTGGCCCATCTCTGCTTGTGGAAATGCCCATGTTAACACCATTTTTGTCCAGAAAGTACTACAACAGTAAATACATTAACCCCAAATTAAAATAACTTGCTCATAGTTCAGAGATCTAATATATTAAAAACCAGTCTGGAACACTGAGGAAATAAACATCAATTTATTAAATTATTCCAGCACCCTTGTTAGTGATACATTTACAAGATTGCTATCACATCCTGTAACGAGTAGACACATTTTTGTATGTGCCATACACACATACCTTTCAAGCTGATGGCAAAGAAAATGCACAACAAGTCAAAGAGAAACACAAGACAGCATATGAGTAATCTGTCAGTGAAACCATTTGATAGCGGAAATTCAATTGCAGTGTCAGAGTCACGTTAGGAGCACGATCTAAAGTAGCCTTCATGGCAGGTACATACTATACTGTAGGGTCCATTGAGTTTGTAAGAAAGGAACTAACTCATAGACTAGACAGCAGGGCAGTGCAATGGAGACCTTTATACTGCAAGTACTGAATGGCAACACAAGCATTTACAGGCACTTAATACATACATACATACATACTTTAAAACAAAACCAATAATGCAGTTTACATGTTCTTTTTATTTTGATTAAATTTTAAAGTCATTTAAATATAATACAAATATTACAAATCTCACTTACACAATGCACCTACAAAGACATTATAAAGTTTTAAATGCAAATGACTTCTGAAAAATCCAGCAGGGTAGACAGGTCTGTACAACGCATGCCTTTTTTTTTTCACCATGAGCAAACTTATGCTAAAAAGTAAAAAAAAAAAAAAAAAACAGCTTTTAGGCAATAATTTTGTGTCTCTTGTGGATACATCAAAAAAGGAGTTCCATAACCATGTAAACGTATGAGGCCAAATGCCAAGCCAAAATGATTTTGCCTGGTTAGCAAAGCTGATTTCTTTTCAGAACAAAGAATACGGTATATACTTTAGTATAAGCAGAGTTTTTCAGCATCGCTGAAAAAGTCTACCTCGGCTTATACTCGGGTCAGCGGGCAGTAGCTGAGATTGCAGTCACTTTTAATCATTCCTATACCAACAGTTCACTTGGGGAGAGACTGCATTATCCCACAATGCCTTCTGTTGGTTATATGAAAGAATAACAGTGCGCCCTCTGTTGGTTATATGAAAGAATAACAGTGACTGCAATATCACACAGCGCCATCTGTTGGTTATATGAAAGAATAACAGTGACTGCAATATCACACAGCACCCTCTGTTGGTTATATGAAAGAATAACAGTGCGCCCTCTGTTGGTTATATGAAAGAATAACAGTGACTGCAAAATCACACAGTGCCATCTGTTGGTTATATGAAAGAATAACAGTGCGCCCTCTGTTGGTTATATGAAAGATTAACAGTGACTGCAATATCACACAGCGCCCTCTGTTGGTTATATGAAAGAACAGTGCACCCTCTGTTGGTTATATGAAAGAATAACAGTGACTGCAATATCACACAGCACCCTCTGTTGGTTATATGAAAGAATAACAGTGACTACAATATCACACTGCGCCATCTGTTGGTTATATGAAAGAATAACAGTGACTGCAATATCACACAGTGCCCTCTGTTGGTTATATGAAAGATTAACAGTGACTGCAATATCACACATCGCCCTCTGTTGGTTATATGAAAGAATAACAGTGACTGCAATATCACACAGCGCCCTCTGTTTGTTATATGAACTGCAATATCACACAGCGCCCTCTGTTGGTTATTTTAAAGAATAACAGTGACTGCAATATCACACAGCGCCCTCTGTTGGTTATATGAAGGATTAACAGTGATGGCAATATGACACAGCGCCCTCTGTTGGTTATACGAAAGATTAACAGTGATGGCAATATGACACAGCACCCTCTGCACATGGTAGTGGGACAGTGGGACAATGCACACAGTAATCCATTTGGCAATTCTCTGTCGCCATCAACTTTGCAAAGAAGTCCGGTTGATTGCTGGGGGGGTCGCTTTGGCAGAATGTGCACTGCTGGGAGACAGGGCTCTAGTTGTGTTTAGGCTTATACTAGAGTCAATAAGTTTTCCCAGTTTTCGTAGGTAAAATTAGGTAACTAGGCTTATACTCGGGTCCGCTTATACTCGAGTATATACGGTAAATACAAATCAAGCAGAAACTTGCTTTATACAGGGAGTTGTAGCTGCAGTATGTAATCATAATTGGTTTAGAGGTAAATATATAAATTATAATAGTTACATTTAACATGGCAGGGGTTCCTATTTCTTATCCCTACAAATGTGTTTTCCAAAACTATAAAGGGAATGAGCTATTTGCAAACACACTAAGGGGGTTATTTATCAAAGTCCGAATTTATCTCAATATTTTCTGAAAAAAACTCCAACCAAAAGCACAGGTTTTTTGGACTTATTTATTAATACACTTTACTGAAAATTTTGGTTGCGGGAAAAAATCTGAAAAGATTGTGAAAAATCTGATATTGATTTATTTCGGATTTTTCATCTGATTTTCATGATTTTTTGGATTTTTCATCTGAAAACTCAGAATTTTGCCCAAAAACTCTGAAAACTTCGGGGTATTGCCAAAAACCCAGCGCACATAGAAAAATCATTGGGATTTCTCCCATTGACTTATATGCAACCTCGACAGGTCTGAGATGCTGGATTTTCAGATTCTGACTTTTCCATCCTCGGAGTTTAATAACTTCATGAATTCATGATTTTTTTTAAAAGTCTGAATTTATAACAAAAAAATCACACATTTTTCGTGATTTTTGCATTCAGAGTTTAGTAAATAACCCCCTAATAGTAACGAAAATTGCTGCAGTTTAATCACATCCCCAAAAAGATAGAAAGATAGATAAAAAAAGTTGAGCCAAAGAACATAATGACACCTACTGTACATTTTTCAATTTCACAAGTGCTTAAATAAATGAGTAAAGCAGTCCACACACTTATAAACAGAGGGAACATAATTCTAAAATTATTTGATTTTCCTTTGCCCAATCAAACCCAAACCATAAATTAAAAACGCATTTCATAATTTCTGAAACTGTACTTTGCAGTCTTAAACAGGATTATATACAAAGTGTTTTTTTTTACTAAGATTAAATATGCCAAAGCTATAAATTCAATTTCAAATCAAACAGGTAAGGTAACTTTACTTTAAACTTTGAAGCTACAATATGATATTTATATTTGGAAATAAACAGGCTTGGATGATACTTTGGATAACATACATTAGACCAATAAGCAAACATCTGTGTGTTTTTTCATATCTACTGCATTTTACTCCGTTTTATCATGTTATCCTGCCAAGATTTAGATACATAACGTTCTCCCAGATCCATATTCATGAACTGTGGCTTTTCTTTCCATTGGTCACCTTCTGTCTAAAAGCACATTCATGACCAAAATCCCAAGGATAATGGTTAAGACAAAACTGATTTCCATTAGCTACTTACTAAATTGTGTAAAAACATGAAATAAAATATATAATACTATTGTGCCACAAAACAACAACAAAAAAAACATAGAAACTAGCCGCATTATACACTTTATTTCAGTAATTTATATGAAAGGGCATTTTAAAAGAGGTCAGAACAAAAACTATTTAAATGTATCAGCAGATATATTTGAAGAGAAATGGAGCAAATGAATCACTGTAAACAGCCTACTGTAAAAAAAAAATGCATGTTATAAGGTCAAACCGATAAACTATTTTCCTTAAAACTGAAAAGGCAACTTGCTTTCTAAAATGGGATGTTGCTGTGCCCGTCTCACACCTTAGGATTCAGAGGCTCTGATGTACGGAACGCATTTTAGGACATCCTGCGGCGAAATACCCTTCCTTTTCTGCGATGTCCTATGTCTTCTGAATGGCGCTTTTACCGTCACTCATCGTCCAAACCTGCAGTCACACCTCCATCCTCTACCTTCCCTTCTCAGCCGTCAGTCATGCTAACTCCGCCCTCAGCCTTCAGCCCTCAGCCTTTAGCCTTCGGCCCTCAACCCTCAGCCTTCAGCCCTCAGCCCGGGCTGAAGGCTGAAGGCTGAAGGCTGAGGGCTGAAGGCTGAGGGCAGGAAGGAAGGGTACTTCGCCACAGGATGTCCTAAAATGCGTTCCATACTGATGGATCCTATTCCCCTTCACATATGGCAAATGTACAGTCGTAAAAAAAGAGGTTATCTGTACCTTATTCTCTGAAGATCATAGACATCTGGAAAGGGCATTAAGGGGAGAAGGTCACAAGGGAAACAACATGAAAGGCACATCAGCCAAGGTCAGCATATCAGAACGAGTTCTGGACAATTTTTTATGGGCTGGCATTCTCCCCTGTGGGTTCTAAACAACTTAACTCAGCAAAAAGTGCAAGAAATGTTCTGTATCTGCAAAAGCAACCAGTATACATTCTAGGACTGCACAATCTATATTATCCAGATAATAAAACACATAATATATATTAATAGACATGTTGATTGTTGTAGTAATTGTACAGACTCTTCATTGTTTTAAGCCTAAATGCAGACATTTTTATACTGCCAGGGGAAGTGTGGAAAACCTATTAGTGTTCTGTAGAGAAATTACTACAGGGAAGGAACATTTAAAAGTTTGCAACCACCACGTTTCTGTTGTGACGTGCAATTAGCATAACATTGACACTTCCTAACCTGCCCTGTTGTTCTCGGCAGTAAGGCAGAAAATTACTTTTTTAAGTCGTCACTCTGGCCAAATAACTGATTATCAAGTAACTTGGTCGATCACATTATTATAGCCTGTAAACAGCGGCATTAATCCTTACAAACCTTGCGTTTTGTCTTTTACAGCAATGGAAGAGAGCACATCTATTTGTATTGTCAGAGCTCTCTTTCTATTTCTAAATTAGAATATGAATTGCCATATGTATAAATGTGAATATGCAACAAGGGATCATATTATGAACCTATGAACAAAAAAAGTGCTTTTGTGCTTTACTGTCTACTTTGTGCTGTTTTACATATACACACAGTCCTGTGTAAGGTTCACAGACAGCAACTTTGGTTTCTGCTATAATATTATATTAGATTCCAGGCATTATTTTGGTTTGGCTGTTGCACTGTTGGTGTTGGTTTCTGACACATTCATAAAATGATTTTAATGTTTTACAGTCAGGATCAAATCTATATCCCATTATGGAGTTTTCCTTGGCGACTTGCGGATCACATGTAAAATTTCGACTGTAAGCTTAGTATGCCTGACAACATGCGCTATGCACCATATGATACAAGCAAAAGAGAAATAAAGCTCAAGGAATATGGGCAAACAAAATATGCATCTTTCTTTACGTGATTTAAAGGGATGGTTCACCTTTAAGTTAGTATGTTATAGAATGGCCAATTCTATTATTTTAAACTGGCCTTCTTTTTTTATAGTTTTTGAATTATTTTCCTTCTTCTTCTGACTCTTTTTAGCTTTGACATGGAGGTAACTGACCTCATCTAAAAAACAAATGTAAGGCTACAAAGTAATTGGTATTGCTAATTTGTATTACTCTTCTCTCTATTTGTGTCCTCACCTCTTCATATTTAAGTCTCTTATTAAAATATGTGCATGGTTGCTAAGCGTAATTTGGACCCTAGCAGCCAGATTGTTGAAACTGCAGAGCTGCTAAATAAAAAGCGAAATAACGCAAAAACCACAAATAATAATAGATAAAAACAATTGCAAATTGTCTCAGAATATCACTCTCTCTACATCATACTAAAAGCCAATTTAAAGGCCAACAACCCTTTTTTTTTTGTAACTTAGATTTTTATTAACAATCATAATGTTACTAGACAGTATAAAATACAAATACGCCATTACGCGTGTAGCACAATACACAAAATGTGTGTCAAAGGCAAAATTCAATAGAGTCATACAGCCATCAGAAAGAAAAAAAAAAAAAAAAAGTGTAACAATAATAAATGTAAGAAAAGTAAAGCAATCATGTGGGAGAATGACATAAGGCAACAAAGACAAAGCGTTATCACAGTCCATCAAGGTTCAGTCATCAGAATGCAATAACACCCAGGGAGACCATGTTGTTAAGGATTGGGGAACCCGGTTGTGCAATATTGCTATGCCCTGTTCAAATACTCTATTAGCCTCCACTCTCTTTTTCAACTCAGTTAAGGACGAGGGGATAGCAGATTTCCAATGAAATGCTATAGACAATCGAGCAGCAGTAAGAATATGGTTAATTAAAACCTGGGTAGATTTCCGCACCTTAGGAAACGGTTTACCTAACAAAAAAGTGCTCAAATCAGCCAGTGTAGGTTCTTGCTGTATTCTACTTAGGATACCCGACACCTCAGACCAGAATGGCTGTATAACAGGACATGTCCAGAATATATGTGGCAGAGTGCCTATTTCTGTGCAATTTCAAAAAACGGTCCGCACACACCAATGTTGCAGTCGGGGATTGTACTCCTGAAGAAGGGAGGCTGTGTTCCCCCCGAAACGTTGATTGTTGGTGGCATGAATAAAAGGGGTACAATCCCCGACTGCAACATTGGTGTGTGCGGACCGTTTTTTGAAATTGCACAGCAGTAAGGAGACCGGGCTTGGTCAACGGAGGACCAGCACCACCACGCAGAAAAGTGGAAGGAGGTGTGCGGTAATACAATATTTTATTGCACGAGAGTGCCTATTTCACCACAATTCCACCAACAGAGTGGAGAGTGATCTGGGAAGAAAGCGTGAAGAGCGGCAGGAGTAAGGTACCAAAACATAAGAATTTTATAAATGTGCTCTTTTTGTCTCGAGCACGTGACGACACGTTTCGCATTATCCCAAATTGACGCCCATTCTTGGTCCGAAAGGGGCTGTGGAAGTTGCATATCCCATTTGACCATATAAGGATGTCTAGGAGGTGGTTCTACCTGCGGGTCGGATAACAACTGATAAATTTTAGAAATGAGCCCTCTTTGTGGAAGACCTCTCATGGCAATTAATTCAAAACCCGTTCGCCCGGCCACTTTTGCACTATCACTATATGGTTTGACAAAATGCCGCAATTGAAAAAACTCAAAAAGTTTCAAAGGCCGCTGTGATGTTTTTTGGAGGAGATTGTTATAATCCAAAATCTCTTTAGATAAGGGATCCAATAAGTCACCTATTGTAGTAAGACCTGTATATTTCCACTTATCTATGAAATCAGGTTGGGTCCCCGGCTGGAATTCCGGGTTACCAAGAAAAGTCGTGTTAAGCGATCTGGGCGACATAAGATGATATTTTTGTCTAGTTGCATACCAGATAGATAATGTATGCTGAGTCGAAGAGAGTAGCGAAGATCTCCCAATTGATTCGCATTTCCCTGACCATATGATAGAATTCAAATGATACTCATTTGTCATGCAGTTCTCAATATAGCTCCATCTAATATTTGAATTCCACCACGCCCAGGCTAAAAGCTGCCTAAGATGAGCAGCTTCATAATACCTACGAAAACAAGGAACTCCCAGACCTCCTAGCCTACAGGGCGTAGTAAGAACAGTTTTTGAGATTCTATGTCTCCGATTACCCCAAATAAACCTATGACATAAAGTTTGGAGGTCCTTGAAGGTCTTCAGTGAAACTAGGGCAACAACCCTTTTAATAAGCCACTGTAGCAAATATTACAGCCATGGATTGGATATTGAAATACTTTAAATATTAGGTTATATTTGACAATATGTTTCTGCTCAGTTTGGTTATTGATTCCTAATCTCAACTTAATGAGTGTAGCCCAAATCAAAATGAGTGTAATGCCATACCTAAGCAGAAAATAAATAATAATAATAATGGGAGCTACAAAGGGCATCTTCAAAGGCATGGAACTTTACTGCTGTGGGGCTGTGGTTTATTTAGGCTGCCACTATAGCCTAAATCATAAAGAATTGGTAGCCTAATATTTCATTGGACTTTAACATTCTCTGAACAATGCCAACTATGTTTATATGTATAACATAATGCAGAAGCTACCCTTAATTACTTTTGGTTGTCTTCTTCTCTATAAACTATGATTATCTCAATAAATACATTAACTGGAAATGGCAGTAAGGAAATGCAGTATTCAGCACTTTGCTCTTGATGGATTTTATATCATCACCATCATCATTTCATGCCATCATAGTAAAACGAATTAATGGTCCAGATTTATAAAATGTAGTAAAGCTTCACACTCCTTTACTTCTTTCTGCATGAAACTGAGATATGGAGTACTAAACCTCATTTCTATTTGTTAAATCTCAGCCCATGTTGCAAGTTACTGTATGTCCATTATTGATAATTGGTGCCAACTGAAAAAAGTTGCTCTTTTTTGCAAGACTGGTGTCAAATTGACAGCTTAATCTGGTAGATGCTACCTGTGTTCTACGCAACTAACAAACTTGTAGTTCATATATGATATATGATAAGTCAAACCTCAAGTGAGATACATTTAAAACAAAATGCCAGAATTTGTAAATATTACAAAAGTATAAAAAAGAATGGATTAGGTTCTGGTTAAGGGGGTCCTCCATGTGTTCTAGTCTCCTGCTACAGTACAATGCCAGGTAATTTAACAGGCTTCTTACGACTAACCCCTTTGTGCATTTGTTAGTGTGAAATTAGATTAAGCTCTTCCTGCACATGGACTGATGTGTAACTATGCAAAGTGCTATGAAAATACACCAGTATGTTATAAATAATGGGGGGGGCTATATAAACAAATAGAGAAATGCTGTAGTTTTGAGAATTAACTTCATACCGAGTCAAAAAACTACATTCATAAAATATTTTTAAACAATACAGAAAATATGCATATATTTAAATTACATTTAAAATACAATTTTTTGAGTAAACATAGCAACTTCTAAAAAACATTGCCTATTTACGAAAAGGTGAAGTGATGTGACATCCTGCACAGGGAACTCTGTTTAATTTAAAACACTATGAAATTATGTAAGTAATGTCATTTATCTGCTTAAATGCCCTTGTGGGTTAGCATATATTGGTCAAACAGCAGGAGCTGTTAAGATCCACATCAACAAACACAGAGGAAATATACGGAATTATAAAAAGGAACAGCTACATACACTACAGTGTCTAGACACTTTAATACCACTAACCACAATCAGTCATAATTAAGGTGGGGTGTTTTGGAGGTAGTTAGTTCTCTACATAGAGGTGGAAATATGAAACAGAGCTACTACAAAGAGAAGCCTATTGGATCAATTGTTTCCTTTTCAGATAAAGATTTCTTTTCCCAAGATAAAAACAGAATGCATACTAGTAAAAGTACGGCTAATGGTAAGATTACTGGGCATTTCCTTCCTCCCTAGCTAACACATGATTATCAAGCTTTCATGGAAGGCCCAAGCAAAGGGCAGTTCCATCAATGGATTTTTTTGGACTATTTGAATGTTCTTATCCCATAGACACTTTTTTGGCCTGCACCTTATTAGCATGGAACTTGTATATTTCTGATGTGACATTAGTTGACACATGTGACTTCACTTCCTGTATACACCTTTAAATGTCTGTACTATAATGTGTATTTATAAACTTTGTGGATGGCAGATTGGTTCGCACAGTGAATATATTTGCCCTGCACATGGTAACATTTATAAAGCTGAATACTCAAATTCTTTCTTCACAAATATGGCAAAAATTGCAAATTGCAAATATTATGTGCACACTCTGCATTTGAATTACGCCACAACTTTGGTGGCAGAGAAAATATTCGCAAAACAGTTTCGTAAATTGCGAACTTAAGTTACCATCACAGCTATTTTCACGCACAACAACCTGCACAGTTACACAAACACCTGTCTCATTTGCGAGCCATTTGGAAAAATGTATTCTCAATGCAAATCACAAAAATCAGAAAGACGGGCACAGCAGTGCAATATTTTAGCGTTCAGGGAAAAACATGGGCAATACAACCATTTGCAAATAAATATGCACTGCACAAACTTTATAAATGACCCCCGGTATGTGTTACACTTGATAAAGTGCAAGTAGCCCAAAACATGTTGTGTGAATAAACACTTATTAGCAGTAAGCTCCGCAATGATTGCCCTCTCTCCCCTCTCTCAGTTCCTATTATTAATTGTCTAAGTATTCACACCTGAAAAAGGAGTGTTTCACTGGGATTGAGAGCTCAGCCAGGCCTTAAACCAGTCAGTTGCACACGCTTCAACTTCAATAAGAGGTTTGGGATCTGTCATTCATGTTGGGTCTATTGTCCAGAATGTTTGGCACTTGGGGTTTTCTGGATAAACTTTCGGGGAGGGTTTGGATTTACTTGAGATTGATCTTTTGTATATCAAATGTCCAGGTAAGAAATCCAATACCTGTTTAAGAATGAAGCTGGAAATACTTGGATTTGAAGAAACAAGGAATCAGACATCAGAGTATAAATACTGTATGAGTGTAGTCATTGTTGATACCAAATACATTGAGAACTGAGCACACATTTATGCAGAAGTGTGGTGTTTTTCTAATATCTTGATTTTCAAATATCATATGCTATTTAAGCTATCCAGTACATATACTGTATAAGAAGGTTCAGTAGCTGCAGATAAGAGTGAACTAATCAATAAGCTTTGGATACTAGGAACAACAATCTGTTAATCTCTACGTCTAAATCTGTGGTTTCTTCAAGGCCACCCCAGGAGCAAGTATCCTGCATCATTGGTTATTTCACTCACTGACCTGCAGCAAATCTATGGAAAACAGAAGATTATTTTTTGTCATACTCATGTTCGGTCTTTTACCCCTGCTTCTAACTTATGTTATTTCATACTTATTCTCATCCAAACACTAGTTATGGAGGGTGTGGGGGGGGGCATCACCATTATGAAGTGTACAGCATACAGTTTGGTATAGATACGATTAGAATTTTAATATTCATTAGTGACTGTAAAATAGTAAAAGGGAAAAAATACAACAGGGATGTTTTGAGTTTTTCTTTAGTAGTATGAGGTAGGTTGTTGAGCTAGAATATCTAATTACCCATATCACAGAATACCTTTGTGTTGAACAGATGAAAAAGAATAGAAAATAAGTATAGATGTAGATATAGACTGCTGGAGTTCTTTGTTTTTTACTGATAGCCAACAACAACACCAGTATCTCAAAAAATATAACAGGGATTGCTACAAATTATATTCTAGAACTGATGGTTAGCCTCTAAATGCAGTGCAGTGATTCACTATCATGGACAAAAAATTGTGCACGACTGTTGGAATTATCAAGTGCTCACTTCAATTATGTGCAAGGAGCAGCTTTTTGAATGTCATTATTTAATGCAAAAAAAAATTTGAGGCAACTGAACTTGCAGGTTTTAAAAAATGTGTCCTAATGTGCCTTGATGCCTACATGAAATTACTGGTAGGGTTTATGTTTTTTTTAAATATCCAACAACATTGGTCATCTATCTGCATATGATACAGTATGGATGCATGACTGGATGCACCTCAACCATTGCACAAATTGTAAAACCCCACATTTTGATGGAAAATACTTTTGACATAATAAATAAAGTAGACATTTGAATGGTCATTTATGAACTCAGTTCAATGTACAAAACTGTGAAGCAAACCTCCATGTTGCTTTACCAAGAATATAGAATTTTCCATAGGAATTTAGCATAATTGCAGATGCAAGGTCATTTCTATTTGTGCAAATTAGTCTTTTTTTTTGTTAACGTGGGCATAAATTGCAGTTGCATCATGTTCTCCCCGCCCCACACATATATCTTTGAATGACATAATGCTTTAGCCTCTAATTCACTTGGAACAATCCAGTTGCATTTATTGTCTTAACCTACTAAAAGGAAGCCTGGAATTACCACACAGTCCAGACTATTAGTGCACCGATGCTTACCACAAGTGTAAATAAGTGTATACAGACGCAAGTACCTTTCTGAATAACATAATGCTTATGTGCATATTTAAAAATATTTGTGTAACAAACCATTATGTCTTCAAAAATGTTGGATAAGGAAAAATGTTCTGTCAACACTTATTTATTACTGAAGGTGTTCAGCCCGTCGGATAGTCTTTCCCTATCATATCAACCCAGCATTTCAACAGAGATTACAAATAATACACATTCTGCAATAAATTGTATTTTTTTCTTCTTTGGTTTCCTTTTTTCTCTTGTCCTTTCCTCTTCTAGCATTTTAAATGATACAATTTAGAATATTAGATTCAGTTATGAGGACGTAGGGTTTTTGGGGTCTGTAACTTGATGTTGCTTATTAAAATGCATTTTGTAGCCTGGAACATTGTTGGCATGATATGTTATTGTTCTGCAGTAAAACATTATATTCTGCATCAGCAAACTGTATTATTTCATTATATTTATACTGCTTAAACAATTAAGAATTCCTTTAAAATTATTGATGGCAATAACATCTGTCAAGAAAATAAAACAGATAAATTCGAAAACATATAGCCTAGAAGCCTCTTCTATCAGGATCTTAAATCTATAATATAAAATTATAAATGATACAGTGACAAACTGTGTTTCCATAGATCAAATTAATAGGAAGAAAAACTTAGAAAACAGGAGATAATGTTAAATCAGATAATGATTTTATTAATCAAAGAAAAGCAAGGGTGATGATAATTAAAATAAGACAAATTAGATTTTTAATAATATGAAAAGATAAAGAAAGATGAATAAAAAGTGGGGGAAATAAAAGGTCCAATAAAGGAAAGGCTAGATTAATAACAGGAATATGAATTGAGAGGGCACAATATTCAGGGATTCAGAAGAACAGTTCAAATACACTTTTGAATGGTTGGGATATATCTCAGTAAAATCAAGAAAACACTAACAACCAGAAAAGCAAATTATTATATTGACAACTACCATGCTATAATATATCTTAAATCCCAAAGTTTCAGTTTTGTATTGATGTGTTTACTGAGCTAGCAAGTGGAGTAGTTATCTCCAGTGGCAGATGCTGCCTTTTGATTATGTAACCGATAAGGACCAAGGCAGCTGCAACAGAGTATAGGTACAGTCTTTCTGACTGGCAGGTAGTTATGTGAGTTCTGCTCTCAAACACCTGTAAGATTCAGATATCAGTATCTCTTTAGAGGAATTTGCAACAATTTTGCAGGCCAGTAGCAAGCTGATGTCTCTTTCTTCAACTTGATAGTTCTAGAAGGCTCCAAATTATGTATTTGTGTGTGTGTGCTAATATCAGCATTAAATTGCACATGTCTATAATTATGTTAAATTCACTTGTAGGACCATTAAGACAGTGATATTGTATTTTATTATTCTTGTATTTATGTATTCATTGTTGGGTTTACTTCTTCTGGAGGTTTATTACTTTGGCTTTTCTTCCTTTTTGTTTATCTAGAACTAATAGAACTGGATACATTGCAGATATAATTTGAAATGGAATGCTAAATAACAAGCATTGATATCTCTGTTTCTGGACAAATGCACTGGCAATAAAAGATCAGAAGCTAATAAGACTAGCATTGCATAATGTCTTATGATCCAGAGTAAATGTTGCAATATGGGAAATTAACCTGAATGTAAGACCCGGCTGCCATGAACTGGGTTTTTTTTAGTTAACAGTTGAATACTTTAACAAATGTAAGAGGAAGGTACCTATAGGCCAGCAATGCATTTCAGCTGTCCATGGTGCTGAAAGCTTTTATGTAATGTAGAGAGCTCAGACATGTGAATAACAGCGATATCATGATTTGCTAATGTTACTACCATCCCATATCATAGTGTCAGCAGACATTTTCCTTTGCTTCAAACATAAACTGTACATCCTTACCAATTGTAAATGAGCCCTATTCTCCCTTAACAAATGTAACTACATGCAATAAATTCTAAAGCCAGATCAGAAGAAATGCTGTGTATATCACAGGCAATCAATTATAGCAAGTACTTTGGAGTAAGTCACCTTCTTTACATGTTAATGCTGCCCTAAACCCTGCATAAACAATATAGTAATACATGTAGTAAGCAGTCTCATACATGAAACGTGTACAGTAGAAACACACTTTTTTAGGTTTTCCCTGAAATCAGTGTTTTTTTATAGCATTTTATGTTTTCTCAGAATTTACATTTGTAGTGGCCCTGGTAAAACATAAAAGCAGAATTCTACTGTATTTTGTGCACAAAAACATCATAGCTTTATCCACAATTCAACAAAGTTTTTACCATACTAAAAGGACAGAGGTACCCTCAGGGCGCTATGGTCCCTGAGTCCTCCCTCTGAATGTGTTTTGTGCCACAGGATGCTTCACCAGATGAGGTGTGGTCAAGCAAGTATGGAAAACATCTCATAGGGCTAAGATATAAGCAATTCATCTTTTAAGATCAGATATTGCTTCCTTTCTTTAACCCCTTTGTTGATATCACAAGGTGTCCACATACTTGCAATAGTGCAAAAAATCAATTGTACATATAAGTGAATTGAAACAGATGTTGATAGATGCAGGGCAGGAAGACATCCTAAATAATTTATTTCAATTTATATGTATAGATAACCCAATATTGTTATATATACTATTTGAAAGGTATTCACTCCAGCATATATACATGACAGACAGTGCAGTTGCTAAAATCTGCAACATTATTTAGAATAAAGAGTTCACTTGGTTGACTTTGGATGTGCTGTATCTATAAACAGGAATTCATCGTGTTGATGGGTTAAAGGCATTCAGCATGCTCTAGGATAGATACTTGCATTCAGAGTCATTTATATTACACATATATAAATATAAATAGCCACATTTATAGACAGTTTACAGGAATATAAGCACAAAACTTGCCCCCTCTGTCTATGTGTGATGAGGTATGCATCTAATCAGACACCACCCATACAATGATTACATAGTAAAATGGTTTCACTACACTGATTATGTCATCATGGGAAGGAAAAGGGAAGGGCTCTGTGGATTTTTAATTTATATTAATGGCAATGCCTATGAGAGATATTTTACTATGGAGTATGATTTCAGTCAAATTTTTTTTTAGATCTTACCTTTATGTTGAGGGAAAACAGATAAATTCTTAATTTACAGAAAGGAAGTTGTGGGGAATACAATTTTAAAAAGGGGCTAATTTCATCCACAGCATATATTAAAAGCGTTACCATTTTCCCAATTAGTAAGAATTTTATAGGAACTGTTTACATTAGGAGGTTTATTCAAATTTAGAGAATGAGAAAGGAAGGCAAGAAACAATAAAAGAGGAAAAAATGTAAGGTAATACTAGGGGCACATTTACTTAGGGTTGAATATCGAGGGTTAATTAACCCTCAATATTCGACCGTCGAAGTAAAATCCTTCGACTTCGAATATCGAAGGATTTACTGCATTTCCTTTGTTACGATCGAAGGAAAAATCCCCATAGGCTAACATTGATGCTCTGTAGGTTTTAGGTGGTGAAGTAGGTGGTAGAAGTTTTTTTTAAAGAGACAGTACTTCAACTATCGAATGGTTGAATAGTTGAACGATTTTTAGTTCGAATCGTTTGATTCGAAGTCGAAATTGTGCACAAAATGACAGCCTTAGCTTATGTTCTGTGCTGTATCAAAAGACAGACTGGCATATTGCAACAAACTTGTTGAGTATAGACACTAAGAAGTAGTAGTTTGAAGACTATAATGGGGTCATTTTTAAACACAGGGCCAATCTGCACCTGGACATTAACCCATAGCTACCAAGTAGTGACTTGTTTTGTTTCATCAAGGTAAAATGAGGAAAGCAAATATTTGATTGGTTGCAATCAGTTATTGCCCCAGTACAAATTTGCCAAGTGTTAATAAATAAGCCCCATTGTGATTTGGCAGGAAAAAAACATTAAGAAAAAAAGTATTATGCAATAACATTACTTCCGTACAATCCTTTTTTAAAACATTGCAAGTCCTTGTTGCCCAGATACTAACAATAAAATATGTTTTATTATGTCTAATGTTTTTTGGAATGCATCTTGCCCACTCTGAAAAAATATTACTGGAGAGGATGCTCAGGTAATAAATGGCAATGTCTCTGAAGCAATTAAAAAGATAATATTATTGTACAATATTGCCATTACCAACATCCCTATTTAATTATTTATGTACACCAAGTTCATTCTGTGCAGTAATCTGTTATGTTACCCAAGACATCTTCAAATATATATACAGTATCTCAGTGTTAAAGGGGACTTAACGATTAGGCTTAAAGAATATTACATCCCAAATCAGCAAGATTCCTTTAAATTCCCAGATATAAAATTCAATATATAGTTCAATGTGTAGTTCAAAAAATCCAAATGAGCATAATTTGCCTTAATCAATCTCTGGGCGATCTCTAATCTTAGTTAACATCAGAGAAGACATTTTAGGGAATACTGAACCATTTAAGTTCATCATACTGTGCACAATTTATACGTAAAGTAAGCAAATTGTAACTAGTGGAAGTATCTAGTGAATAGCGAGGCTGTGTGTATCCTAATGTGTTTTTTTATTTGATTGTGAAGGTGTGCCCTGAGAAAGTCACTATTCAGTGATGAAAAGCATTTGGCTTGACTTCTGCATTGTTAACTGATGAGCTGTTGATGTCTACTATTTTGTAAGTGCAAATTATTTTAATAACTGTGATACAAATGTGACATAGCAGGCCATGTATGAATGTGAGTCTGATCAAGTGTATCCAATATGGCTCCTTAGTTACAAAATGGATGCACTGACATTAGTTGGAGACCAGGGAACAACCTGAGTTGAGGTACTTAATATGGATATACAGTATTAACATTAGTTGGAGTCAAGGGAACATCAGAAGTTGAGGTAATTAACTCATAAACTTATAAACATGTTTATCAAGGAGGAAGCATATATCTCATTCACGTGGTTATAATTTTGGTCATGCTCATGGTCACAGTTCTGGGCGTACGGCCATTATTTTGGTATATGTCCACAACTAGGATAATGACCAAATTCTGTTATGATTGATTATTTTATTGTTTCACTAGTATAAAAAGAAAACTCAGTGGAGGGGGCTTTGGGACTTCATCTACAAGCAGACGTGTTGTGCAGAACCTTGTCTGATTGATTTGGCTTTGGGAGTTTGCTGTACTTGGCCCGGGTTCCCCCAGCTGATGTTCCTCTCAAAAGTCTACCAAAGGATGGATAGACGTTGCGTTGTATTCAATCGTGATGTATTAATTTTTTTACAATATATTATTCTCATCTAATATTGATCAGTGTGTGTGTGTTTTTTATTTCTATCCCTGCACGTGATACGTCTGCCAAGGGAAGTTTGTGGCAAGACAATAACGAAATAAGTTTAAAAGGATTACACTAGGGGAGCGTGCCCTTCTTTCACTGTGTTTTATTTTCAAAAATATTCATATCCTTAAGCCACCATGATTTGTTTTTTTCCTTTTATTTGGCATTAGTTTCTCAATAACTGAGGGGTTGTGATTAGGACAACATAAGTAACCAGTGTGACCTTATCTAAGAAACTAGTTAGAATGTTTGGCTGCTAAAGAGTTTGGGGCTGGTGCAAGACCTAGTAAAATTCTATTACCTATACCCAGGAGGCACCGACTGGGTGGCTACACAGCCATGTAACTGTCTTTTTAAGCAGAACTTGCCATCTCTTCCCCAATGTGATATCACTGGGGAAGTGTCAATCTCACCGGAAAATTATTGCCTACAGCATTTTCCACTGAATATTTCTAGTGACTCTCAAGTGTGTAGATGTCAGTAATTATCAAAAGAAGTGCCCTGTAGTGCTATTCCATAATTTATATACAGTACTTTTTCAAACAATAAACCTTGATTTAAAACAGAGGTATAAAGATCATATTTGAGGAATACCTTGCCATTCCGATATTGCAAAGCAAATCAGAGCATATGTGCTGTATAGTCATGTAGGTATATAAAAATAGGATCCTTATCTAAATCTGAACAAAAAAAAAATCACAGACAGTACAGTTAAAATAAATGAGCCTTTGAAGGGGAACCAAAACTTAGGGGTTTTATTTATAATTTAAAGTTATTTCATTTTTGTTATAGGGCTGCTATGTCAGGTAGATGAATAGGAGCAATGAAAATTAATTTTTCTGAACTCTGGAGCTCTGGATGTGCTTGTTTTTTTTCTGTGCTTTGCATCTTCTTATATTCTAGAAACTCAGCGCATATTTTTTCTTAGGCTACTTAGGTGCCTGATGCACAAGTTTGAGGTTCTGTATAGTATGGGGATAAAGCTCTTCATATTCTTAAGGCAACTAGAGATGTCGCGAACTGTTCGCCGGCGAACTTGTTCGCGCGAACATCGGGTGTTCGCGCTCGCCGGAAGTTCGCGAACGTCGCGCGACGTTCGCCATTTTGGGTTCGCCATTGTTGGCGCTTTTTTTTGCCCTCTCACCCCAGACCAGCAGGTACATGGCAGCCAATCAGGAAGCTCTCCCCTGGACCACTCCCCTTCCCTATAAAAACCGAAGCCCTGCAGCGTTTTTTCACTCTGCCTGTGTGTGCTGAAGAGATAGTGTAGGGAGAGAGCTGCTGCCTGTTAGTGATTTCAGGGACAGTTGAAAGTTTGCTGGCTAGTAATCGTTTTGATACTGCTCTGTTATTGGAGGGACAGAAGTCTGCAGGGGTTTGAGGGACATTTTAGCTTAGGTAGCTTTGCTGGCTAGTAATCTACCTTCTACTGCAGTGCTCTGTATGTAGCTGCAGTGGGCAGCTGTCCTGCTTCTGATCTCATCTGCTGACTGCTGCAATAACAGTAGTCCTTGTAAGGACTGCTTTTATTTATTTTTTTGTTGTTTTACTACTACTACTACTACTACTACTATAAGAGCCCAGTGCTATTAGTCTAGCAGTGTTGGGGAGTGGGACTGGTGTGCTAATCTGCTGCTCCTAGTAGTTCAGCAGCACCAACTTTAATTTTTTTTTTTAATATTCATTTTTTTTTTATTTTACTTTTTTTATTTTACTACCGCTGTAGTAGTGTATAAGTTGACCTTTTAGGCATTATTTGCCCTGTAGGCATTATTTGCACACTGTTTTCTTCAACCCGCCATCGAGCTGTGTGACCTTGTTCACATTCTGTCTAAATATCCATAATATTACCGTCTCCAGAAAAAACACCGGAGTCACTTTTTTCAAGCAGCCATAATATATTTTACGTAATCCGTATCCACCGCTGTAGTAGTGTATACGTTGGCCTTGTAGGCATTATTTGCACACTGTTTTCTTCAACCCGCCATCGAGCTGTGTGACCTTGTTCCCATTCTGTCTAAATATCCATAATATTACCGTCTCCAGAAAAAACACCGGAGTCACTTTTTTTGGCAAAAAATGACTATTTTCAGCATTTATGTGGCATATTTTTTCTGGCAACTGTGCTTCAGTGGCTGCAACCAAAAAAACTGGGCAAACAATGTCTACAAGGTCAACGTATGGCGAAAAATTACTATTTTCAGCATTTATATGGCATATTTTTTCTGGCAACTGTGCTTCAGTGGCTGCGTCCAAAAAAACTGGGCAAACAATGTCTACAAGGTCAACGTATGGCGAAAAATGACTATTTTCAGCATTTATATGGCATATTTTTTCTGGCAACTGTGCTTCAGTGGCTGCGTCCAAAAAACTGGGCAAACAATGCCTACAAGGTCAACGTATGGCAGTTGTTTAAAGAGAACAGTAGATTACTAGCCAGCAAAGCTACCTAAGCTAAAATGTCCCTCAAATCCCTGCAGACTTCTGTCCCTCCAATACAGAGCAGTATCAAGCAGATTACTAGCCAGCAAACTTACTATCATCTGTCCCTGAAATCACTAACAGCTCTCCCCCTACACTATCTCTTCCAAGCACACACAGGCAGATTTTTCAGATACATTTTTGCCCTTGATCCCCCTCTGGCATGCCACTGTCCAGGTCGTTGCACCCTTTAAACAACTTTAAAATCATTTTTCTGGCCAGAAATGTCTTTTCTAGATGTTAAAGTTCGCCTTCCCATTGAAGTCTATGGGGTTCGCGAACCGTTCGCGAACCGCTCGCATTTTTGCGCAAGTTCGCGAATATGTTCGCGAACTTTTTTTCCGACGTTCGCTACATCCCTAAAGGCAACTTAACTTCTGGATTTGTTCTAAGGCACAATCTTTCAATGTTTTACTTTCCATACATTTGATTATACTACATGTTAATGTAGTTTACAGGTAAAATCAAATCAAGTGTCAGGATAACAATTTATAATGTACAAGTTTAAAAGTATCAGTGTTGCCATCAGAAGTCTTGGGTTTCCATAATACTTAGAAGGGCCCTCTCCAAAAGAGGCCTGAGTTATTGGCAAACCAGTCACCTGGACCCCTTGGACAGTGCACCCTGACAGCTAAGTAGAATTTGACTGCAATTAAGAGTAATTGGTCAACTAGCTAAATTACATGCCTGGACTCTCTAATCTGTCCAAGCCATGCTTCACTATGCCTAGAACATACCCACAATTAGCCCACCCAACTCCAACTCCCCCACAGCCTATACATTGGCTTCTCGCATGACACCATAACAGTATTATTTGGTAGCTAAATGAGCAGCGAGGTTTAAGTTTTCCAATTGATATGTCAGTTGTTTGACCCACTTACTGCTATTATTTTTCTATAGCACCAGATTTATAAATATGATAACTTAATATAGTTATTATATGTGATCTCTTATCTTAAAAACTTTTATCCAAAAACTTTCCAAATAACTTTCCAAATTACGTGAGTCTATTTTAAGCAAATAATTCAATGTTTTTCCTTTTTCTCTGTAATAAAACAGTACCTTGTACATGAATCTGTATCACAATGATACACCCATCATGTCTGATGTTTAGCATTATTTACTTAACATATTACATCTGCTGAGTGTGCACTGTCTTGTCCTTTCCCTGCACTATGCTGTCCTGTCTTTGCACTTGCACTTTTTGTCTTTTTGTCCGTTACATCTATGTTGTGTGTAGCACCATGGTCCTAGAGGATCATTTTTTCATTTCACTGTGTACTGTACAAACGTATATGGATGAAATGACAATAAACTCACTCTTGACTTGACTCTTGACTCGGTGGCAAAACAACCAACCGTTTATTTTATGTTTAAATGATTTTTAGCAGAGGTAAGGTATGGGGATCCAAATGACAGAAAGATCCCATATCTTGAGAATGCCCAAGCATCCTGGATACTAAGGGGCAACTTCACTAACCTCTGAAAATTCGCCGGCTACGGCTTCGATCACAGCGCAACACTTCGCCAGAACAACGCTTATTCACTAAAATCCGAAGTTTCGTCCAGGGTGCCAAACGCTGGCTAAGTTTCTCTAGCATTACTGCGCCAAGCGAAGCAAAGTTGCGCCAACTTTGCCTAATTTGCATACCGCAGGAAGTTAAAGTTCAATGGACGTATATGCTGCAGCAAATACATTACACAACACAAGCCCGAGAAACCTTAATAAAAGAAAATAGAGTTGTTCTAGTGCCCTACATATGAGCCCAGTGTATAGTTTATGTGCCATATGTTATAAAATGTAGGGGGGAAGCTGGTTACCCCATAAAAAATATGCTCTTTTGCAGCTTATCACCCTTTAAAACGAAAAAGATGCTATTTTCAACTATTTTTTGAGGAAGTCTATCTACTCTATTGCACTTCGCCTGGTCTGAGGTGGTGAAGGCAAGTCTGGCGCAAAAGGTAACGTTCAGTAAAATCCGCATCTTAGTGAATTTGCGCCAGAGCACAAATCCTTGTGTTAGGGAGCAAAGTACCGCTAGAGTTTATCTACTTCGCTACCAAAGTTACGCCGGCAACCGCTAGTAAATCGGAGAAGTTCCGAAATGACGTCACACTGGTGAATTTTCGTCAGTGTTTTTCACTTCGCCCTATAGTAAATTCCCCCTAAATTCCATACGTGTGTGTGTGTGTTTATGTGTATATATATATATATACATATATATATATATATATATATATATATATACATATATATATATATATATATATATATATATATATATATATATATATATATATACAGTACAGTATATATATACTGTATATATATATATATATATATATATATATATATATATATATATAATTGTGTGTATTTATAGAACTTCAATAGAAATTTATTGTATTTAAACTTAAAATAATACCAAAATGTTGTCTGTAGCTTTAAACATTTTCTTGCTGTGTTTTTGTGACTTACACCTCCTTTTAACACTGGCACAGTTACTAGACTGCAATAAGATGCTGGCTCAGATGCAGATAAATGATTATTACAGAAGAGCGGCGGCTTCTCTCCCTCTTTTCGGTTTTCATTAGCAGCAATAACATATCAGTTGAATCACAAATGCCTCATTTCATTTTTTTTCAATAGCCATTAATGATCAATAATGGCAATTAGACGTTAGCTAATCTACCCTTTATGGGAGGAAACAGCAGCTGCTTTAGTAGGTCAGAAGACTATGCGTGCAAAAAGCAATCCATCAATACTGAGGAAGAAGGACAAGCCAAAGGAAAGTGTAATGAGGAAAAAATTAATTCACTCAAATGCAAATATACAACTAGGGGTTATTTTAAAGGGGTGGGGCACCATCTTACAATGGTGCACTTTTATCTCAAAGTACTATCACCTGAATCTTTATTTTTTAAGCTGCCATCATATCACCAATAGATGCTAGAATTTTCAGGGTCATTTAATCAGCACTGGGTCTTTTAGGTAATTTGTAGGTAAAGGAATACAAAATGATAATGTCCTCTTTAGGAGGAAAGAGATTTGCAGTTGGGGAGTTCCTTTTTTCCACTGAAGACTTACAATATCTGCTAAAAATACTGCAGACCTCCCGTGCACCTGTACCACTATGAGACACTCCATTGTTACCTTGGCCTTGTGTCTGAGATCTCTGTTACTTAATGATGAACTTTCAAACTTTAATTTTCTACTAGATTATATAAGAGGTTGTATTGGGCTATTCTGCAGTATTAATTTTTCCCAAATGCCTAGCCCCTGCTAGGGGGACACTACAGATAAATCCAATGTTTTGGGACACCATTCTTTTAGCCAGTTGCTGTAATATGCACGCACAATGTTTCTGGCATGCTCTGGAACGCCCCCAATGCTGTGTGTGTGGGAGGGGGAATCACAACTTTGATGCACTTACAATTAAATGAAAATGTTGAGTTAGGAGGCATATTTATTTTTAAAAAATTACTTAAGAATACATTGCAAGGTATGTGGGTGGCACAAGCACATTATTTTAAATCATATCTTACATGTGCAGTAGAATGAGACGTGCTGAGCACTTCACATACTGCATACATCCTTTGGAGGCCTCCATACATCTCTTTGTCATGGATAACAAAATGTAGTATTTACTATCTCTGACCAGCTGGAGGAGCAGGGATTAGTGTAGCATTACAGGTGATTTATTTCTAACCCTATTTTTCAACCCTTTCTGAAGTTTTTGCTAAGCATCTCATGACAACCAAGCTCAACTGCTATTTTGACTTTGATGTATGAGATTATGACTATGTTTATACAACTTGTATAATTATACTGTTCCCTCCTACAACATTCTTTTGTTGACTCCTTCCTGTAGCCACTGATTCAAAAAGACTGGGAGTGGCTGGGGAGAGTAAAGAAGAAGAACGGTGTAATAGGTTAGAAGGATAGAAAGACAGGAAGATATGTATGAGACATCCATTGCAATCATTAGGAAATCCTGATAGATGCGAAAAAACTTAAATAAAGTATGCAGGTTAGGTAGCCCAAGGCAGGACTGTCAAACAGGAAGAACCCAAATGCATCAGTGAAGCATATGTGGGCGAAGGCACAAACCAACAGTATTAAGCTTATGGGCAACATGTCACAAATGCAATGGAAAGAATTATTTTGCAAAGTGCTGCATAACAAAACCAAAGAAAGAGAAGTCAAAGGAAAGTAACTCTCTTTTTATTGGTGTCTTGCAGGCAGCAAAAATGTACACAGGATGCTGGATGATGCCTGCTATACAGCTATTACCATAGGAGAAAATACAGTTAAATTTAAGCTAGATGCTGGAGCAGTAGATTCTACAGTGCCACCTGTCATATATGGTTGTAGGAAAACTCCATATGCCATCATGGACAAATTTAAACAAACATTTAAGCTTAAATATACAGGAGTTGTTAGCTATGTGACTATTATAACTGGAAAAAAATGGAAACCTCAGAGTCTGCCTGGATCCCAAGAATCTTAAAGTTATAAAGCGACACTTCTCAGTTCCTACACCTGAGGATATGTGATCCAAACTAAGTGGAAATTATTTACCATTATTTGCCCTGGATTAGAAAGACAGATACTGATATGTACCTTCAACACACCATGTGGACGCTACTGATTCAGTTGGCTACTGTTTGGAATAAAGTCTGCCAGTGATGTGTATCATCAGCAAAATGCTGAAGCTTTTGGAGACATTGAAGGCATCCACATAATAGCAGATGATATGATTATAGCTGCTTCTACTAAACAAGAACATGATGACATTCTAAACAAAGTAAGACAGAGAGAATGGAAGCTTATCAAGTTCAACAAAGATAGAATCCAATACTTGGTAAAAGAAATGGGCCACATCATAAGTTCAAACCTGATGATAGCAAAATCTCAACGATATATAATATGCTTCCATTGCAAGAATACGCACGGTTTGAATGCGGAAAAAACTATGTGTGCTATTGCGCATGTGCGTGCTGACGCGCACACATGCATCGGTGAGGTTGTCTGAAGGGAGGCCCTGAGGCAGTAGCCCTCAGGGTTCGGAGGTGGGGCCCTGAGAGAGAAGAAATCCAGGTTGTGGATCTGGGCTGGCGGGGGCCCACTTGAGCTGGGGGCCCACCGGGTTTTTTCCCGGTGTCCCGCCGGCCCAGTCCAACCCAGCCAAAAGGTTCTTGAGCTGAAATGCTATGACTACTACATAGTGCACACCAAGGCATACAACGCTCCTAAGCAAGAGCTGGGATCATAATATGTTTGCCATGTATGTCCAAAGACATTGAACAAATGGTGGAGAATTGTACAGTTTGTCAAAAAAATAGACCAGCCAACTACAAAATGACTTTATTATCATATGATATACCAGAAATTCCATCGCTGAAATTTCCAGCTGACATTTTTGACTTTAGCATTCAAGCGTTTTTGTTGATTCTGGACTATTTTTCGAAATATCCAGAAAGCCTTAAATCCTAAAACTCTAGTCCTGGATATCCTAAATCTAACGGTCAAGCTGAGAGGATGACACAAGCTGTGAAATTGCTTTTGAAGAACTGATCCACATATAACGCTTCTTTAATTAAGAAATACTCCTATTTCAGGTGCCAATGTCACTCCTGCTAAACTACTAATGGGAAGATTGTTGAGAAGTACTTTAACTGAAACAACTGAGCCTTAAACCCATAGTCCTGTGAAAGCTCAAAAAAAATTATTGAAGCTACAAAGATCTCAAAGACAATATTATGACCGAGGTACTAAAGATTTGCCAATCTTTTAGAGTGGAGAGAGAGTGAGGATTCAGACTTCCCAAGGATGGCAACCTGCAGTAGTTGTCATTTACAGACATAATTTGAGACATGACATTACTATTTCAACAGCAGAAGATGAGGTGTATCTACCGACAGATATGGACAATGCATCTTCTGTAAATCCAGTGGAATATCCAGTAGCACCGACTGTACCTGATGACCCTACAGTTAATGAGCCAAACCCAGCAGGTCAGCAGCCAAAAGGAGAACAAAGATGCACTCGCTTTGGAAGGACTGAAAAAAGTCTGCAAAGGTACAAGACTATGTTCTGCAAGTAGCAAAGTATTTTACAACAGTCATTTTATAATAAAGGTATAGGTTGTATGCTCATGGGAAAAGTTTTTAAAAATGGGGGATATATTGCTTGGGACAGCATCTGGTCACGTGTTTTCTTCCTGTTCCTGTACAGAGAGTATGTGGACGACTAAGGTACCATTAGTAAAAGTTATTTTCTACAATACCATGTTCTCTTCTTTGTGTTCTTGTACAGAGAGTTTGTGGAGGACTAAGCTGCCATTAGTAAAAGTTATTCTCTACAAGACCAGTTCCTGTGTGTGCCTGTGCAAAGCCTGTGCAAGGTGCCTAAACAGATTCAATAGAGGGATAAGACAGTATGTATCATAAGAAAAATGGAGGCTTGACAGCTTCCTCCTTGACATATCATATTCAAATACACTATATGGCCAAACATCATACAATGACTATATCATATAATGACTTTCTTGACCATTCAGCTTTTGCCCAAGAACCCCTTGTAAAACCAGAAGGTTCGTGAAACAGCAAAAAATCACTGGAATCCCTATGGCCTATAATTTTATTTGGCGTGCAACAAATTGCGCAACAAATTTTTTCAACCATTAGAGTCTATGGGGCAAATTCACTAACCTGCGGATTTGCGCTAGTGCAGGCTTCGCCACACTTCGCCAGGCAAAGTTTCGCCAGGGTGCCGCTAATTCACTAAAATCCGAAGTTGCGCTCAGGGAGGCGAACGGTAGCGAAGTTGCGCTAGCGTTAATCCGTCAAGGAAAGCGAAATTACACTACCAATGCCTAATTTGCATACGGCGTCAAGTTAAAGTACAATGGACGTATATGTAGCAGCAAATACATTAGACTACACAAGCCTCAGAAAGCTTTATAAAATAAAATAGAGGTGTTATATTGCCCTAAAAATGTGCCCACTGTATAGTTTCGGTGCCATATGTGAGGAAATGTAGGGGGGAAGGAGTGTACCCCCCAAAAAAATTATGATCTTTTTCTGCCTATCACCCTTAAAAAAGGAAAAGACGCCAGCGTTTTTGGGACTTGCAACTTTTTTGAAGCGATCCCTATCTACTCTATTGCACTTTTCCAGCACCTGTTAGTAAATCGGCAAAGTAACGAAATGACATCACGCTGGCGAATTTGCGCTAGAATTAGCCGCTTCGCTCTTTAGTGAATTTTATGAGCGTCATTTTCACTGCAAAACTTGTTGAAACATTTTGCTCATCAATAGCCATAGATTTAACATGATCCCCAGTCTGTCAGTCTGTTATACCTTTATACAGTATGAGTAAGCATTTTAGCATTTCCTGTACAGTATATTGCACAAGAAAAGACTGAAAAGGTGATGATATGATTTCCTGGACACTTTTTTTCAAGAGACCGTTTCCAGCTAACAGAGAATCTTTTATTATTGTATATTGTATGTGAATAGGTTGTTCTGAACACCTGGCATGTTGTTTTCTCTTGAGTGAACAGCAGAGGTACTCTGGCAGCAGATTACTGTCATTCACCTTTATTATAATGTTCAGCACAATGTACCAGCATCTCATGAATGCATGACAATCATTAGTATAACCATGAGGTGTTAAATAAACTAAGGACAGGGACTGAGGGCTAGTGCTTTGAATAGAAATGAACTAGCTATTGGAGCACTCTCAGGCTGCAAAATATCAGATTCCAGTGCCTTGAACAGTTCTAAGTGAGAAGAATGAAGGAGAGTGGCAGGCAGGGGGAAAAAGATAAAGGAAGGGGAGTTAAGAAAGAATGATGAAAAGCAGAACAGCAGCTCTTGGCTGCCCATGGAGATGCATCTTTTTTACTGACTCTCTTTAAACATGAATTTAGCAGAATGTAGTTACACACTCTCCAGGCCTTTTCAGTACTAATATGCATCTCTTTCCTCTGTGCTTACCTTGTTATTCTCTCATTCTCTTTTTTCAGGACAGCTAAGGATATATATGTAGTGATAAAATACAGCAGTGTCTATATTCCCATAATTCAGATGTGAAGACTTTACAACCTTAGTACAATTCTGTCCCAGTGATATGAAATCGTACGCATGTATACTGTATGCATATTTAATAAAAAATAATAAAAAATAAACATTTAATCTGATTAATAAAAAAACACAAGCACCTAGAACATTGTTGCCCAAGAGGTAGAATGTGATTTATGAGTAGATCCTAATCTATCAATGTAGGTAGAAGAGAATTATCAACTCCATTTGTTAACAATATTATAAATCATTTTAAAACAATGACTAGGTGTTGTTCATTAAAACAACACTATTGGGTTGAATGAACTCAGTTAACATTTTTCTCAGTTAACAATTTTCTTTGTATTAAAGCAGATTGATGTCCGTTTGGCAGAATTTAAATGACTGATATAGGGACCCATAGGGTTAAATCCCTACACTTTCTTATTCCTTAGTTGCTGGGCAGAAGCTTATGCATCTAGTTTGGCTTTTTAGCATAAGTATAATATTGGCCCAACGGCTAATGACCACTTCCTGGCACACTTCACTATAGTGTTGGGCGGAGGGTGGATCTTTCTGTTTGGACTAGGACTTCAGTGATGGGGAGTCTGGGATATTGGCCCCAGTAAAGAAGAGAACCCAAGGGTATGGAGACCCTTTGTAAAATTGGGGAACAGGTAATGCAGCATAGTCAGGACAGGTTAGTTCTCTGTGACAGAACTTTCTCGTAAAGTGAGTCAGATAGCACTGGATAGCACTAGGATGGATAGCAAGATTGGCCTGTAGAGTAGGGGTCACAGACTAATGGAAATATAGGTTAAGTGTATTCCCTGATCACACATGTGGGTATCCAGGTCATTGTCCAGAGACCCTAAGTTAGTATCCTGAGTGCGATTTTTGTCTTGTTTGATTACAGTATTGACCCTTGCCTGCCTGACTATCCTTTGAACGCTGCCTGTCCCGACCCCAGCCTGATTGAACTTGCTTGAACTCCGCCTGAACCGACCACTGCCTGTCTGACCCTGCTTGAACTCTGCCTGTACTGACCACTGCCTGTCTGACCCTGCTTGAACTCTGCCTGTACTGACCCCAGCCTGCCTGACTATGCTTTTCGTCTATTCCCTGAACTGTTGCCTTCCATCCAAAACCTTGGAAACGCACGTGACCCTTTGCTTGTTCAGAACATCTGCTTTGCTCCTCTCAAGTTAAGACCTGGCGACATCTGAGTAGCTGAGGGCTCCTACTAAGGTCAAAGGCGGATGCTACAGGCGGAAGATTGAGCCGTGATTGGGGAGCTTAGCCCTTATTTTGAATTTAGGGAGCTATAGGTGACACTTGGGTGGAGACAATTATTCAAACCCTGCAAATCATCCACTTAGCAGAGGCTTGAGATCTATTTTGTTAGCACCAGTGCTTGAATTGGGGTGGGATGCGGTGGGATGGCATCCCGCTACCACTTTTTTCAGAGTAATTGATGGCACATTTTTGAATACGGGTTTTCCCCAGGCTGGACTGAGCTTTTTTTTTTTTTTTTTAGCTCCGTCTACAGGAGGGCTGGCTAGGCTGAGCAGGACAGGGAGGGCGGGTGGGCACAGGGGAAGGCTGGCCATCTGACCCAGTGCATCACTCACAGCAAGGGCAGGGTCTGAAACACATTACGTGCGCCTATTCGTTAAGTAAAATGCTGCTCACGCTTTCTACGCTCCGTCATCAGTGACCCCATTGGCCTTGCCACTTTGTTTTGGCGCTAGAAGTGCTGTGATTGGTAGCATGCTTTTGCACGATTATGCCTGCCTATTTTGATTTCACCACATGGGAAGGGGGCTCCCAGTATGGCTACACCATGTTTACAGGACTCGAGTCTGAGTCTGAAGCATCATTGTCCCTCAGTCTGGCCAGCACCAAAAGCTGCTCATACGGGAGCACAGCCAGTGTGGTGGTCCCCCTGGCCGAGAAGTACATCAAGCACCGCCTCAGCCCAAGCGAGGCATCATGCTCAAGTACGGGGTGACGGTAAGGACAAGCTGGGGATGGGGCCTATGCACAGACAGGAGAGGTGGTGGGATGGATGAGGGGCAGCCTAACAAGTCTCCTTGCACCAGGGATGGCCAAATGCTTATGTTGCTGTTACACAGTGGCTATGGCTAGGCTGCGTGGTGAGGACACTGGGAATTGTAGTTTGATACAAAAGTGAATGTATCCTTGTATGTACAGAAGCATTATCTATGATCAGCAGGCTAACTAGAAGCCCTTTAACCAGGCTCCCTGGACCCCTTCTACTATACTAAGCTCTATATACCAACCCACCCCTACTGTCTGTTGCCATTCAAGCACTAAACACCAAATGGAATCTGTCATAGAGTTGCTCTATCTATATGCTAGTACATTAATGGTAAAGTAAACCATTCCTTTAATGGGGTTGTTCACATTCTAAACACTTTTTTTCAGTTCCTGTGGTATCCCACAGTCACACTCCCTTCCCAGAGACTATTATCCCCGCTGTTACTATAGGCACCATCTCTCTACTATACCTTCTATCTCACAGTCACACTGTAAAGGGGTTGGAAAGCAAATTCTTTGTAACATAGTAACATAGTAACATAGTAAGTAAGGTTGAAAAAAGACACATGTCCATCGAGTTCAACCTTTTTTTTTTTTTTTTTGTTTATTAACTACCTATCTGCCAGTTGATCCAGAGGAAGGCAAAAAACCCATCTGAAGCCTCTCCAATTTGCCTTAGAGGGGGAAAAATTCCTTCCTGACTCCAAAATGGCAATCGGACTAGTCCCTGGATCAACTTGGACTATGAGCTATTTCCCATAACCCTGTATTCCCTTACTTGCTAAAAAGCCATCCAACCCCTTCTTAAAGCTATCTAATGTATCAGCCAGTACAACTGATTCAGGGAGAGAATTCCACATCTTCACAGCTCTCACTGTAAAAAACCCCTTCCGAATATTTAGGCGGAACCTCTTTTCTTCTAATCGGAATGGGTGACCTCGTGTCAGCTGGAAAGACCTACTGGTAAATAAAGCATTAGAGAGATTATTATATGATCCCCTTATATATTTATACATAGTCATCATATCACCCCTTAAGCGCCTCTTCTCCAGCGTGAACATCCCCAATTTGGCCAGTCTTTCCTCATAGCTAAGATTTTCAATACCTTTTACCAGCTTAGTTGCCCTTCTCTGTACCCTCTCTAATACAATAATGTCCTGTTTGAGTGATGGAGACCAAAACTGTACGGCATATTCTAGATGGGGCCTTACAAGTGCTCTATACAGTGGAAGAATGACCCCCTCCTCCCGTGACTCTATGCCCCTTTTAATACAGCTCAAGACCCTATTTGCCCTTGATGCTGCTGACTGGCATTGCTTGCTACAGCCAAGTTTATCATCTACAAGGACTCCAAGGTCCTTTTCCATAATGGATTTGCCTAGTGCAGTCCCATTAAGGGTATAAGTGGCTTGGATATTTTTACATCCCAGGTGCATGACTTTACATTTATCAACATTGAATCTCATTTGCCACTTAGCTGCCCAGATTGCCAGTTTGTCAAGATCATGTTGCAAGGATGCCACATCTTGGATGGAATTAATTGGGCTGGATAGTTTTGTGTCATCTGCAAACACTGATACATTACTTACAACACCCTCCCCTAAGTCATTAATGAACAAGTTAAATAAAAGTGGACCTAATACCGAGCCCTGGGGGACCCCACTAAGAACCTTACTCCAAGTAGAGAATGTCCCATTAACAACCACCCTCTGTACCCGATCCTGTAGCCAGTTTCCTATCCATGTGCAAACGACTTCATTAAGCCCAACAGACCTTAGTTTAGAAAGCAGTCGTTTGTGGGGAACAGTATCAAATGCTTTGGCAAAATCCAAATAGATCACATCTACTGCCCCCCCACTATCCAGAATCTTACTTACCACATCATAAAATGCAATCAAATTCGTCTGACATGACCTATCCTTCATAAAGCCATGCTGATTGTTGCTCATAATGCCATTCATTAGGACAAAATTTTGAATGTGATCCCTTAACAAGCCTTCAAATAATTTGCCCACCACAGATGTCAAGCTTACTGGCCTATAATTGCCAGGCTGAGATCGTAATCCCTTTTTAAATATTGGAATAACATCAGCTTTTCTCCAATCCATAGGCACCATACCAGATGACAGTGAATCTGAGAAAATCAGAAATAAGGGCTGGTCTAAAACTGAACTAAGCTCTCTTAGAACCCGGGGGTGTATGCCATCAGGCCCTGGAGCCTTGTTTACATTAATTTGTATTAAAGCTTTTTGAATCATATCCTGAGTCAGCCACTGACTAGATTGAGCTGAACCATTCGTGCAGTTATTAAGTGAGCCTGTGAACCCAGACTCCTCTATTGTATACACTGAAGAAAAGAACTGATTTAACACATTTGCCTTATCTGTATCTGTTACAACCATACTGGTACCATTATTTAATGGAGCAACACTCTCAACCTGCATCTTTTTACTATTAATATATTTAAAAAACTTTTTAGGGTTAGTTTTCACCTCCACCGCAATTAACTCTTCATTTCTTTTCTTAGCCTTCCGGATTGCTGATTTACAACATTTATTACAGTGTTTATATTCATTAAATGCAGCTTCTGTCCCTACAGATTTGTAGTTTTTAAATGCCTTTCTCTTCTTTCCCATTAACATCTTTACCTCTGTATTAAGCCACACAGGATGTGCCGGACTCCTGGAATTTGGCTAATAGAAATTGGTGTCTGTTGCTGCTACTTTGCAGATTCCCCCTCTCCCCCCTGAACTAAGTGCAGCAGTATAATGATAAGCAGTTTTTATTACTTGTACTGCCTGCTGGCACTTCCCCCCCCCCCCAACGCTTCCCTTAACTCATTTCTTACACAAATCTATTAAATCTTTTCTTGCCTTCTGTAATTCTGTCACTGCGATGATTTCTGGGGGTATTTATATATGATATTGCCACTGTGACACCCTCTATGACTTTTGGGGGTATTTATACATGATATTGCCTCAGTGCTATGGGTTCTGGGGATACTTATAAATACTGATTTAGTCTTTATTTACATCCTGAGCTAGTGGGGGCGTGGACTCAAAAAAAACCTGCATCGCATGTCCCCTGCCCTGGCTTTGTTCAGTGGGCAGGCTTACACATGGCACACCCCACCATCCCTTCACTTTTTTGTTCCCAATTCAAGCACTGGTTAACACCCCAGTGTGGCCCTGGATATTAGTGCCAATAAAGGGTTACACACTATTACAAGATAATGGGCTTTGGTCCTCACTTACTGCATGTTGTCTCCAATTTTGAAAAAATCATAATTCACCTTATTACTGATTTACAGCTTAGCACTACATTTAGTAGCATAAGCTAATATCTATCAATGGCATGCAGCTTCCAATTATATTTTAAGGTTCAGTGATGATTTGGGTGTCTGACTATTCAGGGAAAGGATTTCACATCTTGGTTGAAGCTGTACATCTCTTGATCTCATTGATATATTGCATTATAGCTCATGAAATGATGCTCCTAATAAAAAACAAAATCATATCTTAAATTGACAGAACAGTGCTCTAAAAAACTGTGGGTGCATCTGATTCCACATATGGTAAACATAAATCAGTAAACATAAAGCAGTAATGTTTCTTCTGTCTCATCCTAATCAGAATGTCATTAGCAGGCAGAAAGCTGACTGTTTTGTTGAATGGCCAGAGTGCAGGAACATTTAATGGACCTTAGCTTTGTTAGGTTTTGTAAGATTCTGGTTTTTTCCTAAACCATTACCTCTGTTTGTAAAGGAAAATTGCTCTGTAGATTAAAGAGTTTTAATTTAATATAAGCACTACAGGAAGTTTAAAAATCCTTCAAAACCGTTTATCTATATGGGACACAACACAGCCAAGATCAATGCAGCTCTTTTTGTCTCCCCAAATACCCTCAGTCTATCTCTCTACCCCCCTTCCAACTGAACAGCTCATATGCCAGGCTACAATGACCAGGTAATTAAGCAACAAACAATAGACAGGGAATGGGAGATTAACGCAGCTCGGAAATGAAGTGGGAAGTTATTTCCTGCTAACAAAGCCAGTACTGATTGTAATAAGAAGCACAATTCAGCAGGATACGTTTGGGGGAGGGAAAGCTGATAAACATGCAGAAACCCCCCCCCCCCAGTATTCTCATTATATTATGTGCTCCTATGCCAAAATCTTTACATATTAACAGTAAGAATCCTTTTGCTAGACTTTTAACACAGTACTGCCTTATAAAACAACAAGTAAGTATATAGAAATGCAGACAATATCTTAATTAGCATGCTACATGATGGGAAAAACTGTCTGTGCAAAAATGTGGGTACCCTTGTAATTTTGCTAATTGGAATGCATGTAACTGCTCAATACTGATTACTGGCAACACCAAATTGGTTGGATTAGCCCGTTAAGCTTTGAACTTCTTAGGCTGGCGTGTCCAATCATGAGAAAAGGTATTTAAGGTGGCCATTTGCAAGTTGTGCTTCTGTTTGACTCTCTCTGAAGAGTGACAGTATGGGATCCTCAAAGCAACTCTCAAAAGATCTGAAAACAAAGATTGTTCAGTATCAATGTTTAGGGGAAAGAACCAAAAAGCTACCTCAGAGGTTTAAACTGTCAGTTTCAACTGTAAGGAATGTGATCAGGAAATGGAAGGTGAAAAAGCGGTACCCAACGTGAAAAGACATGCTGGAGCCAGCGACCTTTTTACCTTCAAATTCTTCAGGATAATGTTCAAGTATCAGTCACAAAGTTGAAGTTACACAGGGGTTGGATATTCCAACAAGACAATGACCCTAAACACACTTCAAACCTACAAAGGCATTTATGTAGAGGGAGAAGTACAATATTCTGGAATGGCCGTCTCAGTCCCCCAAGTTGAATATCATCGAAAATCTATGGGATGATTTTATTGCAGGATTTCCATGCTCAGCAGCCATCAAATTTAACTGAACTGGAGATATTTTGTATGGAGGAAAGGTCAAAAATACCGCCATCTAGAATCCAGACATTCATCAAAGGCTATAGGAGGTGTCTAGAGTCTGTTACATTTGCAAAAAGAAGCTCAACTAAGTATTGATGTAATATCTCTGTTGGGATGCCCAAATTTATGCACCTAATTTTGTTATGATGCATATTGCATATTTTCTGTTAATCCAATAAATGTTATGTCACTGCTGAAATACTACTGTTTCCGTAATGCATGTTATATATTAAAAGGAATTGCTACTTTGAAAGCTTAGCCAATGATAAACAAAACTCCAAAGAATTAAGAGGGGTTCCCAAACTTTTTCATATGACTGTATCTGCCCATAATGAACTTTGGAGACTAATGCAAAACACATGAATTTTGTGTAGGTTCAAAGTGTATCCCCATTGACAGGTCCTACATTGTCTCATTTATTAATGAGGGAGCATCCTGGAAGGCCATGTTTATTTTTGAATATTGCACAATGCCTGGCTGCTTGAAATACTTGCTGCAGCTCTTTGTGCAAGATGTAAAGTACAGTTTGCAAAGCCAATTGTGTGGGAACAAGTGCTCCTTGAATAAGACCTAAGGACTGCTATTTCATCCTTATACAAAAAGTATCCCAGGTCAAAAATGCAATATACACCTATTTTTATCATCATAAGTACTATTATTACGGTTTGTGTTGAAAATGTATTTTGCCAATTTTTTGAACTAACATACATAATTTTTTCTTAGTATATTACTATGATAAAGCACTGTATTCTTTGTACTCTGCCCCATAAATTTGGCAATTTGTTAAAATGCAAAATGATCTCTGTGAACAAGCCACAACCGTCTACAGTTTTTATACAACTTAACACATAGATAAGATAGGTACTGGTTAGACTGCCCACTTGAAGTCAGGAAATTTTTTTTTTCACTATGAGGCAAATGGGAGATGCTTCAGATAGGGAGGTTGTCTTCCCTTGCATTAACTAGCAGTTAGGCAGGATGAACTCAGTGGAGTAACTAGCTATTACTCCACAGCAAATTATTTTTCAGGCTCCCAAATTGTCTAGAGGTTGACCTGTTTCACCAGTATGTATTAAAATTGTACATGATTTAGGGCCTCATGGGGCCCCTATACCTCCTGGCCCGCCTGCAGCCGCAAGGTCTGCTTCCTCTGTAGTTACATCCCTGGATGAACTTAATGGACGTGTCTTTTTCAGCCTCATCTACTATGTTAGTCATTATACACAGGACTTATTTGTAGATGATTTGTTTTACTGCTTACTCAAGCGGCAGGAAATTATAAAGTGAAAGTTGTATCAACAGCTTTAGTGCAACAAATGACAATTTCGGAATACACAATAGCAATGTCTTCTAACTAAGGTAAAAGTCCATTGTGAAACTCTGGTTTGACTGGTCTAGCAAAATATAATGAAAACAACTATTGCTTTAAAGGAGAAGGAAAGGTTAAAACTAAGTAAGCCTTATCAGAAAGGTCCATCTAAATATACCAATAAACCCCCAAAGTAATGTTGCTCTGAGTCCCCTGTCAAAAGAAACACTGCATTTCTTTCCTTCTATTGTGTACACATGGGCTTCTGTATCAGACTTCCTGCCTTCAGCTTAAACCTCATTGCCCTGGGCAAGAGCATGCTCAGTTTGCTCCTCTCCCCCCACCCCCTCCCTTCTCTACTGTAATCTGAGCCCAGAGCAGGGAGAGACTCAGGCAGGAAGTGATGTCACACCATGTTAATACTGCAGCTCCTATTCTAAACAAACAGAGAGTTTCTGGAGCTTTTTACTCAGGTATGGTAAAACATTCTACAGAACAAATATAACATTCTAGGTTGCACTATTGCAGCTAATCTATTAGCAATAAAATGCCTCTGTAGCTTTCCTTCTCCTTTAAATTAATGTCTTAATGAAGTTTGCACAATCCAACAGACCCCTGCCCTGTTTATTCAGCCCAGGACAGTATGTTCCTGTAATAGTTCAAAAGTTGCGCCAACTGAAGTAACACCCTTTCGTGTAGACTAGAGCCCTAATTCTTACCATTGGGTCCTCAGAATACAACCAGCATGCTTTAAACCTTGATGATATATTGAAGAATTCTGGGAGTTTTAACCCAACATTTAGAGACCCAAGCATAAGACACAAGGCATGGAGAAGGTTCTGATTTGCGAAAAATATGGCCACCTTCAGAATAAGGTAGAATACAGCATTCAGGGAAAGTAAAAAAGAATCTATTTGTCATCTCTACACAAGATATGTGTTTCCGAACAGCTACATTATAATCCTTGTATATTGACCGTTGCTCATAAAACAGCTCAACAGTGTTTTTGTTTTCTGATTTGGAACTCATACATATGTGGCTGAAACTGACAAACTACAACATTAATAAATCTGGTGTTTGGAAATAAAAAGCAATGTTACCCCAAGGTCTACACAATTGTCGACAGGGACATTGCAGCCAAAAAGTGTTTATATACTGTATGACTAATAAAATACAGGTATGGAACCTGTTATCCAGAATGCTCAGTGCCTGGAGTTTTTTGGATAACAGATCTTTCTGGAATTTGGATCTTCATACCTTAAGTCTACTAGAAAATCATGTAAACATTAAATAAACCCAATAAACTGGGTTTGCTTCCAATAAGGATTAATTATAACTGAGTTTTACAAGGTACTATTTTATTATTACAGAGACAAATAAATAATTTTTTTATATTTGGATTATTTTATTATAATAGAGTATATAGGAGATGGCCTTTTCCCTAATTTGGAGCTTTCTAGATAACGGGTCTCCAGAGAACGGATCTGTCACGGTCGGCACCCTACACCAGAACAGATGCCAAGCACCCTGGTCTCGGCTCGACTTCACCAGTTAAGTGACAGCCTTTGGCCTCGGGAGGAGCCCTCGGCGTACTCAGATGCCACCTGGACTTAACGAGAGGTGCAAAGCATAAGTTCTGGCAGGCAATGGGGCACGACTGTCTTACAAGGATGTTAGAAGATAGGAAGCCACAGGAACAGGCAGGCCGGGCCAGCCCAAGCAGTAGAGAAGTCAGACAGGCTAAAATCAGGATGGAGAAAACGTAGAATGGTCAATGGACAGGCAGAGGTCAGGATTGGAGATGTCAGAATAGTCACAGGCTAGCAGGGTCAGGATTAGAGAGATCAGCGTAGTAATTCAGGCAGGCAAGGGTCAAACACGGCAGAGCTATCAGGAATAAAGTAATAGCACCCAGGAACAAGCTAATTTGAACCTAACAACGGGCAACTTGCTAAAACCTAAATTCCCCTTAAATACATTTGAATTTGGCGCCATTGCGCGCTGACGTCATACTTCAGCGTCACTGCGCCTTTAAGAGCCGAGCGTGCGCGGCGCGCGCGCCTTAGGGGAAACCGGCACCAGGAAGTGAGCCGGAGCTGCAGGAGCTGCGCAGCGGGCGTCCACGCCGAAGGAGCGGCGGTGGACCCCGCTGCCCACTAGACTACCAGGGTAAGTCCTGACAGGATCTCATATCAGTACTGCAAATCTATAAGATTTGTGTCCAGTCCACAATAATTTTATTCTATACATGGAGAAATACAAATGCAGCCTTAAAACATGCATAAAATACACAAGTAGCTAACATTATAAATGTTTTAATGTACTATATATGAGGCTACATTGGCAAAGGCTATATATCAACAAAAGGGGGCTTCAGAATGTATTTCTAATACTTTACTGTGCTGCAAGCAAAGTATTTTGAAATATCTTGTTTGATAGACTGATAGATAATATGGCTTACCTTGCACAATGAGATGTACACGAGAGGTTTTGGGATGATTGTCTGTCTGCACAGAGCAGGTGTAGGCTCCCTCATCATAAATGTCCACATTCTGGATCTCAATGCTGTACTGACTCTTTGTGTTGGCCAGAATCACCACACGGGGGTCGATTGACCACTTGTCATTGCCAGTGTACAAGATGGTGCTACGATTTAACCAGGCCACTCGTGTCACTCTGTTGTCTACTGTGCACCTGCAAGGGATAACAAAGGACACAATTAAGGCTGTGTGCTTATCAATTGATGAAACCTTTTATACTGAATCAATTAAATAGTGACAACAGGTAGAAGTCTTAAACAGAGGCTGTAAAAGCATGGCAAGGCAGGTAAGTCAAGTGAGGATATATACAGTACTAATTAAAGGATGAACTGAATGAAAACACTAGCATAATTAAAAGCAATACAGATGACAGCCTGCCAGATAGACAGAAAGGACACACAAATGGGATGGCAAAAAGACTGTTACAAAAAATACTGAATGGCCAAATGGTAAACACAGAGAGCAGGGATTCAGTAAAGAAGGGGAAGAAAGACAGTGAGGTCAAGAGACAGAAACATGTTCTGTACAATCCTTGCCCATCTGATTGACATAAACAGCAGATGAAAGATTCATATGAAAGAGTACTGGCAGAAAATTGAGTCTGCAGGGAGCAGTATAATATTTAAATTATCTGATATAAACTTCTTAGCTATAACTCACAAGGAAAGCTGGCATTTTAAAAAAGAATAAACAAGGCAATAAATGAATGTGCAGCTTTTCACCTTTTTATCATTTTTCCCCCTGTCTGATGTGGTCTATTCAGTGAGGTCTGATGGGAAACTACATTTAATTTCCAGGTGAAAAAGCCACTTCCTAGCAGAGAACTGACCTAAGCTCTTATCTCATATCCAAACATTGCAAAAAAAAAATGGTTGCTTCGTATGCGATTTGGTTTCAGCTGTGGAATTTTGTATAATAAGTATTTTTAATGCAGTGTAGGCAAATATGGGCAGTTACTTTTTCCTTTAAGTATTCAAAGAGCTTAAAGCTTGCAAATTGATCGGAATAACATGCTCTGAAAATCTCATCTCCCTCAGGTAGGAAAGAGAAAGATCAGTTCTGTGAAGGCCATGCTGACTTCAGATCTTTACAAATGTTTCATTCTATCATGAAAAGAATGCTGCAATTTGACTTGAATTTTTGTTATAGCAATGCTAAAACTAGCCTAGGTTTGTTTCAATTGCTGTAAGTTATAGATTAAATATTACATGAAACATCATAAATAGTGTGATTCTATAAGCAGGTTGGGGACATCTTTTTTCTTAAACAGTTTTCTTCTTGTTGTGGGAATGTCTAGCTTGCAGCCCTCCCATTGTTGTGCACTACAATAATATAAGCTAATCAACAGGTGACTGGAACACAGCCTACTGTTCTTACTACAGCTGGTTCCTATAGTATTAGCAACCCATCGAATACAATTATATCAAATTATTCTAGACATAATAACCCTTGAAAATACAATTATGGGTGCCATGAAGCCAGTGCAAGTGTAGCAGTTCGCCATTAGTAAAAACCAAACTACAGAACTGTTTTCTTCATCTTCCAAGCACTAAGGGCAGGTTTTAGGTCAGCGTTTACAATTACACTCATAAATAGTGTGATTCTATAAGCAGGTTAGGGACACCTTTTTTCTTACACAGTTTTCTTCTTGCTGTGGGAATGTCTAGCTTGTTGCCCGCCGGTTGTTGTGCACTACAATAATATAAGCTAATCAACAGGTGACTGGAACACAGCCTACTGTTCTTACTGCAGCTGATTCCTATAGTATTAGCAACCCATCGAATACAATTATATCAAATTATGGGTGACTTGAAGGCAGTACAAGAGTAGCAGTTCGCCATAAGTAAAAAACCAAACTACAGAACTGCTTTCTTCACCTTCAAGCACTAAGAGCAGGTTGTAGGTCAAAGTTTATGATAACACTTGATGAGATCTATCAGCAGGTAAATGAAGCAGAGTAACCATTTGGCAGCTATTGATTCTTTAGTAAGAAAGCATTATGGATTAACACAGTGGTTCCAAAGGCACAATGAATGATACATTGTTTCATCGGCATAAACACACATTTCTGATCTGGTTCTGATTACTTTACCCCCTAATTTTTTGTCAGTGCATGGGAACGGTATGCTATAATACAGAAAATAACACATATCAAATAATACACATGACAACTTACTTTAGTTGGAGAATGGCCGCAGCAGAATTTATTAATAGATTTTTTAACATACCATGTAATATCAACATACTTTAAACTAGCCAGCCCAATTCCTTCATTGGGTAGCCTATCCCAAATAGTTCGGCCTTTTGATTCTGCCAGCCAGGAAACTAATTACATAACAAAATTAGATTTTACTCCAGTATGTATATATATATATATATATATATATATATATATATATATATATATATATATATATATATATATATATATATATATATATATATATATATATATATATATATATCCTATATAATAAAGTTTCTCTGTGTCCAGTCCCAGTGTCCGTGGGATTGCGCTACTGCGCATGTGCCCCACGGACCGTCTCTGGCGAATTTTTTTTTAGACTAGAACAATTCTGTTTTTATAAATGTTTGACTACATATGTTCTAGTGCCCGTTAATTTAACGGGCTTAATGTCTAGTATATATATATATATATATATATATATTTTTTTTTTTAATCTTTTATTAACAACATATAATTAATATATGACACAAACAAGGTGGGTTTGTGCTTGCAAATCTGGAGGATGTTCCTCCTTCACCGATCTTCGCCGACTGACAGGTAAGCTAGCCGCGAACCGGCTTTCATACCCCTTTGTCTAGGTCACATGACCATCCATCATCCATCGGCTTTCTTTGCTACCCAGCTGTCGCACGAGACCTTCTATCAAGCCAGGGAATACGCTGACTACATTTTTCACCTCAGGTAAGTATACAAAATTAACCCTTTCTTTACAGCAACCTACCCATGCCTGCTAATAAGTGTTAAACACATATAACATAGAGCAAACATAGTGTAACTGTGACACATTATGTACTTTTATAGCAAGTTCATTTGATGAACGGACCTAATAGCTCTTTAAAAATGCAGCTATAAGCATACTCAAAATGAAGATGTGCTTTTAACCCTTTGCCCCAAAAGTAATTTCACATGTGTTAGGCAGTCTGACAGAAAAAAGCTACACATTGCATGGAGACAAAATATACCATGCAAGTTTAGAAATTGAGACAAAACATATGTTAAGTGGGTGACTTTTTAGGGATGCAGCAAATCGATTTTGGTATTTGGAACAATTTTTATTTAGCTAAATTATTAGTGCCTTACCCCAAACATATCCGACCAAACCCTTAAAGTGATACTGACATATTACTATAAAAATCATAGGAACGTGTCAGTATGAAGTAAATGCTGCACACGGAATAGTTCCCCTTAAAGCCGCCCCCAGCCCCGCAAGCCTGTGTGCAGCAGAACGACTGACACAGCTAACAGATCTTCCGCATTGCTTCAGTGATGCAGGGCTGGGGGCTGAGCAATCCTTCCATAGGCTGAAGTCCTGTTTTGATTCGTAATCAGCCTATGGAAGGATTGTGCCGCCCCCCAGCCCAGTGTCTCTGAAATGGTTCAGAAGATCATTTAGCAGTGTCGGAGAGGTGGGGAAATATTCCAGATGCAGCATTTACTTGAAACTGACACGTTCCTATGATTTTTTTTTTTTCATATGTAAGCTTGAAATCTGACATGGGGCTAGACAAATTGTTTCCCAGGTGCCCCAGTCATGTGTTCTGATAAACTTCAGTCACTCTTTACTGCTGCACTGGAGCGATATATCACCCCCTCCACACCATCAGCAGAACAATGGGAAGGTAACCAGATAACAGCTCCCTTGTAGATATAAGAGCAGCACTAAATAGTAAAAATCCATGTCCCACTGTGACTTTGTCAGGTTCATTGATAAGCATAAACAATAATCTGTCGGAAAGCAGTTCCATCCTGAAGTGCTGGCTCTTGCTAAAAGCACATGACCAGGCAAAATGACCTGATATGGCTGCCTACACACCAGTATTACAACTAAAAAAATACACATGATTAGAAATGATATTTGTAATTTAAAGCTAAACCATAAACATCATGACAGAATCCCTTATTTTAGAATATTGCAGATTCCCACACTCTTAATGGGTATATAGCCATATAACATTTTGTATTTCAAAAAGGTATTATGTAAATGGTGTCTGTAAAGTTTGGGAAATATTGATAGGCTATCATTAAAGGGGAACTACACAAAAACACAACTTAATCTTTTTGAAAGTAAACATAATTTTAAGCAACTTTACAATATACATCAATTAAAAAATATGTAGACTTTTCATGATTTTTAATGGTTCTCTAAGCCTAGCCCCCTGCTCTTCTGCTGATCTTTCTGACTACTTTGCTGAGATGTCTGACTACCGTTACTTTGTATCAACAGCCAGCTGTCCTTAGACTGCATCTTCCTAAGGAACAGAGCATCACAGTGCAATGCATTGTGGGTTATTTAGCTCCTGCATGCTTTCTATAAGCTGTGGAGAAGTTGTTGCAATTTGTAACATCAGCATTAGTCCCTCCTTCCTAAAATGATGCAGAAAGAGAACTGTTAACCCACTGGATTGCAGCATAGAAAATGGCATGTATTCATACTTTTTAAAGAAACAGGTATGTGTGATGGGCATATTAGGGGTTTCTGTGTTATGTGGGCCTCTTTATCAAATTTTGGTTTGGAAGCCTGAGTTCCCCTTTAAAAAAGCAATACTGATAGTATTGGTACTATACAACAGAAAACTATTTATAAAAACATTTGCTATATAAATATCATTTTTTCTTTTTCTTTAATAAGATTACAGATTATCATCATATTTTGTGTGGGTTTACTGCCGTATATCAAATTTATTGCAAGACAGAACAAACCTATTTAAAAAATCTCTATGGGACACAGTGGTCACTTCACTATGCTTTTTTCAGATAAACCATGTTATTTTATTAGCTTTTCCAATACGTCATTCACTCAATTTTCTGTCTGGCCCCTGGACCTTTTTTTATAATTATCAAATTCGTTATTTTACTTTGCTTAGCTAATGCCTTTCAGTTCCAAAAATGCCTGTATCATCTCCTTTTTGCCCCTCCTGAGATCCGGACTGAAGGCAGCAGATAATCTCCCCTTCTGGAAAGACGTCTGTAAACAAACCAGACTCTAGTATTTGTCACAGAAATAAGCAAAGGGAATATGGAGTCCCTATTGCCCGTTTTTCTGCCAGATTCTTCTCTTTCTCATTTGCATAACTATTAAGCCCTGAAACAATGGCTGATCAAAGGAGTCTCTGCATCTGCAGTGTTTTCACAGAAATGGAATATAGAAACACACAAAGGCTACTGAGGCTACGACCTTCTCTAAAATTACTAGAACATTTCATCATGTTTGCAGCTGTAGAAAAAATAATCCCCCCATCCATAAAAAATAGCTTGCAGCCTGTTTCTCGGTATTGTGCCAGTACTTCATAAATACTAGTTATAGGGGAATGACAGTCCCTGTGAGCTCTTGCTAAAAACCCTCTTGGAGCTTTCCATGTACTACCATAAACTTAGTGAGAGAAACTTATTGGGAAGAAAGTGCCAGCTTGGGAGAAATAGAAATACTAACTAACAAAAGCTTAGCACAACTCTGCAGGGAACTACATTGGATATGATGTGAGATAAAGTAAAATAAGACTATTTGGAAGCAAGAATCAAGGTTTATTGTGTGTGCAAATAGGAAACTTCCAACTTGCTTCATCTTAAACTCTTTCTACAGAATGGCAAATACCTCCTGTGCTGTGAATGAATACAGTAAAAATCCTCTTGTTAAAATCTTCTAGTACGCTTCAACATAAAAATATGACCATGGACAGTATAAGAAATAGAGCCTGGTTATTTGCCAGATGGTAACTGAAAATATAACTGGGTCAGAACACTAAAAACCTGGTGCTTGGAACTGATTTAGCTGCAAAATCTTTTTAATCCATGCACATATATCAGTCATGTCCAAAGTCAGGCCCGCTGGCCAATTGCGACCCGTTTTCAAATTTACACTGGGTCGCAGTCTCTATCATGAAATAAATAATAATGTGGCCCCCCCAGCACAGTGCAATCAGGAATCGCCAGGCCCGGACTGGCCATTTGTGAATACGGGCAAATGCCCGTTGGGCCGCTGCCCATGCAGTGTAAATGGGCCGCATGGACAGTGTGTGATCTCCTGTGCGCAGGGCCCTTGCGCTCAGATGAAGAGAGAAATGTAATTTTGCAGGACCTGCACTAACATTTTCTACCAGTAGAAGTGAGCAGAAGAAATTGAAGAGCTGCACGGGGGAAACATGAGCAAGTTTGCAGTGCTTTTGAAACGCTCCATTAATTCCTGCTGATGAAGGGAGGGATGGAATTTTCTTCTGCACTTCCCCCCTTGCACCCCCCAACTGTACAGAGAAAGGGCAGGTAAGAACAACTACTTCCTGCTACTTAAAGTGATACTGACATGAAAAAATACATATATATAAATAATACTGTTCATCTAAAGTTATAGGTCACACTGAGTATTTTTTGCTTAAACTTTTGCTTTGCTAGTAATTGTTACCTCAGAACCTAAAACCGAACTGCTTTGGATCCCGACTGCCACTTCTCATCCTATCTGTTAAACAGTGTCTTCACTGATATGGGTGGATGTATTCTTTAGTTTTTCCCTAACTTCTATGCAACTTCAGGCTCATTGTCTCTGCATATAACCTATGTACATTTTGAAATCTGCACTGTGTGTGAGTTGCCTTATATGTTAGAAAAAAGTGTTTTTAGTTCATTTTTGTGAAAGAATTCTTCATTTGCAAGCAGTCTTGTGTCCTACAGATGTCTGTTTCAAAGCACTCCCCCACTCTTTTATGCCACATACAGCCCAGAATGATATGTGTCAACACACTGCTCCTATACATCACAGCCCCCTTTGCTGTTAAAAAAATTTGGAGTTCAATCTTGCAATCTGTTCTAATCTGCCAGCATAAATCTAGCTTCTCAGCGCAATCCCACATGGAATAGCCCTAGCTCATGATGCTGTGAATAGTTATAGTTCAGCAGATTAATAATAGTAATATTATCGTGTGGTAAATAGATCTTTATGAAAATCCTGTTTGGATACATTTTAATGCAGATTTATTTACCACATATGGGACACTTGTCATAACTCTGTTATGTCATGATACTGATACTATCACTGGACAGTTTAATTATTCACAGCAGTCTTGTCCTGCTTTATGGCAGCTGAGATTCTAGCTATCTATGTGCAGTTTTCTATGCAGGACATGACAGGCTTTGGGCATCTGTTCACAGGTTTTTATCTAATATTCCCCTGTATAATTGTGTCCAAGGAATGGATTAAAAAAACTTGCTCCCAATAAAGACTAATTATATCTTAGTTTGGCTCAAACTACTGTTTTATTATTACAGAGAAAATGAAATCAATGTTAAACATTTGGATTGTTTGAATATAATGGAATCTATGGGAGATGGCCTTTCCTAATTTGGAGTTTTCTGAAAAATGGGTTTCCAGATAACCGAACCTATACCTGAAGTGGGCTGCTTTGTTTTTTTTTGCCAGGGCTGCTTTTTTCTACCAGCCCTGGGAATCGCGTAGCTGTAGCAGTAATATTTGGGCACAATAATGAAATGATCTGCCACTTGGTCTATGTGCTGAATGTGTTAACAATAGACACGTACTGGCACGTAGTGACACACCAATCTTGCATACTTCTTTAGGGCCTAAACGTTCAATAGACGTACTGACATGTCAGTATAGTAAACTATGCAAGAGCAGCATGTCACCAGGCCCGGATTTTGTGCTCCGTCGCTCTGGGGGCCACTGGGTCCTATAGCCGGCACCTGCACTCGCATCGCCCCTGTGTGAATGCGTCGGAGCACTGGGTATGATGCATACAGGAGTATGCATCCCCAGGGCTCCCTTGGATTGCAGCTGGGCAGCATGCCAAACCTAAAATAGTGCCACCCTAGGCCTGGGTAGGGTTGCCATCCAGCCAGTATTTTACCAGCCTAGCCGTAAAACACCTGCCAAGGCTGGGGCCAGTATTACAAATTTACAAGCAATGTAGCTGCCGGTAAATACCCTTAAAAGGACCCCTTGGCCCGCCCCCAAACCCCTGGAAATATAACTTTTGTGCCGTGTCGCGGCCCACCCCCTTTTACATCACGGCCCGCCCTCTTTTGTTCCTGACCCCCACCAGCCGGTAAAAATGTTAGGGAAAGGTGGCAACCCTAGGCCTGGGCCTTTGTTGCCTCGCCACAAATCCAGGCCTGGGCATCACTACATGCCAGTACGTGTCTACTGCTAACACATTCAGCACACATGCAGCAGTATAGATCATTTCACTAATGACTAATGTGCCCAAATATTACGGCTATACGATTCCTTGTTTAAATGAGGCACGGAAAATAAGTCCAAACAGACTCCACTTCTCCATTCCTAAATGCCATGTACGTGTCAATCTCCAGGAATGAATGGTCCTGATTGCAAGCTTGCTACCTCGGAATGGATGTCAAGCTGAATGGTCGGCCCCCACACATTTTCACCTCACCAAATCTGCCCTTTGTTTGGACACCCCTGACTTATATGATTCTATAACCTCCAAAAGTTCTCTCAATGCACCCAAAGAACATACATATATCTGGAAATACCAAACTGGATATATTAGTACCAATCTCTGCTATCTAACATCTCTAGCAATGTATATTCATTTGCAGATAAAACACTGATGTATTTATTCATTGTGTCTATGTTATGTAAATCTAATGGACCTTTCTATACTCAACAAAACCATAAAAATCCAAAGTCCAAAGTCAAGGGTAAAACAAGCCCTAAGGCAATGTTGGCTCCAAGGAACAGGGTCAAACATTAAATAAGCATGAAGAAGAGGGGGGAAGGAACATGAAGTGGAATTGATATAATAAAGACTTGAGGAAGTTTGAAATAGAATATAACAATGATATAAATATAAAAGCATATAATAGAGAAATGTAATGGGCAATGAAACATAATGGGAAGGGAGCAAGAGGGGAGAGAAAAAAAAGATTGAAGTTTTGTAATCGCAAAAAGGCCCTCACAGGAACCTCTAATGACTGAAATGCAGATTAAAGAACATTTCTGCATTCAATCACTATAGCACATAATCCTGCCTTATTAACTAGCTCACATCTGGAAGGTAATTTCCTGTACTACGTTCTGCATCAATGCTCAAAGATGCCTTCAAGGTTAAACCTGGTTCATTTCCCTGTTCCATGTAAGTAGCGTGTCTTACATTAATATAATGAACTAGTTCCTTTGTTTGAAAGAAAAGAAATGAATCAGTGCAGAAGTCTTCCAGGGAGGTTTTTTTTTAGGGTATCTTATTGTGAAGCCTCTGGCACTCAAGAGGTTGAAACATATTTCATGTTCCAGCCACATTATGGTTCCCACAAAAACTCTGTGAATCCAATTTAAGAACAGATTACCTCCTCTCACTTACTTCATTTGAAGCAATTACATGTTAATTTTCATTGAAACTCACCTAATGCATACCAATCACAGCTTCCACCTTCTCAGAATATTTTAAGAATGCTTGGCTGTAGCAGAATGTGCTTTTAACCCTTTGCCCCAAAAGTAATTTCACATGTGTTGGGCAGTCTGACAGAAAAAAAGCTAGACACTGCATCAAGACTATGGGGCAGATTCACTAACAGGCGAAAAGTTGCTCAGGTTAATTTATTATTACAATTATTTCTTTATGTTATATGTTGCAGCAAATACTTAACATTTCCTTTGTTAATTACACATGTAATGTATTTGTAGAGTTGTTATAATGCCCTACACATGTGTCCACTGTATAGTTAATGTTCCATATGTTAGAAAATGTATGGCGGAAACCAGTTCCCAAAAACAATTTTTAAGGACTATCACTCTGAAAAAAAGGGAAAGACACCAGTGTTTTTGAACTTTGATGCTTTTTCCACTAAAGAATATGATGATGTAAGTAACAGAAGATTGAGGAAGATCTATGCATTCCAGTGCACTTAACCTGGTCTAAGCTGGTGAAGGTAATTCTGGCGGAAGAGGTAACGTTCAGTAAAATCCGCATTTTTGTGAATTTGCGGAGTAACATTCATTCACCAGAGCGAATTGTTGCCTGGCGATAGAGTGCGAATGAGTGCTAGCGAATTGCCGCCTGCACCCGTTAGTAAATTGACGATTTCCGACCAAACCCTTAATGCAATGTGGTTTTTGAAAAACTGGACAACTGAAGGTGACAATTTGTTTTTTGGATGATGCAATTTTTTTTTCTTATTGAAAATACAGCATACAGTTCTGATTCTGTTCTGTATTTGGTCAAATGTTTTCTGGAGGATTAGTTTTTTTGTGGAAATATGAAAATTCTGGATAAGCAACATCACTACTTCACTATATAAAACTAAAATTCCTTGTATATCCTCTACAGTATATGTCATCGGATCTGTTCATGCTTCTTTGCTGTAGGCCAATGTAAGTGCTCAATATCACAGCAAAGAAATGCAGTTTTTTCTTTCTGTTCTGAATTAACTTTGATCTAACTTATATTTCAGATTACTAATGGTTAAAGTATTAAACCATAGTTCATGATGCACTTAAAGGGGCATATTTATTATGCTGTGTAAAAAACGGTGGGATAATAACACCACACATGGCCAAGCGTCGCAGTGTAAAAAACGGTGTACATTTTTAAGAGTTTTAAGAGTGACTTCCACCTGAAGCAATGTAAAATAACAGCATCAAATATGGCTTTTGCATGGCGTAACATTGCACACACCTTGATAAATTCACCATTTATTTTACACAGCTTTACACGCAAATTTTGTTTTACACAGCATAATACATATGACCCTTAATGCATCAGCTATTTCCATTCAGCTTGATAGTTCTACTCTAAGCTTCTAGAGTATTAAAAATGAAAAACAAAAATTGTTCTGATTTAGCTACATGCATTTAGAAGTAATAAAACCTTCAGGTAACCATTATTGATTCTGTGAGCTACCTATAGTATGTGGATTGTATTAAGTGTTCATTTTGAATCAGTGGGGCAGGGAAAAAAAAACAGATGGAGGCCACCATGTTTTTCATACTTTGCACCCTGCTCCAGCTGGAGCAACTGTTGGTCATTCTGCATGGATTGCAAAGAGCTAGTCTTCTTCTCCCAAGTTAGGGAGCCTTTTTAACTTTGTAAATGAGCTTTTGCAGAATTTCACTCTATCAAAATGTCTCAAAATGACAGGGTATTTCTTTTTTTACATGAGGGTTAGCTGTCCATACAGTTAGCAGGTTTTGGTAAACTGTGACCTAGTAGATATCAGCATATAAACATTTTTATATCCATAAATAGAATGTAGAAAGTACAAATATGCTTAGCCGGCATTAGGCTCTTTTGTACCTCTGTGGTTATTGGCTACTGTGGCTGCTCTGTGATTTTTTGCCATCTACCTATATAATAATCAGGCAACCATGTCTCCTTTGTTGCAAGAAGAATGAAATGCAACATCATTCGTTTTAGCTCTGTCGTTTGAATGAAAATGTTTAGCAATACATCTACAAATTGAAGCTTTATTGAAAAATATTTAATAACATTTTTGTACAAATCTCTTGTTTGCAGCTACAATACCCCTTTATCTTGTTTTTTTAGCTGCAAATGGGCTTTTTACACATTAAACCAGATATCAAATCATCACATGTTGCTGCCAAAGAGTATGAAAGCAGTGGGCATACTCAATGACCAAATCTTAGAGTCTGTTTAGCTTATATTGTGAAAGGAATAGTAATCTGCATGTCTAATAAAGTGGAAATAGATTCCAACTGCTAATATGCCAAAGGTGAAACTGTGCCCAGGTTTTCTCTGAGTAATGGAAGAATAAAAAATATAATGATATCACTAACAATTAGATTTATTTGAAAAAAAAAAAATGTTCAAAATATGGAGAAAAAATAGAAAGTGAAGGACTGTGAAGAAAAATGCTAGTTGCTGATTACCAGGTAAGGTTCAGCAGAGCTGAGGCAAACTTTGCACCTGATATTACTTAGTCCCCCTTGTACATATTTATTCCATTCATTTGCAAACGGCTTGCTCTGACTAAGGGCGAGGTCACACGGTGCATTTTTATGTGGCATTTTTAAAAATGCTCGGTCAAGTGGAGCATAAATACGCCAATGAAACCACATGTGCATAATAATGTATGTTTTTCAGCATGTAGTTTTCTTTTTTCAACATGCATTTCTGTTTTTGCTCGTTCTCCACAATTCCGCTCTGAAGAATTTTATTAAACTTTTGTGAAAAAAAAGCATGAGAAAAAAACACAGACAGTGCTGCAGATGCATTCCATCCCGCTAGAGTTTGGCCACCATATTAAAAGTACGATGCATATTTCAGCTAAGTGTATTTCCAAACCTGTGTATCCCATAGAGTTTAATAATAGGGTTTTCCTTGGCAACTTGTTTTTTTCGGCTTAATAACGCAAATACTGGCATCTTGTGGCAGATATTGACTTATTACATTATTTTCAGTAGGGCTTAATTTCACGTGTATTTACACTCGACCACACGTTTTTTAAAAGCGTACCATAAAAACGATCCGTGTCACCTTGCCCTTCGAATATCAAGAGGATTTTGGAAGAACAAAATGCATAAATCTAGTATGTACAGTATGTTTATCTTCTTCTTTCAAAAACGGCCATTACTTCAGTTTGATTACAAATATTTTTCTAACCTTCAATGGTCATTCTTTGGTAAATGGTACACAAGACAATTTGTGCTTCTAATTATATTGATAACTGTGCATGTAATATCGATGCTTCACAGACAAACAGAGAATACGTTTTTCAGGGTTAAGGACATAGCAATATTCACAATCAAAAACACTGCCTATGAATTTAGATATTCATCACCAGTCAAACTGAACAGATTGAACTCAAGAGGCCTCTTCTGAACAGACCCACTTATTTCACATGTCTCCATTCTGACAGCTTTGGCAGTGGCAATAATGTATGTATTTGAAGTAACTTCTTTTTTAAAAAACGTATAAGCTACACAAATATTTCAGAAAATGTTTCTGAGGGAACCTGCCAAATGCCAATACACCACACGACCTAAAATACTAAGCTGAGATCTTTATATGCATTCCTGTTATATATGTTCTTAGATCCTTCAGGACAGAAAGGAGTCCAACCTTACAAAAGGTCACCACAGGCTGTGATGTACTTCTATAAAAGAATAATACAGGACTACAGTACATGAGAACTCAAGTTAAGTAACATATTAACCAAGAAGAATGAGGAAATGTTTATTTTTTACAAAATGCAGTTAGCTTTGCACAGATCTGCAGAGCAACAATTACTTTATTTTAGTGTTTACCACTGCACACCTCTATTGCCCTGCTTGGTTCTGCTGATGCCCAGCAAGCTTTTCACTCCATCTGATTCATTTTAAATGTTAAATGAGTTTCTGACGTTAGCCCCATCCTTATTTCAGCTAATAAAGATCAGTTCATTAGCCCATTTATCCACATTCTCATTTTAGTGGTTTTCTAGGTGGTGATATCTGTCTTGTTTTGCTTTAACAAAAAATTTGTGAAACTGCTAAAAAAATTGTGGAACAGCAACATTTTTTCCAAATGCATTAAAGTCAACGGGAGTTTTTTCATATGACTACTCTTTGTCATGTTGGCATTTTTGTCTTTGCGACTTTTTTATCTTCGCGACTCGCAGCAAATTTTTTCAAAACAAATTTCTTACTTTGTCAAATGGGTTCTTTCACTGAGAGAGTCCATACAGTGACTATAACAGTGACTATAACATGCAAATTTTAGGAGCATGCTCAGATTGTAGCATTGCCTTGAGTATTCTACCCAGAATGCCTTGTTTTAATAAACTCCTCCACTAGAAGTGTCATAAGATTTCCCTATCTTGTCCCCTGCTGGTGATGTCATTAAAATGAAGGGCACACACTAACTTCCAGAAGGTGGCAGCACTACTGAACCGCAGCTAACACAGAGGTTTGGCTGATTTTAAAATAGTTTAGAAGGGTTGCTAAGCAACCAAGGAATTTCAAATGAGCATGTGCGAGATTTCAGAGCTGTTGTTGGCTGTGAATATATAGGTAGGAGAAGATAGAGAAATCCAAGATGCCTGCCTCAGCTAGAACTGCAGTGGAGATAGGGGGGATCTTGCAGAAGGTATAGTGAGCTGATTTACATTATACAAACAATTCTAACTGTTTAAAAAATCGGATATCTTGAACTTTCACAAATTGAATTTACTAAGTAAATGATTTTAGTTATGATTGGTGCCCTTTAATGTTTCTGCCTTCGGGGTTTTAGTCTGGAAGCTCAGTGATCCAGGAGCATTCTAAACTGTTAAGATGTGGTACATTTAATTGCTACACTTAGTTGATACATTTCTAGGCAGTAGCTGTAGAATATTATTGTATCAATTCTAACAGCTGCCAACTAAATGTAGTGATGGGTGAATAAATTCACCAGGCATGGATTTGCTGGGAATTTCCACATTTCGCCGCCAGCAAATAAATTAGCGAAACTGCAGTGAAAAATCACAGGCAAAATATCTGACGCAAAAAAAAAAAAAAAAATTTCAAGCATCAGAATTGACGTGCGTCAAATTATTCAGACGCCTTTGACTTTAATGCATTTTGCAAATTTTTTACTGTTTTGTGAATTTTTCGCTAAATTTGCAGGTTTTTTTCAGCGAAATGCCACAGATTCGCCCATTACTAACTAACTGTATTAATTTAGAACAGTTAAAGAGTCACCTTGAATAGTGTGGTATAGTCCCCCTCCCAGAGCTGCTTTAGAAAGTGAAAAATTAAACTTTACATTTCAATATTAGAAAAACGATCACAAATAGAAAATGGAAAGCCATCAGAAAAAGTCATTATTTCAGGTATTCTATCTGAAATCAACTGAACTGAAAAAAGTTTTGAAGGTGTACAACCCCTTTAATGCATTAAAAAATACAAGAACCTTTAAATATCTGAATAACTAGCGAAGAAAATGAGAACCTTTTAAAAGTCCAAATGGCTTAAAAAAGGTCCAACAGGCTCAGTACAGCTCCTATTGACTTGTATAAGACCTTGAATGCTTTTACTTGCCAAAGTTTTTTGTGGTTTTTACACTTCATAAATAATTTCAAGAAATTAAAATAACCTTAATTTGTTCATAAAAAAAATTGATTTGTGAAAAAAATAGAAATTCAAATCTTAGTAAATAGTTCCCTTAGTGTATGTTCATAGGGCTGTGTTCACTATGTTCATTGTGTTGGGCATTCCCCAGAGAAGAGTCATGAAAGACATCAGTTGGGAAATACTAGAAGCTCTAAAATGATGGTATGTCAAATGGTTTATCACAATCACAAGCTCATAGTACACATAGGGGGATGCAAATAATAATAAAAAAAATACCCTTGGAAATGTAAAAGTGACAAACTATTGCAGTCCAGTTAAATCACTTTAATGCTTTGTAAATACAGTACTATGGATAACTATAAAATTCCCTTTCTTTCCTTTATAGAACTTTTCCACTTACAACTTTTCTTATCTTGTAGAATTTTTAGCTAATTTCTGGCTGATTTCTCGTTTTCTGTCTCTCATAAGTGAAGCAGTTCACTAAAAAACTATAACATTTTTGACTGCATTCTTTTTTACACTGCTAATTATCATTAATAGAAAAATGGCAATACAAAGTACTTATACTAATGTCACAGAACAAAAAAAATGAATACAGCACACCTGTTGCCTAAGAATTTATAATGACCACTTGCCATGTCTCACCTGGGATAGTGTGGCATAGTCTAAATGCAGTAACGTAAAACACATAGGTCCATATGAATATAAATGCAAATTTGTAGCAGTGCAGTAGCATCATTTCGAACTGTCAGCTTTAGGCAGAACAGTCTTCAATTGAGGGGCTGAATAAAGAGGTAATGCTTGGGCATATCTGGGTATAACTGAACATGTCTGGAATGGAGTGGGGATGTGCCCTAAATGGTCCAGAATTTTTTTTCAACCTGCATCTAATGTTGACAATTGCAGAGAAATAACTGCAATTGTCACCTCCACCTGGGCTTCCAGCATGGACACTGAACATGGAATAAAAAAAAACTTCATAAAATAAAACTCTTCCAGGCCAAACCAGTATACCTAAAGGAGAGAATCTGAAACATGATGTCTATGCACAGACAACGCTGTGTTACAAAAAGAAACAACAATGAAATTGTTGACCCATCTGCATGTGCAAACACCATCATTCAGTATTTTATGTTCCATAATAGAGGGGTATGTCAGCCCAAATCATGAAACAGTCTTAGTCTTGGGTGCCCCCTAAAATGGGTCTCATAAAATGATGCATAGGTCATTTAAAATTGCATTGATGCAACAAAGCAAATCACCTTGCATGGTTTATAAATACAACACATTAGTTTGATTTCTTTTTTTTTTTTCAATTAGTTCAGTCCATATTAACAAATTTCTTAAAATGTATATATTCTTACCTACTTACAAAACTACAAACAGTCTTAACTGTATCCACCAATGAATACAAAGCACCCACATCGTTCCTTTCACTTCACTCACCTGACCAATTAATTTATTATTTGAAGCACTGTTAGGTTGATTGATTATTGTTACTTTCATAGAAACAATAAGTCTAAGCTATGAAAGGCACAGTCACTTCCAGTAGTCAGCAGGAGTTTCTACGCACTTTAACACAGACTAATAAATAAGGCTTTTTGTAGCACAAAAAGATGGAATTCTATAACTAAAAGTACATCCAGAAAAACATTTTTTTACTCCTCAAGATGCACTAAATATTGCATGGAGAATGCTTCATTATTTTTATCCTGTGATTTCTCAGCATTTTATCACTTCCACTTATGTGTGGAGAAGAACTATACTGCAAAAGTTTATCTGGAACATTTATTGGAGAGAAAAAGCTTGTTAGTTATCAAGGTAACCTTCCAAAAACGCACGCTGGACCAGCTGATACAATGGTGCTGTCTTTGTGCACTATCTACATAATTTGCTGCCAGGCTCCATCATTACTCTAGCTGTCTAACTTAGAAGCACAACCTCAAACTCCATATAGAAAAATCTGTCACCAAATAAAATAATATCAAGCAATTATATCTCAACCAACTTTTCAGTGTAACCCTATGAAGTAGCAGGTCACACACAAATCAGATGTGTACTATTCCACTTTTTATGTACCACAGCAATCGATTACCCAAATTTATAGTGGTCTAAAATCTCATTTTCAAAAACAGAGATCTTAATTTCAAAATATTTGTATATTCCGTATAGATTATCCAAGCTAACTTCTGTATGATCATCATGAGCCTTTTGGGACCTATAATAATTCAATTACTTTAATCATGTCCCAGTATACATACTATAGGCTGTGTACAGGAGAAAGCTGTTATATACCAATCAGGATCAGGATACACATAAATTCGTCTTTGCTAGATAAAAAAAATTGTTTGTATGTGTAGGGATATTCTTAGCCCAGTAATGCCAAGGATTCTGGAGGCTTTAAACAATGCATTGTTCAAACCCAATTTCTCAGTTATAATAAATAGCGATGGACGAATCTGATCCATTTCACTTCACTAAAAATTTGGCATATGCATTGTCAAGTCAATGGGAATTTTTTTGTGAAAATTTTTTTCAAACCATGCAACATTTTTTAAACCACGCACCATTTGTTTTACTATCTATTATGCATTTTTTCTCTAAAAGGGATCCCATGCCTATAACATTCAAATTCTCACTTCATTGCATTTGTTTTTGGCTGTCAGGCCCAGTGACCACCATTTGATTCCCATATTTCAAAATTTGTAAAGAAAAAAAATAAAACATTAAAAATAAACAGTGGCTGAAAGGTGACCAAGTATACACAAACTATATTTAAAAGTGAACTACCCATTTAAGTGCCACATAAGTGATGCATATAAATGTCAGAATCAAGCTTAGTAAATCAAGTCAAAGAGAAGGGACTGAAATGCTATTACTAATGCATTATAATAATACCCATAAAAAGTCCCTTTTCCCTGATTATAATGTTGTGATTCTTGAAAAATTATTATGCATGCCATACCTTACAGAAATCACATATAGCTCTGCCTAGTAATTTCTTTCTGGTGATTTCAGTCATGTTTGCTAAGAGGCTGCTGAGGCAATTACCTATGATTTAAATACCTTGGTTGTATTTAGTCCACATTGTATCACTTTGGAACTTGTTTGAGACTGTTTTATGACAATTTTCTAAATCATACAGGACGTTGTAAGGAATGATGTAGTAGGAGAGGGGCACTTCAGGAACCAAGTAAGTAGAGTAGCTGGCTGGCAACTGAACACCACACGGTACGTTGGTGCATTCACTGTGCAAAGTGATTATTTTGTGACAAGATTATGAGGAAATCAATATAATATGCTACAGTTAATATACTACTCTCCAAAAAAGTTGCCAAATATGGCACACTGCCTCTCAATCTGTCTACACATTGTTAGCTTTGTCACATTACATGTGCTCTGCATTATTTCACAAGAATAAGAAGTGATAACATCAAATGACAGTTTGATAAATTACTTCAGTGTAGAATATCAGGGCCTATTATATAATATTTGCACTGTATTACCAGTTCTAAAAGCACTGTAATTAAATTTACATATTAGATCAGATAATATAGAGCTAGTATATAAATAGAACTGTCACATTTATTTGAACAGCTGGCTAGACAATAATCAAATAAAAACAAAAAAATCAAATGTTTTACATTTTGGGTAAAATGTGAAACATGATTTTCTGCTGAAGACCAATTCAAACAGGTGTTTTTTTTAACCTTAGGAATACTTCTTCTTCATGCCTGTGGTTATCTACATCCTAATTAAGGATGGGCGAATTTTACCCATTTTCTTTCGCCTAAAATTTGCCGTCAGCGAAATGTCGCTGACGCCCATTAAAGTATATGGGCGTCAAAAAAAATTGTCTTTTTATTTTGATGCACAACGCAATACAACTCTATGGGCGTAATTTTTTTGGCGAAACAAGGCGAAAATATTCGCCCATCCCTAATGGAGATAAAATGCAGAAAGCTGGGAGCTGTTATAGTAACTTATGCAGTAAAAAACAAAAAATTCTTTCCTATAACATGTTCATCACAGGCGTAATACAAAATAATTTGAGGTGATGTGGCACTAGCCAGTCAGAACTCTTTTAGCTCCTTCGGGTTAATGACGTATTATGAAATTATTATATTATGACGGTTAATGAAATCACCTTATCACCAGTTCTTAAAACAAAAGATGATTGTTGTTTTGTTTCACTGTTTGACTGAATTTTTCTTTCTCCATTCCATTTTCTGATTGGTTCATTCAGTAAAAAAATCTGCATATGCTAATAGCTGTGTTGCTCAGAATATGAAGTGAGCAGTAAAATTGAATCAACAAAAAGTAAAAATGTAAAATAGGAAACAAGGAGTGATAAAAAATAATATACATAATTATATATATATATATATTTGGGAGTTTTACTTTGAAAGCAGATAGTAAGTTGCAGGTAAAACTTAGTCCCTTTGTAAAATGTATAATGAAGCAATAGAATTCTTATGATTCTTCAGATGAAAATTGAGCATAGGACTGGCCAGATATGGGATGATCTTGACCTAGTTGGCCATCTTAAATATATTGCAATATATGGACAAACAATCCCTGTTTTGTTTAAAGGGTAAGGCATTTTTCAGTAGCAGTATGCACAAAATGTCTGTCTTAAATACATTGATAATGGGTTGAGTGCAGAGGATATTTGCATATATATATATATATATATATATATATATATATATATATATATATATATATATATATATATATATATATATATATATATATATATATATATACCTGTATATATATACCTGTATATATATATACATTGAATATATATAAGTATCTCATCAGCAACCATGTGTCTAAAATCAGTTAACAGATTTTTATGTCCCAGCATGGATCCCAGAAATAGTAATTTCTCACCATGTTGCAGTTCAAAAATTAAAATCAGAAAAGTAGGGATTAGCAAATATAGCCTCTGTACTTAGTTGTTGGTTTATATTTTACAGCAAATGCATATACACTAGAGACTCTTTAGCTAAACTCTATTTTGAAGCTGACAACTCTATAGTCTTAAAATATCCTGTTGCTCTGGTGATTTTTTTTTTAAACTTAAAAAGCAAATACATAATCCCCTTTCCTTTTTAAAATAAGAAACACTAATTAAAAAATATAACTCTTCTTATGATCGTATAATAGTGTTTATAAATGTAACTGTGGTTGCACACAAGAGAACTGAAGCCAGAGCCCATCTTTGCTCCATGCTGTTTTTGTGGATAGAGTGAATAAGCATCTTGTGCTTAGCAACAAGTGGCTCTTGTTTGCCTGTTGCTGCATGTTTTTATTCTTGGGTCTTCTTTAGCCTGGCATTTTGTTTCATTATATGACATAACAGACTGTCAGGGTCCATTCTTTTGTACTAAATGGTTAATGTTTTCTATGCTTTCTTTTGTTCGCCTTAATTTATTCTCTTATTCTCCAAAACATATAAATTCACTCTGCCCCTTATGAGGGCTACTTAATTCTGAAGATTTTGTCACACACTTTTTTCCTCTTTCTTTTTGGCGGTCTCCATGGAAACAACAAGAAAAGAAGGGAAAGAAAGAAAAATGAAAGAAAGAAAGAAAGAAAGAAAGAGAAAAAGAAAGACAGAGATATAGAGAAAAGGAATGCAGCTGCATCAACCCCTTCAGTGCCTGATTTAATCTGCAGTATATATTTAATCTACAATACCACCTAACAAGTAAAAATACCTATGGTATACACTGCTTTTATGACAAAATAATTTCTTCATTAAAAAATATTTGTGTAGAGTGCTTCTGATAACTTTATTGCTCCACCCAGCTGCAGCCATTGGCAAATACTGATGGATGAGGCGATTTTATTTTTCACATTCATATTCTATAGCCTGAACAAGAGCGGCACAGCATTAATGCGCAAGGGACTAGTCACATTATAAAGTCTTAAAAAGAGACAAGTAGCATAGTAGAGGTTCTACTCAGTCTAAATGCGAGAGCGCAAGGTTGTCTTGTAAGTTAACAAGCACAGCATGGATCTTAATTTCTAAACTATTCTTTAAAGGTTCTGCACTTTTTTGATCCTCAGTCCAGCTGGCTACCTTCCTAAACTAATTTAGCACACACTATCAATCCTAGAAACCCCATTTATATCAGCCAGTTAGCAAGTCCACCTTCTTCTGCATTCAAACATAAACAGTCACAATGTGTCGAACAGTAGTAATGGGGAATGTATAACAAAGCTGTGATAAAGTACTGTTCAAATAACAATTTTCATTTAAATGTAGGTACACAGTGCCAGTGATTATGGCTGATACAGCTATATACTAATACAGCTACATACTGTATCCAGCCAGTATTACTGTCCTAGAGCACAAATTATGAATGGCTATTAAAAAAAGTTCATATTTTGAAGTGGATGTAACTGCTTAAACTACAGGGCACAAGGGATTTCATTTTTCTAAAGGTGATAACCCTGAGATGTGAGAATACATGAGGGCAAGATATGAAACACTTTTAGCTTTGACTTTTTCTGATTTGTTTTTACTAGTTTTCATTGAGACTCACTTCTCCGCCAGTTCATACTCTGGAGTCCATTTATCATGCCCCAAGGCAGGGTGTTTTGGCTTTAAAATTACATCAATAGAAGCATTCAGAATACGAGTCTCTAAATGCCAATTTATCTAGGTACTATGCCCTGCTGCATCAACTAAGTATTTGGGCAGCTGTTATGTTGAGAAAGAGGAGTTATGATAATAGCGCATGGCAATTTACTGCACTTTGCTGTCAGTTTTCAACAGTTTTTATGTGGAGCTTAAACTGCAAAGTCAAAGCTTATATGATTGCACAGCAATCTTCATTTTACAAAGTTTCTTTAAAAAACTTTTAATCAGTGATTTAATGGCATGCATCAGCAATAACGTGATTAGATGAGAAACTAGTGCCCTTAAGGTACAAGCTAAAGCCACAAGCTAAAAGCTATGCTCCATAGGATAATAGAGATAGAAGCATATTTTTCTTCCTTTATCCATTAGTTCTAGATTTCTCTTCCAGGACCACTTGTACTTGTCTGGTTATTGTGTAGTGTGACCACTTTACATACATCTATGTCATCAATTGCACTTACCATTAATATCTAAAACAACCAGGCTAAAATCCTTCTTCCACATTTTATACATCCACATGTATTTATTCCACATTTTTTTGCATATTAGTAAAGGGGCAGTTCATCTACAAAAAACAAATGTTTAGTATGATGCAGAATTGCAGGCAATGGTATTCTGAGATAGTTAGGAAATGGTCTTTATTTTTATTGAACTTTTTGTTCTTCAGCTCTCAAGTTTGGAATTGAAAAAAGGTGGGAGTTTAAATAAAAAGATAAACAATAAAATATTTATAATAGTAAAAACATTGCTTCACAGAGATAATTTGGTTTTCTGTTTGCTGTAGTCAGTGACTCCAGCAGTGCGGTGAGTACAAGATTAAAAAAGAGCAAAATATTCACGAGTTTTTACCACAAATGCATGTGGCTTTTGATTGACATGCAATCTGCCTATTGTTTTAATTAAAAAAATTTATCATTTTCTGTTGTTTCCTGACTAAACAGTGCAGGGCAGTGAAATAGTTTACAGTTGATATTTTCTTGTTTCCTTGGGGCAATTGTACATTAAGGAAAAGGAAATATATTTACCCCTACCCTGTAAAATTAACTGTATACGCCTGATATATAAACAGAAGCTGAGGAAACTTATTTTTGAAATTCTAGGAGAAGGGAAGAGTTGGCAATAAGGGTTAAAATAAAATAATAATCTACTAGTTTATAATGAAAAAAAAAATTAAGGAAAAAATGTTTTTTTTAACATGAAAAAATTGAATGTGCTATTATTTGGCTAATTTGACTAATTTCAGCTTCTTGTTGCATATTAGCTTTGGCAAATAAATAATGTTCAGTATTAACACAGCCAATCATGTTCTTTCTTGAGGATTATAATATACTGTATAATTATAATCTATAAATGCACATTTTTAAACATAGGAATTTTTCATATAAAGATTTTATCCTGTTTTTGGTAATTTTCTAGATGCGCTGAATGTTTTTACTTGTTCCTTAAGTATGTCTCAAAGCTCAATAATAAAAGGTTGCAGGTAAACAGCATCGGACTGGACTGGCGGGACACTGGGAGAAAACCCGCTGGGCCCCGACCCTTGTGGGCCTCTGTCGATTCAGGTCCGCTGCTGGAAACTTCTACAGGAAGTGTGGTGTTCTTGCCTAGCACCTCCCCCGTGTGTGAGCCGGCGCCAATCTGCCCTGCGCAAAGTTTAAAAATGAGCCCCCATGTCTCCCTATATACTGCCTGTGTTGAATGCAGCATTGCATACAGATATGGGTGCAAGTGCAACATAAGGTTGGCATGGTGCATTGTGGGCAAAGACAATAATAACTTTTTGCCAATTTTTGCCCTACCCCCATCAGAAGTCCTGTGGTGTCAATATATTTGCAGAAAGAGTTTCAGCATACAGTATACACAAACTGGGCTTCTGGGATGGCTGCCTTGTATTGTTCCAAAGGGATTTAATAGAGCTTTGTTACACTGTGCACTGAGGAACCCGATCCTTTCTAGAATCACTCACTCCATCAGCAACATAATCACCTTTCAAATCAGACGCCCGTCAGTCACACATCGCAGCACCCTCAGTGTGAGAGAGGGCTCAAAGTGATTAACACAACCAACTGCAACAATCTAAAGGGATGGATTCCCTGTGGTTAAACAGCTACATTTTATAATACTGAGATTTGTAGAGGTACACAGTGTAAATGTTAAATCCTCCTTTATCTGGAGCTTGCCTGTAGCTATAGGCATTTGTGGGGAAATGACATACACTTTACAGCCAAAACCATTTGTACAAATATGATTGTAAACTACAACATAACAGTGAGTTGATAAAAGATTTTTTGGGGTATGCAAAATCCTCTATTAAATACTTATTGTGCAGTAAATATTTTTGTTTTCTGATGTGTATTTTACAGTGCTGTCAGCATTTTGCAGTGTTGTATTCATGAGAGGTGGGCTGGAGGCTGTATGTGTGTTCCCTCAGACAACCCCAAACTTACCCAGCATTCATATGTGCTAGTTAGTACAGGGAGATCCTGTACATACCACCTGTGGAAGCCCCTTATGTCTCCAACACTTACCCTGGGATTTGATAGACATTAGTGGGAAGAAAAAGTAAACGATTTGGTGAAAATATGACAATTTATATTAAAGGGTTCATCCATGTGAAAACTGTTAATGCAAATTGTTAATAAAATGAATGAAAACATAATTCGAATCAACTTTCCAATGTACACTTAAACATTTTCAGAGGTGTTAAAGGTATTTGTTAACGTGCAATTTTGTTAATTGCAAGTGAAAACAATATTTGTTTATCCCATTCTTCTCCCTAGTTCTGACTCATTGTTACCTTTCAGGTGCCTCTGGTGTATTCCCACCTGTCTGAGGAGATATGCATATAAATTAGCAGCCCTTGGGGTATAAGATGCTCATTACTACTGTGCACTGGCACATTTTGCCTTTGGATTAAACTGTATTAGACAGAGAGGAGCAACTCACCAGAGGAACCCAGAAGCAAAGTAAATGTAAGTTCTAATTCATTTCTACTTATTCATAGAAATCACAGAAACACTGTTATTAAGGGCCAGTAAGAAAATCATTAGAGGGCTGAACAGACTTGTGAATACACATGCAAAGCAAACCAGCAGTGCAGAAAGGGACTGACAACTACTGTTTTAAAATGCAATTACAGATAACTTTAAAATGATTTACAATGTTTTCATTCATATTGTAAAGTTGCATTGAACTACATTTCCTTTAATTCAGCAATGCTTAATTTTGGGTTTATGTTCCCTTTGTGTTGTTCCCTTTAAGTTGTTCCCTTTAAGTTGTTCCCTTTAAGTTGTTCCCTTTAAGTCTCATCAGCTTCTCTGTACATCAGAGATGCACAAAGCAATTTTCTTGAAGCACTCACCCTTTTCTTAATGTATGCAGCTGTATAAAAGAAACTTGAACTGAATAGCTTTGCTAGTATTAAAACATATTGCAGTGTAATGAACGTCACTTTACCCAGCATTAGGACACAGAGAAACCTAAAGAGAACCATTTCAGTCATAGCTAACACACGCTTTTCTCAAGCACATAAAAATTATATTTATTTTTCCTCTAAGCCCAAGATGTTAATATGGAGCTGGGATCATTTTTCTTATGATCTCCAAACATCAAATCATCTAATCAAGTACAATACCTAAGCAATCAGCACACAAATGTTCACTTAACTTTGTAATTTCCCTCAAATTCTATGAGCGTTAATAAACATTACAATGTAAAATAAGCCATTTTATTCAGTGTTCTAGCACACTGCAATGTAAATTATTTATGCATTAACACATTGCAATGCAAAATAAAGCATTTTACCAAGTGTTAGAACACATTGCAAAATAAAGCAACCCATAAAGCCTGAGTGAAATCCAATGTACAACAGTCTCAGACAATGGATTAGCCCGGTGGAATGAGCACTGTTTATTGGAAAGGTGAAGTGAAGGATATTGTGTGCTGCAGAAGAAAAAAACGTTGTTGCTTATCCAGTGTACATGGAGACTTATAACAACATAAAGCAAATGTGTCAATATCAGTAGTATCCTGTTGCAACAGCATTGCATCATCAATGCAGTAATTTAATTGGTTTAATTATGATTTCAATACTGCAGCACTGGACAATTCTTTACACTTTGCACTGCAAATGTTTTACACTGTAGTTGAGAAGATATGTGATAAATAGCTAAAAGGTCTTCATTGTGCCTGCCCATAATTTACTATCAGATATTTATTAAAAAATGTGATTGACAACTAAACACCAAATACGTTGGGAGACGCACATAGGCGAAAGCCTATCGGAAGAGCAATGGACAGACATATTCATCGACATGGCAAAGATTTCTCTGAATGTTCTCATAAGGAAAAAACCATACAAAATACTGTATGATTGGTACGTGTCACCCACTTTTCTCCACAAATGGGACTCTACTAAACCCAAGACGTGTTTTAGAGGTTGTGGTCAGGAAGCTGATATAACTCTATTCTCTGCTCATGTAGGAAACTTGACTTGATGACACAGTGACAACAGAAAATGTATGCAACATGTATGTTTTTTTAATTTTTTTATTCTATTTTCTTTTCTTTTCCTTACTTTTATATTATTTTATTGTATGTTGTGATACCGATTTGCAAATTACAACTATTCACTGGCATTTTGTATAAGATGTTAAACCTAAACAAACACAAAGTTGAAAAAAAAAAAAAATGTCATTGACTAGCAAAGTTGGCCAAAATGATGCTGTGTGTAGGACTATTTGAATTTTGGACATGAACAAAAGGAGGACTGAGCAAAATGCATCTACACAACTTCTTGCAGTTGAGCAGGATGCTTATAAAAGGTTATTTTCATTCATAGCTAATATAGTATTATTTACAAGCGTTATTTGCTGTAATTGCTGCGCTGTGAAATGAACATAAATGAAGTGTTTATTCATGAATGAGCCTACCATCTGCCTGTTAATATAGAAGAAATTAGCAAATATGTGAGGCAACAGCAAAGAAAAAAGAGATGGCCCAACTCTGGCTTATAGGCCTTTTCTTTTGTTTAAGTCACAGTTATTTACACTATTTTCATAGAGGTCAAATTTATTACAAAAATGTTTAATTTATAATGTAATTTGTTATATTATAAATTATTCTTATTTATTATTGGAAAACATTTTAATGTATTAAAGGAAATTGTGCAAATCCATGGAGATCCATGTTTGGGTTTCAACCCGTAGGCTACTTATCCCTGACCTATGTAATAACCATTTTTGTCATCCTCCGACACACTAAATTACACAAATAATCTACCTTAGAACTTGTTTTAAACTACAACTAGCTTGTAGTACTGAACAGCTTTTCTACAGAACCTAGTACAGGTATGGGATCAGTTATCCAGAAACACATTATCCAAAAATACAGGAAGGTCATCTCCCACTGACTCCATTTTAATCAAATAATTCAAAATGTCTTTTCTCATAGTAATACTAAAATAGAACATTATACTTTATCCCAACTAAGGTATGAATCCATATTGGTGGCAAAGCAAGCCTATTGGATTTATGTTTAGATGTTCTTTTTTTTAGTAGACTTAGACCCCCTTGTCCAGAAAACTCCAGGTCCTGAGCATTCTGGATAACAGGTCCCATACCTGGAATATAATCATTTGACAGAATAAAATGAAAAACGTTGAAAGGTATATTATGTCAAACAGTTAATAGAGTATTTCCAGGCCCACAATGGACCTATTATTCCATTGTTCTGTGAAACACTACAATTTTAAAAGCATCTTTTTTTTCTGTATTACGATTATTAACATGTGTATCAATGGCCTATATTAATATTGTATGCTACAATACAACCAAGCAGTATAAACTGGACATTTCTCAGATTTATAAATGGAATGAACTAAGCCAAATATAGAGTTAATGAGAGGTTGGACTCACCAAACAATGCCCTAGTGTAACGACAGAATCACTAGTACTCAGTATGCTTTTAACAAAAAGGGTTTCTGATAAAAAGCAAACTAATTTCCAAGCCGCAAGTGAATACAGTGGTCCAGACTTGCAGATGATTTATTCATGTGTTATACAAGACAGCTGCTTGTAAGAGTGGATTTGCAAGGGATATTTGGGTGATAAGTAGCCAAATGTACAGAAACCTTTGTATGACAAGTGTATGAAGTCCAGTGAGGAGAGGTTTAGTACTTCATTACCCACCATTGCCTTCATTCTTTCGCAGCCTTGCAATCTGTCTCGGGCCTTTGAACAGCTGTCCTTATGTCCTTTGCAGTGCCAGAACCCATGCTAATAATGTACAGCAATGGTGTTCTAAGACTCTCTGATATACAAACTTATTGGGTAAATAAAATGTGAGAAAATGCACTCAATCGTGGTGCCTGCTGCATTCATTATGCCTTACAATAGGAAACAGAAAGAATGGGTATTGGTGTTGATGTTGCCTACATTCAAGCTCCGGCCTGTCACCTTTGAGAATCCTGTGACTGACAGGCAGTTATCCTCTGTATAAATCAATGTCAACAATTATAAAGCATTTTTAACTAGGCATATAAAAGACAAAGTCGGCTGCAAGGAACATCTTTACTGTCAAGCGATATGTTCAAAAGATTTGATATCAGTTCAGAAAACAAAAACAGTCAACAATGCAAACTATAATTTCTCAATCATAAATATGCTGAGATACTCACACCAGAAATTAAACCTTTTTTTACATTGATCATAATATTGTCTTTGTATCAATATATAAAATTTTGCCATAACAACATTAGCCCAGTGCTTTTGCATTACCCTTCTGACCCCCCATGCTCCTCTGTAAGGGGCTGCCATATTTGTGCAGTAGTAGTCTGTTAGTCTGTAGCATTAGAAAACCTAACTGGCAGGTTAAGAAGGGACAGTCAGGTTTAGGAACTTCAACTAACAATTACTTACAAAAGCAGCAAAATATGATCAAAATAACCTATAGGTAATGTTTAATGTGCGCTAATATTTTGAAGAGTATTTTATATTCTATAATGTCAGTATCATAACAGCAATTAAATGTACCAGTTATTTTGCACTTTCACTTGTATCTCAGTCTACTAATGATCTTCTGTGAATTTAAATAAAACAAAATTGTTTTAAAACAAGGTGCAAAACTTCTATTTACATTTGACACATAAAAGGGATTTTGGCATGATTGTTATGGTGTTGATTGTACAGTACTTCTAAATTACACTGTTTACATTACAAATAATTCACTCTACCATTTAAAAATGTATTCCTGAACCAACAAATGTATTTTTTTGTTGTTGTAATATTGGTGTAGGCAGCCATCTCAGTTCATTATGTCTGATCCTGTGCTTTCAGAAAGAGTCAGCACTTCACAATGAGACTGCTTTGAGATAATCTATTATTTTTCCTACTCAATGAAACTAAAGGAGTCACCTAGTTGGGGGCAAGGGAGCAATCCTAGCTATGCAGATGCCAAGGAGCTGCTTTTAGGTCACCTTCCTATTTTTATGTTGCTAGGCTGCTATGTTGGGGGAACTGAGGGGGTGCTACTACTCCATCTTGCAGTGCAAGAGTAAAGAGTGACTAAAGATTATCAGAGCACATGTCTAAAGGCACCTGGGAAACTAACAACATGTCTAGCCCCATGTCAGATTTCAAAATTAAATATATAAAAAAAAAATGTTTGCTCTTTTGAAAAATGGATTTCGGGGCAGAATTCTGCTGGATCAGCACTTTAAAATGACGTATATTAAAGTGCTGCATTCTGTCACAAGTTTCCCTGTTACAGAATCCCTTTAAATACTAGCCTTTCAATTTTACATTTTTTTCATTTCCTATTTATAGCATTTTAATCAAGTGTTTTTATTATTGCTGTAACGGTAAAATGCCAGCTTGGTGGAAGCCATACCCCCTGCCCCAAAAAATGTGGCATTTCAATAAATATTGACTTTACATATGCATGAAATAATGAAATTGATACGTAGATGGTGATTGCAACAATGATAAAATAAAGAATTTTATATGTGTACTAAATTTACTATATCTGTTAATTTCTGTGTCAGAGCATCAGCTGAACTAGAGTTTGGTATCCACAGACACATTCATGTAATGATTTTATACATATGCTACAAGGTCCCTGGAATATCAAACCACGGATATCTTAGCAAATTAATTAACTGTCCATCTCCTGAGCAAGCTTATTGTATTGCTAGAATATTTCTTCTCTGCATATTAACACACTGAAGGCAAACCAGTATTTAGGTTACTTTAAAACGTCCTGCCTAAGCACAATTTTGCAAGCAGGCCTACAAGGGAATGGCATAGCATTTGTTAGGACAGGGTTCAGCTAAAGGCACAGTAATGTGCAATAACTCTGAGTCTTTCACTAGGCTAATGCTTAAGACAGGTATAGGGGATATCTAAACTAATAGCATAGCAGCCACAATCTGCTAAATGAACTAGGGATCATCTGGACCATTCAAAACAGATGTGCAGCCCTGATTATAGGCTGTATCGGCATTGTAATAAATGCTTTTACTATCCAACAACACAAAGGATCCCACCTGTAAACAATGCTGCATCTATTATAGACTTCCACTGCTAGAATTGTCACATTCTCTTATAAAATAACAGCATATCGTGTCATTATTAAGGGCAAACTTGAAGCAGCTGAATGAAGCTTATTACTGTATGTGTATTATGGTAGATTCAGCCATGTATCTCCCTGCACCAGTTGTGCCTCAAACAGATCAACAACAAGATGAAGAAAGAGTTCTCCAGGCAGTAGCTGCACTGCAAATCATAGCATAGTGAAGAAAATACAGTAATATGTTTCAGGCAAAGCCCTTTTTCAAGCTTTTTTCTTTGCAAATTACCCTATTAAAACTGCTGCAGTTCAACGGCTGTCTGGAGCGTCCTCAGCATGCTGAATTTTACCTTTCTCCTATGGCCACTACTACTTTTTTTCTCAGACAGGCTTTGAGCAAATGGGTAAAACATATGTTCATATGTAAAAAGTGGCTGGGTGTTTATATTGAAGTGAAATGCACCTAGAGATAAAATCGATAATGCACATAAGGTGAAAATTGTGAATTAAGTAATGCTGGTTTGGTCCACATGCACACACAGTAGCAAAGACCATCATACCATGAAAATATTGCATGCTCTTTAATGCCCTCAGAGCTATAAAGTGTGTCTAATCACCAATAAAACAATAGCAGATAAGTCAAGCACCACTGTTTTCTTTTTTATTGATCACTGCCTATCATAAGTCAAACCACTGACCCGATATTTGAAACTTTTAAATTCCTTTTGCCCATTTAACCTGAACCCTACTCAAAGTCAACAGTCTACTGCAGTTTACAGTATAACAGACTATTTTAGAGTATGTGCAACAGTAGGGGGTAGAAAGTTTTGCTTTTAGAGAAGAGATAACATTTTTCGTAGACAGATACACACAAGCTAATTAAAGAAATGACTCACTATTAAAATATAATGCCATTCCCAGTCTGACTGAAAAAAAGCACATTTCAGATTAACTTCCCATGGGGAGGAACATTTCTACTTTAATGTATCTCAGTGGTAGCAAATGCCTCTCCTCACTTACACTGGGTGACCAAAGTAGTTCCAGAATCATTCCAAGCCCGAGGGATAGTACATTGCTAGGCTGATGTTCATCGCTAGTAATGTTTATATTTAGAACAAGCCAATTATAAGATTTTGGCTTTGGTCCCTATTAATAGTTAGGAACATAAAACATAAAGCGCCACAGGGCTCTAGGGAAAGAAGAATCAAAGCTGTTGGATCACTTATAAATGTAGCACTATTTCTGTCACAGAAGCTGGCAACACATTGAAAATTGTTCAGACATTACAGTGGGCTCAATGTAAGGCAAAACTTTAATGAAGGGTGTGATCAAAATATTCCATTACAGTCAGAGCAGAAACTAAGAAAGGCAGTGAGTTGGACCCCTGCCAGTGATCTAATGACGACGGCCCTGCCTGGGGCTCTCTAAGTCAGTTTTGATAGTTTCCATTAGTATTATAATAGAATTTTTGGTAATGTGTTTTAGCACTGATTGATGCACAACTAGACTGAAGTATGCTACTTTTGACAGAGATTTCATCCTTTGTAGAAACCCTCAGTCAAATGTTTGTTTCTAGGGAAAAAACTGAGCAAATCAATTTGACAATGACAATAGTGGTCTTGGCATTAGCAGTAGGGGAAATCTGAATGACACAAATAAGAGTTACTGTGGCACATGTATCAAGGGCAGGAGTAATTGCAGGTTTCACCTACTGAAGGTTCCAAGTTGTAATTTGCTCTGCACTACATAGGAGCCGAGTATATGGTTGCTATTCATGGAAAAATCATACAGCGTGTACACTTGTTAGGCAGATTTAGAAAGCAAACCCTGACCTGGAAGGGTTGAACTACAATGGTGTATAGTTTACTTTATGAACGTCCTCTGAACCCCTTCTCTGCTGCCCCCCTCTCGCTTGTTCCACTGGACCCAGCTGTGCATCCTCTGGTTAATTTCACAGCTGTTCAGCTACAAATTGTGTTTGTTTGGCTCTTTCTCGGCTGACTGTCGGAATTTTTCCTTTTTCTTATTTCTTTCAAATGGAATACAACATGGGTTATTATAGAAGTACAATGTCCCTCACAGTCTAGCTGTCTCCTGCAGTGAGTGATAATCATAAACGCTAAAAGAACTCCAGCATATAGGTGTTAGAAATCTTTAGACCTTGTGATGTATTTCTGTATTGTATACTCTATGTCAAGATCTAGGCTGTTTGTCTAGATATATAGGATACCTTATTTGTAAATGGGATGAATCCTCTATTCATTGTCCCTAGACAGAGGTTTTTTTTTTTTTCGTTGAAACAGTGTTTATTATGTATGAGGGTCTGCCATACTGTGTGTTTTATGTAAATGTTCATTTTTTTGTGGGCAAGAATTATGTCATACTCAGTGATTATAAAGCTGTGACTGACCACCCAAAAATACTTGATATTTTATTTGGAGTGAAGTGGTAGTGATTCTAACTGTCTCTTATATTATTCATGGTATTTAAAATATTTAAGCAGTTGGGTTGTCCAGAATTTCTATAAAATATTATATAATAGGAACTATATATACATATAGGAACATACGCACATCTGTATGAATTCCTATACCCATACTGTACCTATTCATATTTTAACTCATTATTATTAATGATTATTTACAAAAAAAGCTTTACAAAAACTGCCTGCTGACATAATTTTGATGCAAGCCTGAGTGAAATAATCTTTGCATTATAAAGTCTACCTAATGGACAGTGCTACCTTTTAATAAATGAGAGCCAGGGTCTGCAGAGCCATCACTGACCTAAGGCACATGCTTCCAGACTGTGGGGCAAGTTACGCTCTTTCTTTCTTTTCCTTCCTTTCATACCAGAGCAGAATAATTTTATTATTCACTACTTCTCTCTGGCAGGGATAACAAATACATTCTGCCAGTCGTTGAAAACCAAATCTCCCAAAATTCTCGGACAGATGGAAGACTAGGCGTCTGGGATCACGAAGGAGACTACAATATTGTGATTTCATTTATGTATGAATCCATTTTTTAGAATTTGATATTATTCATACCTTTTGGGTTTTATCAACCAATTTTTTTTAAATATACAATTGATTGGACACTAAATTATCATAGATCATTTTAGTAAATAGACACATGGGGGTATATTTTTGAAAATGTGAAATTAAAGCTCACCATATTAAAATTCCACCATATTTTATTCATTCCTATGAGATTGTTAGAGGTGTATTTATCAAATGGTAAACTTTCAACCATAGGGACACATTTACTAAAGGGTAAATTGTGTTTTTTTTGGTGTAAATATGGTGAAATGAGAATTCGCAATGATATTGCCTATTTAGAAAGGAGAGTTAAAGATATTTCGCTAGTGAAAAAGCTCAGCACATAAAAAGTTTCATGCCTTTTCACCAGGCAAATTTTTGCCAAGGTGAACAATCGTTAATTGGCAAATTTGTGAAAAGTGTGAACTTTTCTATACTTTACCCTTTTTGGCAAAATCTGTTTCACCAGTTTGTGGCTGACAAATTGATAAGATGAAGCTACATCCTCAAAATTACAATGTCAGTTACATTATATCCTGTACTCCAAAAAATTTGTAAAAAAGACAAAACGCTGGCATTTTTTAAGATACTGTATTAATGTGGGATTATGTTTACAAGTAGCTGTTATTTACACTTTTCTAACCATCGGAAGCTCATGCCACATTTTTTTTAGGGTAGGCTCATTTCTAGTACAAAAGAAGATATATTTTGTCTTTATTTTGCTTCCTTTTTAATGATTAGTGGCCACTTCCGCTTCCAGCTATTTTTTGCAACAAAATCTGTCAAATGCAAAATTTTATTGTGTATCCATGCCTACTGAAAAATGTTACTTACTCACAAGAGATTACATGATTGGTTTAGAATTAAAGCTTACCAGTTTCTAACATATATTGCCAAACAGGGTTCGGACTGGGCCGACAATACCCTGGGAGAAACCCAGGGGTTACCTGCCCTCATGGGCCTCTGCCAGTCCTGCTCCACCGGTTGCCCCTTACAGACGAGCTGTTGCAGTGGGCCCCAAGGCTACAGTCCGACATTGTTGCCAAAAACTTTTGCCTTAAGCTTTTAGTACACCCATCAACAATGTTTATATAAATTTGATTTACTGTATCCCCTATATGGGTGTTTTTTGTTTTTTAATTGCATTGCATTTTTCCATTTTAACTGTCTTAAGGTCAACACCTTACTGGAATTCTAGGGTTTAGCAAGACATTTATTTTATGTGCTGTAACAAATAATTGATTAGGATAGATGGTTACTGAGCCAAATAGTTATATTTAGGAGTTATGAAACAATCTCTTTTATTTTAATACATTCTTAAAGGGATACTATCATGGGAAAAAAATCTTGTTTTTTTTCAAAATGAATCAGTTAATAGTGCTGCTCCAGCAAAATTCTGCACTGAAATCCATTTTCAAAAGAGCAAACAGATTTTTTTTAAATTCAATTTTGAAATCTGACATGGGGCTAGACATATTGTCAATTTCCAAGCTGCCCCAAGTCATGTGACTTGTGCTCTGATAAACTTCAATCACGCTTTACTGCTGTACTGCAAGTTGGAGTGATATCACCCCCCTCCCTTTTTCCCCCCCAGCAGCCAAACAAAAGAACAATGGGAAGGTAACCAGATAGCAGCTCCCTAACACAAGATAACAGCTGCCTGGTAGATCTAAGAACAACACTCAATAGTAAAAACCCATGTCTCACTGAGACACATTCAGTTACATTGAGAAGGAAAAACAGCAGCCTGCCAGAAATCATTTCTCTCCTAAAGTGCAGGCACAAGTCACATGACCTGGGGCAGCTGGGAAATTGACAAAATGTCTAGCCCCATGTCAGATTTCAAAATTGAATGTACTGTTTTGAGAAATGGATTTCAGTGCAGAATTCTGCTGGAGTAGCACTATTAACTGATGCGTTATGAAAAAAACATGTTTTCCGATGACAGGATCCCTTTAATTGTTTTAAGTCTCTCATTCATCTCAAAAAATAAGCAATGAAGTTACTGTATGTTTTAGGTTAACAAAAAATAAATTAGTACCACCAAATCAATAGAGGGAGTCTCACCAACAATGGCTTTTTGGTTAAATTTCTTTGTGACATTGCTATAAATAAAGGCGCCAGAAACAAGGACATTGCCTGAGGCAAATACCATCATTCAAACATTAACATAAATGAATATTCCTGGAACCAAGCTGAACCTTGTGAGGTTATGCACTAAGAAATAAAGAAGTATAGAATGGGCAGGGGAATAGATTCCTATATTAACATTGAATAGGTATACACTATACTCACAAATTGAAAGACCTCATGACGAGTATTTCCCATAATTTTATGTCACACTTTAAAGCACTTGTGCATATTTATTTTAATATCAAACAACTTCCATAAATAGAAGCTAGTTTTTTGTCTTTAAGATAAAAACTGGTTTCATTTAATTGTTATGATGCTGCAATCATTCGTGAGCAATTTTTTCACAGACAAGACTTCCCTGTGAAATTCCGCACTTCACCATCCACAATTTTTTTTTTTTTTCGAGACTGCAGCAAAAATCCACAGAAAATTTTTCCAAGACATTAAAGTTGCCTAGATAAAATTGTCGTCAAGACAAAAACTCACTGTAAAAGAAATGCACATTGACTTTCCTGCTTCTGCCGGTCCCATCTCTGCACCAACTCTGTCCTGTTTCTGCCTGTCCCATCTCTACACCAACTCTGTCCTGCTTCTGCCTGTCCCATCGCTACACCAACTCTGTCCTGCTTCTGCCTGTCCCATATCTACATCCGCTCTGTCCAGCTTCTGTTTGTCCCATCTCTGCACCTACTCCATCTAGTCCTGTACCTGATTTTCAGCCTAACCCTTTGCAAGATAAGTACTCCCTGCCTGGAGGACTCATGACCCTTTCAGATTTGTTAACAACTTGCACTTCCAGGAAGATCAATTTACACATCAAAGAGTGATCCCACATCATATATATTATGATTACTTATATTTGAGAGTAATCATACACTTCCATTCATGTCGTATAGTTACTCACCCAATTAAAATGTTACCATTATGGAGCAAGGACATCCATTCTATGAACCTGGTACTTCTACTACTGCTCCTCACCAACTAGTTTTGTTTACTGAACTTTCACTGTCTGCACTATAAATAACATTTTTGGAAAAAAAATCAGAATCCCCTACACAAGCAGTGATGTCTAGTGATGGGTGAAATATTTTGCCACAAAAAAGTCCATAACCTTGAATGTATAATAAAAGAAATCTGCAAAAAATTTGGGAAAAGTTGTGCAGAAAAAAAAACCACCAATTCACTTCAAGTGAAAGAGGTCAGATTTGCCCATCACTAGTGATATCCAAATAAATCTGCAAATACATAGATATAATACTAATACATAAAGTATGCAATGAAGTGCATGCACAAATGCACTAATATTAACTTATCACTCACTGCACTTTCAGATGTAAATAAGCCTATTATCTTCCAATATAGGAATATCTTTATCCTTGATATATGGGTAAGGGATTCCTGGCCAAATCTGGGACCAAAAATTGCCTTAAAGACTGAAAAACTGTTAGATGTTATATTTCATGATAAAGTACACAGCTTATATAATAGTAAACCAATCAATTTTCTTTGCACTATATATAAACATCAGGCTTTAGTTGACCTGTTTGAACTTGATGGACGTGTGTCTTTTTTCAACCTTACTTACTATGTTACTTTAGATATAGCTAACAACATCAATTCAAATTATATCTATGGAGGAATCATATGCTATCAGCGGTCCAGTGTATTTTATCTTTGGATGTAAATGATCACTTGCCCTCCTTGCATCTCAAGAATCTGACTTGACAACAATGACAATAGACAGTGATGTTTTCTCTAGTTGACAGCTGCGTTTATCACATTAATATAAATGATGGAGAAAGCCTGGGCACCTAGCCAAACCATTGCTTCATAAGAGTCATATTCTAAAGAGCTATGATTCCACGGAAACCAAGTTCAGCTCTGCTAAGTGCACAGGTAAAGGCCTAATAATAACTGATTGTTGATCTTTAATAATTACTCTTATTTGACATTTTTATATTTAATTAGGCTCTCATTTACTTTACTTTATTTATGGCTAAAGTTATATCGCATTGCACACTTCTTGTTCAATTGCAGTACAACTGCAAAACAACACATTAAAAACCATTGTCAAGGATAGGCTTATAAAACCTTGCAGCCTGAACCTGTAGGAGTTATACTCATATATCAAGATCTACCAATAGGGCAGCATGTCTTATTGTCCTAGTGGATTCTGAGCTTATATTGTTTAAATCTTGAGCCCTGGCTATCCTTATCTGTGAATTGGATCAAATTGCTGGCCTTACTCTGGGTAATATAAAAAATAATATATATGCATATATATAAGACCTACTTATTTACTTAGCAGCTTATTGGAACAGTTTGGCTCAATTTCAGGTCTTCTAACCTGAGAAACAATTGCAAGCATATATCCCTGACGTCTCCCAGGACAACTTGGATGAGGCTACAAAGACCTTATATAATAATCTTATAGCTGTGCGAGACTAATACAGTATAAAGTCTTCCACTAGCACTATACAACGCCCCTAAAACTTAAAGCAATGGGCAAAAAAGATGTTGATACCTGTCCAAGATGTGGAACCCCTGCAGACACCTTTCTGCATATTATCTGTACCTGTCAAGTAATAGCTGCCTTCTGGTCTCAAGAAATGGCTTCCTTATCAATTGTGTTTACTTCAGAAACACTACTATAGTTTATGTAAACAAGCTGCTGTGTTGCCATGGGGGGGGGGGGCAGACATTCAAAGCTGAAAAAGGAGAAAAGGTACAGGATGCACAGCAGATAACAGATATGCTCTGTAGTAAACAATGAGATTCTTCAGAACTGTTATCTACTCTGTGTCCTTTGCTTGAATGGCTGCCCCCATGGCTACAAAGCAGCTTGATTAGATAAACTATAATTGTTTTTCTGAAGCAAACGTACCAGTTTTACCAGTGCAGAGCAACAGTTCCTTATATTGTCTTTCCTTTAAAACACTTTCATTTGTTGGTGTTACTGTTCCTCTAAATGTTTAATGTTATAGTTGAATACATCCATAGTGTTGTACATGAAGCATAGAAACAGTCATTTAAGTACATGGAATATTTAGGCTGTCATTTTGACTCTTCTGATGAATGAAATCAATTTTGTATTTCACAGTTTGATACGCTCTGTTATTTTTATTGATATTCCTACTGTGCTTTTTTTTTGCTATATTTTAGACTGTATGAACCTTTTTATATAATCTATTTATGAATGTAATAAATTACTAGCTATGATCTGGATGGTGTGAAATGGAATTAAAAAATGAATTAGTTTGTCAATTTAAAACCAATATATAATAAAAAAAATGTTGGCGATTACGGAGGCAGACTAAACTTATAAGTTACCTAAATACTTAAAGTGCCAAGTACAAAAATAAAGGAGATCTTGCAGTCTTTCATGTTTATGAAGATTAAAAATTCAGCTGAAGTTAGCAATGCCTGCAAAATAATTGCCATTCCATCAACAGTATATTGCTAAACTGCAGAGGTGTGCTTGCATCAGTTGGGGGAGCTGAAAAAATGAATGTAGCATTTAATTCATAAAGCACAGCTGTAGTGTGTAGTACCACCACACAGAGAAAGGCTTCTAAGGAAAGTCTACTTAAATAAAGATAGCATATATATTTTACCTTAAACTGTATATAAAAATATATTTTTATTATCTAAAAATTTTGCACTTCTGGGGGTGGAGCCGAGACACCCATGTGAGCGGACGTGCAAACGGTGAGCTATCCTGCTAGCAGCCCAAAAAGGTGACAATAAGCATATTTCCCTTATCTGGGAGTAATCCCCAAATACTACTGAATGCCCAGACCCGAAGCGGCAAACATGGGACCCAAAACCATGGCGAAAAAGGACTCCGAATTATCATAAGAAAGTATCAGAATTCTTCACAGACCTTCGATCCCTCGCTACAACATGATTTTAAAAGGCTTACCGAGGAAATCAAGAGAGAGGTGAGAGACCACATTGAGCGCAAAATGGGCAAGTTTGCCTCAGCGCACAATGAAGTGGCTGATTCTCAGCAAATTATGGAGAAAGAGGTAGCCAGGCTGACCGACAAAATAGCGGACCTTGAAGACCGCTCACGTCGATGCAATATATGCATAAGGGGAATCACAGAGGCGATTAAGCCAGAGGAGCTAGAGGCCTACCTCATGGAACTGATGCAACACATACTCCCAGATGCGCCACAAATCGAGCTCACAGTGGACCACATTCATAGAGTGCCAAAGACCAAAACAGCTCCAGAGTCGGCACCCAGGGATGTCCTCACTAAGCTACACTTCTTCGAAACTAAAGAGAAGGTACTAGCTCTGGCTCGGAAAAAAGATGGATGGCCAGATAAATATGTGGACTTGGAACTATACTCAGATCTCTCCATAGTTACCCTAGCAAAGAGGAGGGTGTTCCCTTCCAAGAGACGACTAAAGCTCTCCGTGAACACAAAATACCGTATCGCTGGGCCTAATCCACTAAGCTAATAGTAAGTAAAAATGACACAACATACACTCTCGCCATGCCCGAGGAAGCCAAGAGAGTATCGCAGAGATGGTTCAGCAACAATCCGGATAATGGAGGCGATTGCGAGCAGACAAGCAAAGCCAACAGAAGACTTTGCCTACACATCTGGAAGCAGAGTGAAGTAACAGGGGCCCCCTACCCATAAAACTGGGAACACCAGCACAACAACATCTACTACCCCTATAAAAAGGGAAATTTACAACCCAACAAGATGGGCTACAGGAGAACCAACACTCTCCATCCCCCACCCTACCTGAACAGGACTCCTAGCCCTATCAGCAAAGATGCAGCCGTATAAAAACTACAAAGGCAGCTACTCATCACTGAGACTGAAATGCCTTTGTTCAGGTTATTTTTGGCTATTCTACTGTTACATCTTTATGCTCTCACATAATACATCGCTTTCTCTTTCATACCCAAGCTGCTACGGCGATATGCTGCCCCCACCCCCTTTCCCTCTCCCTCCCATATTGTGTAATCTAAATTGTGTATGCATTGTACAGGTTTGGTACTATGGTTAGACTAGTTTCTCACAATGTCAGGGGTTTAAACACCCCACAAAAACATAATTTAGCACTAAAATAAGCAAGCATATTACATGCAGATGTGTTACTGTTACAAGAAACACACTTTGCCATACTTTTTTTAACAAAAACTACCCACAAGGTTTTCACTCCTACGCTCCTACTAAAGCAAAGGGAGTATCAATACTGATATCTATACATGTTTCCTTTGAATTACATAAAAAATTTGTTGACCCTGGTGGTAGATACCTGGTGGTAATCTGCTCGCTTAATGGAACTGTATACACTATTGCAAATCTATATGCACCTAACGACAACCAAGATAAATTTGTATGTAAAACACTTGATATGATACATGAGACTAAGAGGGGACGCTTGGTGGTTGCAGGAGATTTTAACAAACTAACCTTACGCCTGATATCCAGGAAATGGAAACACAAAACTGAATATGCACTCAAAGACCTTAAAACCCTACTCTCTACCTGTGAACAAATGGAAAGTATGGCGGCAACCATGGAAAACAAAAAAGAAAAACATGATAAAGTATGGTCCCCTTGGCAACAGTATGTATTTAAATTAGGAAACACACAAATGCTACCTAACCCCCCCCCCCTCCCTGGGAGCAGCTACCCACATAGAAATAGAAAATAATGAGTAACAATATCACCCAAATAACGAGACACACAAATGAGAGCAATTATGTTTTATGTTTATTGTTTATTGATAACTATGCTATATTTTATTACAATGCAGGACATTGTATAAGTCCTACCACAACACTGATATATGTGATATGCCGAAACATCCTTTTTTTCTTATGTGGATACATAAATAAAGCATATTTTTGGTTAAAAAAAAAAATATATTGCCCTTGTTAAGCCATTATAACATGACCTACATACAAGAAGAAGAATATTATCCCTAGCTTTACAATAACGTTGTGAGCTAATGGTGGAGAAAACATTTTCATAATGCATATCTTTATCAGTAATTGCATGAACTTTACTTCACAATGAGAGAAATACTAAGGGGAGAGTTACGAAAAGACCAATTAGCTTGCAATGATATTGCAATATTTACATATATGGGATCTAATTGCTGAAACCCATTATTCATAAAGCTCAAAAAATTCAGCAATGGCATTTTTCTTAGAGTCTAATTTAACTTAGTGTTAACTAAACTTGCATAAATCCAAACACTCCCATTATTTCATTGATTGTTCGTAAACCTAAAACAAAGACTTTCTATATACATCACAAATAATCAATAAGTTATCAACCAAAAAGTGGATGGTTAGTGAGATTGTTGGATTTCATTATAGCAATGGTTGGATTGATTTATATGTTTCACTCAATGGCTTTTTCAGAGACTTTGCATCAAATGTGGTGTCATCAAGGAGTGTCCCACCATGATCACAAAGCAGGAGAATGGCAGCATTAACTTCCATTCCACAAACTTTTTCTGTCATAAGAAATTTTTAAATTTCTTAAAATCTTGAATTATCTTATAAGGGGGGGCATAAGTTTTTTATCATTTTGTAAGTGAATTACTTGTTTTAAGTGAGAATAATTGTAATGTAATTGTAATCTATTTTGTCTAATATGGTCTGAGTACAAATGTGCGACAATTGTGCAACAATTCAAATAGGATGACTTTTTCAAATTGTCAACTGTAAATCTTGACTTTAGAAAGTTCTCGTCCAAAAAACACGACTTTATCAAATTGAAAACTTGAATTTATAGGATTATTGAAGAAAACCAGCATCAAACTGTCAGGGCCCGAAGGCTCTGTTGTAGTGTGGACCAAGGAGGAGACAACAACACCAAGTTCGCGGTACAAAAGGATTTATCAGGAGAATAGTCGTAAGCAGGCAAATGGTCAAATACAGGCAGCAAGGATCAGAATCGTAAAACAGGCAAGAAGTCGGTACACGGATAATCAGAAAAGCAAGAAATCACACCCAGGAACTATACAAGATAGACCTATAATTGAGCAAAGACAGAAAGGGAAATTGGGATTAAATAGTCCAAGGTTGGCGCCAAAACTTGACGCGGTGACGTCATTACGCCGACGCCGGCATCCTCACGTTGGTGTCCTGACGCCGACGCACATTCTGACGCCGGCGTCCATTCCGTCGCCGGCGACCAATCCTGGGGCGACACGTTTCTGACGCAGTCATATTACGACCAGGAAGAACCGCATGGTGGAGCAGGAGGTCGCCATCTTGGACGTCCCGTGGGGTAAGTTCTTCACTTTCCATTACACAAACAGCCTGAAAATATCAAGAATCATGAAAGCAAAAAAAATCTTCTAATTGTTAAAGGGACCATTTAGCATAAACTTTTACATGACTTCCACAGGTTTTGACTGAATTATTTTCTCATTTGTATTTTTAGCAGCTTTAGAGCATAATATATCTTGAAAAAATCAAGTTTTTTCCCTCTAAAAATTTCTCTTTTAAAACTAACAGCTAACCAAATCCACCATCCCTAGTACCTTCTTAACGGTTAACAACATGGATTAACACAGAGATACAGTTGTATTAGTCAATGATATATATATATATAATATATATATATACACAGAAGGAGCAAGATTTTTCAGAATAGTGCTGCACCCATTTTTTATAGTGCTACTGATCCTATTCAATATAGCACTTTTTCATTTGTTCAAATGTTTTTTCATTTATTGTTCTTTTCCCCCATTTCCCCTTTATACTTAAGGGTCATAGATAATAGTATAACTCTTAAGTTTCTCTCATTTTTAAAGTTCTAAAAGTTTCTGTGAGATTAAGATTAAAAAGTTTAAACATCAATAAAAGGAAGTAATATTAAATAAATGAGGTCACTCCTAACATAAGGAACCCAGCATGCACTCTGGCAATGTGTGCAAAAAGCTTGTAGAAAACAGATGTTACTTTGTTTTGTGCTTGAGTGGCATTAGTAAACATAAGATCAAATCAAGTAATAGAAATAAAACATAGGATGCACAAATAAAAAGTATTACAATCACAACAATCTTCAGATATACAGTACAGGGGAATATGAAAAAGAACAAATAAGAAAAAAATGGAATATGCACTTCTTAAAAGGGCAATATACAGTACACCTATGTACACCTTTTTCAACATATATAAAACAAAAACGTATGTTAAAATTACAGTCTACCTATAGTTCCACATATCTTTATTATAACATAATAACAAAGGTTTTTTTTTTTGCTTTTACACTTACTGTCTCCCATGCAGTTAACTGATTTTGTTTAGACTCACATAATGAGATCTACATAACAACACCTTTGTTGGTTTACAGTATGCAATGGTTTATCTTTAGCTCCAGTAAAAACAAAACACATACATTTTTCTTATTTAAAACAATGGGCATGTTCAGCATGTATGTTCAACACAAATACAAATATTCGTTTTTTTCACACTAAACAAGATGGTATACTGCACCTTTAAAGTCAAAACCATTTGCTTGCTATATCATGTGTTGAGTTGTGCTGAAAATGGTAAGGTCCTCTTTTACTAACCCCTCTCTGGTATAATATTTAGCCACAGTGTTAAGGATATTCAGACATAGATCTGATCTGTAAGTATCACTAAACATTTAAAAGCAATTGTCTTTATCAGGATGGCTCCTGTCATGAGGTAGGAGCGAGCAGCCAGTTACAAGGGGCGGCAAAAAGAAGCCTCTTGTAACTTTAAGAGCCACATTTCTAGGTTTTAACCTGCAAATTTGCCTCTGCTATTGCAGAAAGAGCTATTGTACTCATTGCACTAGCGATCTAGCTCCCCTTCGACCCACTCCGATGCTCATGTTTTAAGTGTGGACGGGGGCAGCAACAGCCTCAAGATTTCCCCTGCTCTTTATCACAGGCTTTTTAGTACATATAAAATAGGGACACAAGTAATAGGGACAGAAGTGAACCAATGCTTAATACAAGCTAAAACTGATCTGAATTGGACACCATATTTAATAATTAAAAAATGGCTAAATATGAATATGAACAGAACTGCCATACAGGTATACTGTAGGATATATTATCTGAAATGCTTGGGACCTTAAAATATGGGATCTTTCCGTAATTTGGATTCCATAATTAGTCTGCTAAAAAACATGAAAATAAACCCAATAGGATTGTTTTGCCATCAATATGGATTCATGCAGGCTGGGCAAATGCCCCTAACTTGTTACTTACCCTTCTGCGCAGGTCCAGTCCAGGGAGTTCACAGACGACATCTTCTTCCACGCGATCTTCTTCCTGCTTTGAACGACGCATGCGCAGTAGGATCATTTCGCCGGTACGATCTACTGCGCATGCGCGTGACTTTTGGCGCATGCGCAGTAGATCCGTACCGGCGAAATGATCCTACTGCGCATGCGCCAAAACGCCGTTCAAAGCAGGAAGAAGATTGCGTGGAAGAAGATGTCGTCTGTGAACTCCCTGGACTGGACCTGCGCAGAAGGGTAAGTAACAAGTTAGGGGCATTTGCCCAGCGGGACGGGTAGGCCAGGGGGGAGGAGGGAGGGTGGGCAACAAACGGGAGGTGGGAGGTTTGCGCCGACTAGGTTTCCTTCCCCTTTAAGAGAAACAAAACGACGAGGATTGTTTTTATTTTGTTTCTTTTGTGTGGGATATTATAACGTTCATGGAATTGTTATAGCTTACTTTAATCATACTAATTAAAGGACAATTATGGGATTATTACGAAATAGTCAGAATTTTTCTGGTCGGAGTTTTAAAGAGGAAAACACTTTTTTTTGTAGGAAGAAAACTCAAATTTATGAAACCCAGAGGCTGCTAAAAGTCTGAATGAAAAAGTACTACATCTCAAACCTGCCAAGGTCATGTAGAAGTCAATGGCAGATGTCCCATTTACAATTGGAAGATAATGTGATCTGTGCTGGATTTTGTACAATAAAAAATCTGAATAATTTATGATTTTCAGGTGTCAAATCTGAAAAAAAATCATACCATTCACATTTTTTCACAATTTTATCTTCTGTCTTTTCTCACACCAGATTTTTCGAATTTATGTATTGATAAATATGTTAAAAATGGGAGCTTGGTCGAAGTGGTTTTAATAAAATAACAAGAAATATTTGGATTTTAGTACATTACCCCCTTAAAGTCAATTGTTTGGATACAATTAATAACTGATTTTGGCAAGCTCTGACCAACATTATTTTCAACTAGTTAAACTGGAACGAGCAATATCCAGGATAACAAAACACAAGCATTATGCCATGTGAAGACCTCCAGAGAAATGCTGGACTGACAGTCTAGACAGGTTTGCACAGCCATTTTTAACTCACTGATCCTAAATAGAAACCATAATCATCAAACAATAAGCAAAAGATGCTGTTACACAAATAAGGATCTCTGAGTGCAATGCAGTTTCTGCTGCTCACTTTAATATATTTATAGTTTGCTGTCCTACTAAGCTCTGAGTATCAAACTATAGAGACTGTATTAAAATATAATACAAAAAACTCCCCTGTCCATTTGGGAAACCTGTAATCCAGAGAGCTCCAAATTATGGGAAGGCCATCTCCAATTTTAAGCATATACTTTTAAATTATTTAAAATGATTTCCATTTGCTCTGTAATAATGAAACAGTACTTTGTACTTGATGGTAATTAAGCTGCATGAATACTTATCGGTGTTAAAAACATTTCTTTTTAACGTTGAAAGGTTTTTAGCAGACAAGGTATGGAAATCTAAATTACAGACCAATTCCTTATCCAGAAAACCCCAATTTCCAAGCATTCAAGATAATAGATCTAATTCCTATAATTTAAGCCTGCCTCATCAGTAGTTTAGTCCAGGGGTGTCCAAACTTTTTGCAACGAGGGCAGTGTCGGACTGGCCCGGCGGGACACCGGGAAAATACCCGGTGGGCCCCGACCCTAGTGGGCCCCCGCCGGGCCAGACCCCCTCCCCCAAACAGTTTTTTTAATAAAAAAATAACAATTTTTTTTTCGGCGCATCGCAGCGCCGTCTGCGCATGCGCGCCTAGCGCCGTCTGCGCATGCGCGCCTAGCGCCGTCTGCGCATGCGTGCCGAGCGGCGCTTCACTTCAACTAGGTAGCGGGGCCCTGCACAGGAGTCCCGGTGGGCCCCGGGCCCCCCAGTCCGCCCCTGAACGAGGGCCAGATTTAGTGAGGTGAAAATGTGTGAAGGAGCATCCATTCTGAGAAAAATCCAAAAGGCTTAAAGTTTTGGGGGATTGAACAAGTTAAAAGAAACGGGGAGGGGATTTAATTAACAAAACGTTACAAGTTGAAAGTAAATGGATGTACACAATGAAAACATCGACACCAAATGGGTTAAATATAGATATGAATTTGAGCGCATTCCTTTAAACTAGAGTGATATGGAAAATGGTACATAGTGGGGTAGAGATTAATAAAGAAACAAATAGATCTTTTTAGAAAGTGTTTTATGAAATTTTTAAAGGTTGAAGGTTTTAACATATCGTATTATTTATATATGCATATAGGATCCTAGGAATAATTGTTGCGGTTATGAGACAATCTGTAGTCATAATTGTATAGTGGAGATATATACAGTATGTACATTTATTTGAATTTCTGGAGCTATGTACATCTGCCATGGGTAACCTGTAAAGAAAGAAATGTTAGTTAGAATATTCCTCTATACATGCGTTCCCATGACAACAAAGAGCAAGCCGGCAGGAGGAACTACTGCGGATGTGCTGCAATGGTAACGCAAACATTGCGAGATCCGAGAAAGTGATAAGAAGCAGGAAGATATGCACAGCAATACAAAGCCTCTGAAGAAGTCACTGACGAAACGCGTAAGGCTGTGACGTCACTGGAGGGCGCCCGGGCTGGAGAGCACGAGGAGAATGCTGCAGGCTGGTGTTTTTACAACACGAGATACAGGAACTTGTGCGCTATCCATAAAGGGACAGTCCCAACAGGACAGAGCATAGTTATGCTATTTTACAAGAGATAAAAATTGAGATAGCAGGTGGATCTATCACTAGGTACAATTGATTAATTAACCAAAGGGAAACTGACCTAGGTCAGGAAAGTGTCAGTGTAAGTCAAAATGAAAAGATATCCCCTTAATTAATTCTGTTATATTATTATTTAAAAAACTGATTAATTTCCAGTGCGTTAGGAATAACTACAGATTTTAACAACTAATTTAAACAAAGTATGACATAAAATTCAGAAATTAACTTTCCAAAAAGTGCTTCAATATTTCAACCGTTAGGTTTGTAAAGTGCTAGTGCAAAAAGTGAATCTGATAAACTGAATTAATTTTATGGAATTAAAGTGACTGAGTGTTAAAAAATTGATTTTGTATTTTCTTATTCCTAATAAAGTGACTAAGTGCATAGGACAATTGATGATTGAAACCTTGAATTGCCAGATAAAAGAAATTAATAATTGCTCTAAATTTTAATCTGTCCTTTAGTTCTTTAGTCTGTTCCTTAAATATGTCTATTGAGGAACAATTTCTTTTTAGTCTTAGAAATTCTCCTATGGGTAATGATCGTTTGACAGCGAGTGCACTGATCTTTTAAAACTTGGTTACCATTTTAAAGCAAACCTTGCGTTTTTTTTTAACAACAAAATTTGTTTCCGCTTTTTGCGCAAATTGCTCTGAAACCTAAACCTTTCTCTGTAAACCTATTTTCTTTCCTAAGAGCGCTGTGATTTGTGGTTTTTATAGTTAGCTAGCTCCTAATCATCAGCGAGATACGGCTAAAAATCGAGACCACAGTCCCAGTGTCCCTGATTTCTTCTCTTTGTGGGGTCCCAAAGATAGAAAAAAATATAAGACAGTTCTAAAGGGACTTCTCCACCACCTAATTTTCCTTTTCAATCGTATCTAGGAATCTAAGCAATTGTAATGAATCAAATGAATTGAGAATTGACTTATATCAATTACCTTGTTTAAGTTTATGGGAGTGGGTTTAATTTAATTTTTTTCACAACAATTATTAATTTCTTTTATCGGGCAATTCCAGGTTTCAATTATCAATTGTCCTATGCACTAAGTCACTTTATGAGGAATAAGATACAAAATACAAAATCAATTTTTGAGAACTGAGTCACTTTAATTCCATAAAATTAATTCAGTTTATCAGATTCACTTTTTGCACTAGCACTTTACAAACCTAAGGGTTGAAATATTGAAGCACTTTTTGGAAAGTTAATTTCTGAATTTTATGTCATACTTTGTTTAAATTAGTTGTCAAAATCTGTAGTTATTCCTAACGTATTGGAAATTAATCAGTTTTATTTAAATAATAATATAACAGAATTAATTAAGGGGATATCTTTTAATTTTGACAAAAAAAATTACAAGAGATGCCATGTGCATTATTTTATTACCTATTTTAAAATAAAAAAGTTTTTAAACTATTTGCTGCTGCATATCACTTAAAGGAAAACTATACCCCCAAAATGAATACGTAAGCAACAGATAGTTTATATCAAATTGAATGACATATTAAAGAATCTTACCAAACTGGAATATATATTTACATAAATATTGCCCTTTTACATCTCTTGCCTTGAACCACCATTTCGTGACTCTATCTGTGCTGCCTCAGAGATCACCTGACCAGAAATACTACAACTCTAACTGTAACAGGAAGAAGTGTGGAAGCAAAAGGCAGAACTCTGTCTGTTAATTGGCTCATGTGACCTTACATGTGGTTTGTATGTGTACACAGTGAATCTTACGATCTCAGGGGTCGGCCCTTATTTTTTAAAATGGCAATTTTCTATTTATGATTACCCAATGGCACATACTACTAAAAAAGTATATTATTATGATAATGGGTCATTTACATGAAGCAGGATTTTACACATGAGCTGTTTTATGCATTATCTTTTAATAGAGACCTACATTGTTTGGGGGGTATAGTTTTCCTTTAACAGGGAACTGAGAAGGAAAGCTGAGACAAGTTCTGGAAAAGTCTTTGACATGCGAATGAAAAATTTATATTTGTGAGTACCCACCTAGAAATTCACTAAGGAAAGTTTGAAACCTCGCCCTATCTATATTAGGAGGTGGTGGTGATAACTACAAGGGTTTACACATACTGGTGGAATTCTAAACCTGCCTTTTGAAAGCGGTGTTGTCTGAAACAATATCATACTTTATATCTTTTTTGGTTTTGTCGGTCCTGTGCCTATGGCGCTGGCTCTTTTTTTCTAGATATTGTGATTTCGGGCTTGAGGGGATACAAGTGTGAGCCGGATAAAGACTGAGGACATTGCTGATACTTTTGGGACTCATATTTAGCTTGGATCCATTCTGAGGTAGCTAGCTTTTGATCAGGATCATTCACACCTGGAGATGGACGTGTACACGGCGTTTAGGAAGTGGAGTCTGTTTGGACTTATTCTCCGCGCCTCATTTAAACAAGAAATCACGTAGCCGTAATATTTGGGCACATTAGTGAAATGATCTGCCACTTGGTCTATACTGCTGCCTGTGTGCTGAAGGTGTTAGCAATAGACATGTAATGGCATGTACTGATGCACCGTCTTTAGTTCACTGTACTGGTACGTCAGTGCATATTGCACCTTCAGCCCTTAAGACTTATGTGAGAGCGGCACATCACAATGTGCCAGTGTCTATTGCACCTTCAGCACACAGGCAGCAGTATAGACCAAGTGGCAGATCATTTCACTAATGTGCCCAAATATTACTGCTTATGCAGGCCCAGACTGGCAATCTGTGGGTTCTGGCAAATACCAAAGGGGCTGCTATAAGGTGCCATAGAAAGTCAGTATTAAGTGAGCTGTGTACCTGAAATGCCAGGGCCTATTTTAATTCTCAGTCCAGACCTGCTGCTAAGGCAAGGCGATTCCTGATTGCACTGTGCTGGGGGGCCACATTATTATTAATTTCATGATGGAGGCTGAGGGCCGATGTAGATTTGAAAACGGGCCGCAATTGGCCCCCGGGCCTGACTTTGGACATGCCTGGTTTAGTCTTTATATTATGTTTTTACCATAGTAATGTGATTATTTTCAGTTAATACGTACTTTAAGTGACAAAATAAGCAGAACAAACATGGCATCACTGAAAATGTAACCATATAATTAATATTAAATGAGCGCTACACAGGGAGAGGGTTAAAATAAAATCAGGATTTTTAGAATGCTGAAGAGCTAAACATTTTCTGTGTTTATGTCTACTAAGTGCTGTATGGTGTACTCTAAGTGCCATTTGATCTTGCCTTGGTGAATGATTATGAAGTTTGAGTTTTAAATGTTAGGAAATAATATTTCTGAGTTTTCATGACTTTTTTTCTATAACAGACTTACCTTAATATATAGTAACACTTTCAGTTTTATTAACAATAAACAGATGCCGTTTCTACCTTTAACAGTAGTCAAAAGTCAAGTAGTAGTAAAGTCAAACAGGCCAATATATGCCCTTATCCAAGGCTCTGTATCAGATGCTTAATCCACTAGAAAATTAATTCACCAACATGTATCATCCAAACAGGAACAGTTTTATATTAGTATCACTTCTAAGCTTACAGCTCAACAATGGCTTATTGAATTTCTGAAATAAATCTAAAATAAAATACTTAGAATAGATAAAAGAAAATAAATGCCCTTTCAGACATACACTATGACAAAATATTTTTGATGGGAAAACTACATCCTGTCCCTGCCAAATGGGACAAAAGTATTTTTACATTTCTACAATCATAGTTATGTCTCTTTCTTTTCAAACTGTTTTCTGTAGATCTGAGATTTGGAAGAAGACAATAGATGCTGATCTTTTTTTTCTAATCATAATGGCAGAGAGCATGCAAATAAATACTGAGTTTACAGTTTAGAAAAAGAACAAATAAAATGGGATTTGTGTCAAAGCTCTGCGGAAAATAATAACATCATATTCATTATGTGCAAGTTGGCATTGCTGTGAAAAGGTGGCTTGAATACATTTTGGATTTGTTGTCAGCTTCATTTGCATTGGTAAGAAGTATCTGGAGTGGATCAGGCAACAGATGACAAGAGATCTCCCTATCTTTCATTCATATGCAGTGGCTTGATTAATGTTTGCAAAAGGAAAAATAAAACAAAGAAGATAAATTAGTAAGGGTGATATTTACAAAGCTGACACACTTAGGCTTATTACAGCTAGAGGTTCAGCGCATTGGCTTAATGCAAATCTTTAAATAAAAATAAAAGCAAATTGTAACTGTTAACTGACAGCTGACACATTCAAATAATGAAAACCTTTGTTCATAAAGTGATTGGCTTAGCATGGCCAAGTCAGAGGATCAGTACAACTTACCAACTTTTTGAGTACAGGACCCTAATGTATTTCTGGTGGAAATGTCACCCCATTGCAGACTACAGTATGTCCACTGTTTCTCCTTTTCTGTTTTGACCCGACCCTCATCGAAACATTACAACACCTATCATAGCATCAGCAGACATAAATCAAAAGTGTACACCTTATCTATAAACTGCTGAATTGCTGTATGATGTACATTTTACAACTTCAGCTGTCAACAACCTGTTAACCGACACTGTAGGATTTACATTTCTAGGTGATGCTTTGATGCTACACATATAGAAGATTGTTTATCGGCTTGGTCCCCAAATAAAGTTAAAGTTAACTGCTCACCCAGCGCAGAATAGGACCCAGGTGTAGAAACCCTGGGTCTATCGTTGAAGGGTGTAGTTTCAACCAGTACACAGCATTGAAGTTTCAATCACAGCAATCTTTGTATATATGAGAACTCACCGAATATGCAGGATGGCCCGGGTGCAGCGCCCCGAACCCGTAGCTGGGGAGTAATTCAACGTAGATAGCGAAGAAGCACGCACTCCATGGACCAATGTATATAATAAAAGATCTTTATTGGAACAGCTAAAACAATAAACCTTACGCGTTTCGTATCTGAAGATACTTAGTCATAGGCATAATTGAAAACAGCCGTGAACTGACATTTAAACAAGTAAAAAGGATATGACGTACAAATCAGTGATCCTAAATTTTAACCCTAAAATTTAAATTGTTTCAGCTGAAATGAAACTTCTACTCTTATACATTTTCTTTAGATCAAGTTAAATCATTGCACATAGTTCTAAATTAGCTTATAAAACCATTATTGGGACAATTTTTCTTGAATATTTTTTATAAGACCATCTATTATATATAACAAGACAGAATGCTGAAAATACTAAAAATAATAAGTAAATAAATCATAAATTACATAAATTTTAACCGCTTCAAACTCGGCATCTGATTCAAGAATATTCGTTTGCGTCGTAGAACTCATATAGAATAGACATGGACTCGTGTCACACTGTATTCATATCGTTATAAAACATTAAATTTAAATTTAAATTTAATGTTTTATAACGATATGAGTTCTACGACGCAAACGAATATTCTTGAATCAGATGCCGAGTTTGAAGTGGTTAAAATTTATGTAATTTATGATTTATTTACTTATTATTTTTAGTATTTTCAGCATTCTGTCTTGTTATATATAATAGATGGTCTTATAAAAAATATTCAAGAAAAATTGTCCCAATAATGGTTTTATAAGCTAATTTAGAACTATGTGCAATGACTTAACTTGATCTAAAGAAAATGTATAAGAGTAGAAGTTTCATTTCAGCTGAAACAATTAAAATTTTAGGGTTAAAATTTAGGATCACTGATTTGTACGTCATATCCTTTTTACATGTTTAAATGTCAGTTCACGGCTGTTTTCAATTATGCCTATGACTAAGTATCTTCGGATACGAAACGCGTAAGGTTTATTGTTTTAGCTGTTCCAATAAAGATCTTTTATTATATCCATTGGTCCATGGAGTGCGTGCTTCTTCGCTATCTACGTTGATGCTACACACACACTACAGCAAGATCAGAGACTCTACACCCTTAACATACTCAATGTCAGAAGTGAAATGGTCCTTTTTCTCATTCACAGAACAGCTAATTCTGCTTTTTGTTCTCTAACACTAATTGCAGAGGGCATTTAAGTAGTTAGTCAATGTAAACTTCTTGGCAGTTAGTAAGGCCTTACAATAATGTAAGGTACCTTGGAAAAAAATTCAGACCACAAGTCTCTTTTTAACAGCAGCTCACTCCTTACATGCCTGGACTCTGGCTTCCTCTTCCACATAGTATTAAAAGTGATAATACAAGCTTAGTATTTGTTATTTAGTACCCCCTTCCCTTTCCATGTTTACTTCCACCTCTTGGAAGTTCATTTTGAATAATTAAGCTCATTTATATTCATAGATAACGTTTAAGTAAACCCTAAAAACAAATATGGTTAGAAATGCTGTATAATACACAAAAGCCATGAATATCCTGTAAATTATATCCTTATAAACGGTGAGTAGTGATGTCATCAGTTATAAACGGTGAGTAGTGATGTCATTTCTGTCACATGACTTACTAAAATTTGTGTATTATAATAAATAAAGTACCCCCAGTTGTAAAATATGAGGATATTAGAAGTTACCTCGGAGTTCCATGACCTGTATAAAAACACTCGGCCTTCGGCCTCGTGTTTTTATATGGTCATGAAACTCCTCGGTAACTTATAATATCCTTATATTTTACAAGAGGGGGTACTTTATTCACTATATAATATATGCTGAACTTGCTGAACCAGCCTATAATTTTTGAATCTGTACCTATATTTGTCACTTTCTTCACAAAAATGTATGTTTACCCTATAATGCTTCAGTAATGCATATTAGTACAGATTGGTCATTCCTTACAAGAAACATAATTTATATTCATATTCATGCTCATTCATATTACTGATGGCAGCAGTGATTGCTCTTGTGATGCAAATTATTGGCACCAAGAATGCCTTTGTTATTACAGCTTTGACGCTGTGTAAGACAGCTAACATGGATACCTTGTGCAAGTTAAAAAGTGAATAAAAAAGAATGTGCTGTAAGAACAATCACACTGGAGGTAAAAATATGTGGAATGTTTGCCACCAAACAATAGGTTTTCAGCAAGATTTCTTTCAGCCATATTAGAATCCTTGTATTAGAGTACTGTCAACCCACCCAGAATTTCTGGGAGTTGCTCAGATTTACACACCAGCAGCATCAGATTTGGGGGCCCAGGGCTTCTACTTTAAGGACCTGCACCCCCAGGCTCCCTGTACCAGCTGCCACCACCTCTCCCCCCATCAGCTGTACCTTCTTTTTGTGGCCATTGGGGAGGCCAGGGAGTAGGTCTGGGTTGGCGGGGCCCACCAGGTTTTTTCCCGAGTGGCCCACTGGCCCAGTCCAACCCTGCATACCAGGCTGCAGTGGAGCTGGGGGCACAGTCAGGAAGAACATCCCCTCCAAGGTAATGAAATATCTATTCATAAACTGGTAGGAACTGATTTATTCTAATCTTATGTTGCAAAAATTTGATCACGAATATATTCCAATTGTCACAATTTACTTTTAAAAGAAATTTTGAAAAAACTCAAAAGTTTTATGTGGAAGTCTTACTAAAAATGCAAGAGCTTGCAAATAAAGAAAACCAATCACAGAGTTGTGCAAGTTCTGTCATAATTTTTTCTCCATAAATATACTGCAATAGTTAAACTACAACAAAAAATATGCATGCATCACAGACAGCATTATTATGAATAGGAATGGCTAACTAAATTTCAAGATAATCTTCTACTGCATGTTTTTCCCACTGCTTCTATGGAGGTTCAATTGCTCCTCTATCATAACACATCTCTTATACTTGGAACACACAGTTTTGTGCACTTTATTATTAGACAAATAAAGCAGAAAAAAATCTCATATCTCAGTAGTCTCACATATAAAAGGGTTATAACAATAGATAAGAGTTTTTAAGTCTTAGATGATTTATTTTCTCTTTGTAGCTGATGGGGCTGCAGTTTTTTTCCCTGTCCTTGTATTAGGCAGGTAGTTATGTTCATTTAAATCACAATTGCAAGCCTCTCTACTTCTGCTTGGCAGTTTTCAAATATAAAGGACTTCAGTTATTCGTGTTATTTTACTTATCATTCCCTGCTCTCAAGTGGACTGAAACCTAAAGAATAAAAACCATGATATACATTACTAATACTATACATAATTTTTTATGCTTTTTATTATTTTGCTTCTATCAATGTGTGTTATATGTATATGAATTACGGAATGGCTGTCTCCCATAGACTCCATTTTATCCAAATAATTCAAATGTTTAAAAATGATTTCCTTTTTCTCTGTAATAATAAAACAGTAGCTTGTACTTGATCCCAACTAAGGTATAATTAATCCTTATTGTAAGCAAAACCAGCCTATTGGGTTTATTTAATGTTTAAATGAATTTCTAGTAGACATAAGGCATGAAGACCCAAATTACGTAAAGATCCGTTATCCGGAAAACCACAGGTCCCGAGCATTCCGGATAACAGGTCCCATACCTGTATATTGTTTTGAACCCAGGGGGGATATATATCTATTGTATATAGAGTGAGAGAAATAGTTTTATAGCATCTCTCTCAAAAGCTAATGCATTTTTGACATGTGACTCTCTCCAGCTTTAAAATGGGGGTCACTGACCCCATCTAAAATAAATTCTCTGAAATTTAGGGGGTTATTTATGAAAACCCAAAAAGTTTTCTGAAAACTACTCCAACCAAATCCGCATGGACATTTTCTTCCTATTTATCAATACATTTTTCTAAAAATTAGTGTGGCTTTTTTCCGGATTTCTCGCAGACTTTTTATCTGCAAATTTTTCGAAATTGACGCCATCTGCCATTGACTTTGTTAAAAAGTCCACTTTATTTCGACTTTTAACACCATCGAAGTTTAATAAATCTCCAAAAATTCTAGTTTTTTTTCTGCAAAAAATGGTGGTTTTCCCATTTAAAAAGTTTGACCAGAAAAAAATCCGACTTATATTTTTATAATAAGTAACCCCCACAATGTTATTGCTACTTTTTATTGCTCATCTTTCTATTTAGGTCCTCTCCTATTCATATTGCAGTCTCTTATTGGACCCTTGAAACCAGATTGCGGACACTGCAAACAGGAGAGCTGCTGGATAAAAAGCTAACTCAAAAACCACAAATAATAAAAAATGAAAACCATTCCAAATTATCTCAGAATATCACTCTCTACATGATACTGAAAGTTACCACAAAGGTGAACAAAATGGCACAAGCTCCACATTTCACATAAAAGGGAAGGTAAAGAGTCTGGCAAGAGAGAGGCACTGCACTTGAGATGGGGCAAAGAAACAGATAGTGACACTTGAAGAAGCAAAAGAAAGGGAAGTAAAACATATGGAAAGAGGAAGCTATAACATAGGGAAATGGGAAGGAAGAGATAATGGCACAGGACGAATTAAGAGTCAGAGAGAATATACTGTTAAAGGGGAGAAGAGGAGAGTGACACGTGGGGTAAGGTTATGGTGGAGATAAATTCACAATGAGGGCAAAGGTACTATTTGATAATTAGATAATTGCACATGGGTAGAAAAGAAAACAGGAAAAGTATAGTGAAAGCGGAGAGCGGGAGAAGGAAGAAGCAGAATTAAGAAAAAAAAAATACTGAAGAAAATATAATTGAATGCCAAAAAACATCATCAGAGAAGAAACCTTGGAATTAGCAAAGATATGGCACTTTCCCCTAAAAAGCCAACAACAACGTATTAACATATATCTGATTGTAGCACCAAGTTTGATCACAAACTGAAAAGAACCTGCTCTTCCTTTGAAATATTTAAGGAACAGGCCGGGGAACTAAAAGTCAGATTAAAACAAAGAGGGTACTCCGGGAAACTGGTAAAAAAGGCATACCATTGAGCCCTATGTATGGAGAGGTCACAATTATTACAGATAAAAGAGAAACCCACTGACTACAATACAGTGAGATTTATCAACACATACAACACAAACAGTTGTCAAATACAAAAATATTATCAATAAGCATTGGTCGATTCTAAAAGAGGATGAAACACTGAGTACCATTCTTGATGAAAGAGTTTCAATTTGCTATAAACGAAGTCCGAATTTAAAGGACATATTGTCCAATAGTCATTTTAAAAATCCCCAGAAACTGGTTAGTAATAGGGGATGTTTTCCATGTGGTGAATGCAACATGTGTGGGAAAATGTCAAGAACTACATCCTTTTATGACAGATTTGGTAAACATCATAATGTCAATTCACATATTAAATCCAAATCCAGTGGAGTGATTTATTGCTTGGAATGCCCGTGTGGCAAGAATATGTGGGTATGACAACCCAAATGCTGAAGATAAGAGTTCAGCAGCATTGCAGTTCTATACGCAATGCTGGCAAGACTGATAAAACAGATGCAACTCTATCTACAGTTGCTTGGCATTTTAAAAAATACCATAATATGAATCCAGTAGACTTAAAGTTCTGGGCCATAGAAAAAATCAATCTAGGCATCAGAAAGGGTGATCTGGAACATGCACTTCTCAGAAGGGAAAGTTACTGGATTTTTAAATTAAATACAATCTCTCCTAATGGTATAAATGAAAATCTGCTTTTCCAGGCATTCATCTAAGTCTATATACACCTATATTAACGCTTTGATTAAAATCAGTGAACCAAAATGTTACTTCTGGACATTATATTGGTTTCTATGGTAAATCTCGTTGGTAACCCATTTCCCCATAGATCCGTGGTAAAAACCCTGACATCCTCCCCTTATGGGAGGAGATTACCTAATCATTGAGCCTGGTTGTATTCCTGAGACAAACTGGAGTGATTGACATGTTAGGAAAGCTATGAGTATCATGCTGACAGGTGTGCAGCAATGAGGCTCCACAGTGTGAGAATCTCGTGAGATCTCTATGATGTCAGACGCTGAAGCTTTAAAAAGCCATGCGACGGATGAAAAGCTCATTTGCCTTGATAAAGCGTAAGCGAAATGTACGTCGGCAGCCTTCAAACCCCTTTTTTATTAAAAAAAGCTCATTATTGAAATCTTACCTTTTCAAACTTTAATTGAATCTCGGATCTAGAGAAATTTAATGGAATTGTAGCGCTATTAGTGCAGCATTCATTCCTTTTATTCTCTTTTATCTCTAAGGCACTGAGGATTTGTTGGTTTTATAGCAAAGTTAGCTCTCCTTACAAGTAGTAACGAGACCACAATCCTCAGTGTTCTGCCTTTCTCCCACGTGTGGTGTCCCAGGGCTTAGAACAACGCAGCTAGTTTCTTCGGGACAACTCCACCTCTATACTATTTTCTAATTTTTAACTTTTATTCATGAATTGCTTTATTTTTAATTGTTTGATACCATGAACTCACTTTAAAATTATAACTACAGCACCAGCACCTTATTTAATTAATATAAGAACCATGAACTTTTAGATTATTCATCAATTGTGTGTAGATACATTTTATTGAAAGTCACAGCACCTAATTTATAGCACTTAAGCACTTTAATCATAATTATTTGTATATAACACAATCGATTGAAATACCATTAATTGTATGTTGGTGCTAAATTGATTGACAACAAACCATATGTTTATAATAGCACTAAGCACTTATATAATTAGATCTCAATTAATTTTAGTAAGGTAGTTTGGAGTTTTACTGCTTTTTCTTGTTTTTAGTATTTTGTAGCACCAAGTTTGTCACATTGCCTTGGGTAAGTAAAATCTTATTCTGATTAATTAATGTCAGGGAGCTGGGAGCTCCCTCCAGGGAGGTAGTCTGGATCAAGGAGGAAGCCCTCTTGAGGGAGCAAGGTCGCGGTATCCAAAGGGTTAAGCAGAATCAGTAGTAGTGGTCACAGGCAGGAGTTAACGAGGGCAGGCAGATCAGATGCAAATATCAAGAGTTCAGGCAGGGGGTCAGAACCAAGGTAGGAGCTAGAAACAGACTAGGAGCAGGATTCAGGCTGGGAGCTGGAAACAGGCTGGAATAAGGCTGGAATCAGGAATCAGGAAATACAAACAGGAACCCAGGATTAATGGCAGCAAATCCTATTCTTGGGCGCCGTCACAGTGTTTTGGGCGCCCTTTTATGATGAGATCCCGGCACCAGAGATGACATCATCATACAGCGACGCTGCAGCCATGTGTTCAGCATGGGCGCCGCCATCTTGGATCTTCACTGTGACCACCGGGAATGTAAACAGCGTCGTCGGATACTTCTGAGTCGGGTACGTCTGGCAGTCCTGACAGTACCCCCTCCCCCACGGGGGGCCTCTGGACCACCAGGACAAGGCTTTTGGGGAAACCTGGCGTGGAAATCCCTCACAAGACGAGGAGCATGAACATCAGAGTGTCCTTCCCAGGAGCATTCTTCAGGGCCAAAGCCCTTCCACTTGATGAGGTACTGAAGAGAACCCCTGGAGATTCTGGAGTCAAGGATCTTTTCCACCTCATATTCTTGTTGACCATCCACAGAGATAGTAGGAGGGGGAGACTGGTCAATAGAAAAGCGGTTGGAGGTAGTGGGTTTCACCAAGGAGACATAAAACACGTTGGGGATTCGCATCTCAGGGGGAAGCTGAAGTCTGACAGCCACAGGATTGATAATCTCCAAGATGGGAAATGGACCCACAAACTTCGGACCCAACTTGGGAGATGGCACCTTCAGACGAATGTTTCGGGAAGAAAGCCAAACTTTATCACCAACCTTGAAGAGAGGAGAGGACCTACGTCTCCGATCTGCGATGGTCTTGTGCACAAGAGCACTCTTCTCCAAATTAGACTTGGTTGCAGCCCAAATAGCGGACATATGGGCCGCATGGTCATCAGCGGCTGGGACATCAGTCAAAACAAAGTCTTGCGGAAAGGCTTGAGGATGTTGGCCATACACAGACATGAATGGAGATCTTCCAGTGGATGAATGACAGGCGTTGTTATGAGCAAATTCCGCCCACGGGAGAAGGTCAGACCAATCATCTTGGCAGAGGGAGACATGATTTCTCAGGAATTGTTCTAAGGCTTGATTCACTCGCTCCGCTGCCCCATTCGTTTGGGGATGATAGGCAGAGGAGAATTGGAGAGCAATACCCAAGACCTTGCATAAGGAACGCCAAAACTTCGCCGTGAACTGGGAACCTCTGTCAGAGACAATCTCCGCCGGGAAGCCATGCAGGCGGAAAATGAATTGAATAAACAACTGTGACAACTCCACTGCAGATGGAAGCTTCCGTAAAGGGATGAAGTGGGCCATCTTGCTAAAACGATCTATGACGACCCAGATCACGGTGTTCCCACTGGAGGGAGGAAGTTCGACTATGAAGTCCATTGCCAAATGCATCCAAGGACGAGAGGGGACAGGCAAAGGCTGTAGTAACCCGCTAGGGTGAGAATGGCTAGGCTTGGAAGTGGCACAAACGGTACAAGCAGCAACAAAGTCTTTGCCATCTTTACGAATAGTCGGCCACCAGACTAGACGCCGTAAAAGTTCTAGAGTCTTAGTAGGACCAGGGTGTCCCGCTTGCTTGGAGCTATGAGTCTGTTGCAGGATAGGCAGATGAAGTTCAGGAGGTACGAATGCCATTCCGATGGGAGTATCAGGAGGAGCAGAAGATTGACCAGCCAGAATTTGATCAGCAAATTGAGGGTATAAAGAAGCGATGATCTTGACAGGAGGAATAATTGGCTCTTGTCTTTCAGGAGTACGATCCACCGGAGTGAAACTTCGAGACAGAGCGTCGGCTTTCCGATTCTTGGAGCCAGGGCGATAAGTCAAGACAAAGTTAAATCGAGAGAAGAAGAGAGCCCACCTTGCTTGTCTGGGATTCAGCCTCTTGAGAGATTGAATGAACTCAAGATTCTTATGATCTGTGTAGATCATGACTGGGATCAAGGAACCTTCAAGGAGGTGACGCCACTCTTCTAAGGCAAGCTTGACAGCCAGGAGTTCTCGATTTCCTACATCATAATTATGTTCGGCAGGAGAGAACTTCTTAGAGAAATATGCACATGGGTGCAACTTTCCATCAGAGGGATGTCTTTGGGACAAGATAGCTCCAGCTCCAACTTCAGAAGCATCCACCTCGATGAAGAAAGGTAACTCCAGATCAGGATGGCGGAGAACCAAAGCGGAAGTGAAGGCATCCTTCAGGGATGAAAGGCTTCAATAGCAGACGGGGGCCACAAGCTGGGTTTACCCCCTTTTCGGATGAGGGCCAGGATAGGAGCAATGCGAGAAGAGAACTCCTTAATGAATTGCCGGTAGTAATTGGCAAAACCAATGAATCTCTGGATTGCCTTAGTGCTCAGCGGTAGGGGCCACTCTTGGATTGCAGACACTTTCACAGGATCCATCTCGAAACCCTCTGGGGAGATAATATAGCCCAGAAAAGGAATCTTGGACACTTCAAACACACATTTCTCCAGTTTGGCAAAGAGAGAGTTCTTCCTCAAACGAGAGAGTACTTCCTTCACCTGGGAGCGATGGCTTGCAAGGTCCTTGGAGAAAATCAGGATGTCATCTAGGTACACGACCACAAACTTTCCCAAGAGATCCTGGAAAATGTCGTTCACAAATTCTTGAAAGACAGCGGGGGCATTGCAGAGACCAAAGGGCATTACGAGGTACTCATAGTGCCCATCACGAGTGTTGAATGCTGTCTTCCATTCGCCACCTTCACGGATGCGGATGAGGTTATACGCCCCACGGAGATCCAACTTAGTGAAGATTTTAGCCCCCTTCAGTTGGTCAAAAAGTTCTGCGATCAGAGGCAAGGGATACCGGTTCTTAACGGTGATTTTATTAAGACCCCGGTAGTCAATACAAGGACGTAGGCCTCCATCCTTCTTCTCCATGAAGAAGAATCCATCCCCTGCAGGAGAAGTAGAAGGGGCGAATAAACCCCCGCTGGAGATTTTCTTGGATATATTCCTTCATGGCAGCGGTCTCTGCTGGGGAGAGAGGATAAGTGCGACCTCTAGGAGGCATGGTTCCAGGCAGGAGATCAACTGGACAATCGTAGTGACGATGAGGAGGGAGAAATTCTGCAGACTTTTTACAGAAGACATCAGAGAATTCCTTGTAGAAGGACGGAAGCGTCTTCAAATCTGACGTAGAAATATTCACCCTCTGGATGGGTTCAGCAGGAAGGCAATGCTGTTGGCAGTATGGACTCCAACGGGAAACCTGCCCCGAGGACCAATCAATGATAGGGTTATGCAGGCGTAACCAGGGAAGCCCCAAGACGACTGGAACAGAAGGACAGGAAATAATCAGGAACGATAACTTTTCTTTGTGTAAAGTCCCAACCTGCACAGGCAATTCCCCAGTCGTCATAGAGATAAACTCGGATTCAAGGGGTCGGTCATCAATGGCGGTTACTCGAAGTGGAGGAGTCAATGGAAACAGGGGAACATTCATATGCTTGGCAAAGAGAGCGTCCATGAAATTTCCGGCAGCTCCAGAGTCAATAAAAGTTGAGCCAACAATGGTCTTAGTGGACAGACGGATCTGTAAAGGTAGAAGAAACCTGTGAGAGTTCTCTTGTGACTTGGGAGTAACGCCCCCTACATGAGTCTTTCCAAGGTTACCTTGAAGAGAGGAACTCTGAGGCTTCACAGGACAGGAGTTGGCAAAGTGAGATTGACCCCCACAGTAGAGACAAAGTCCAGCCGTACGTCTCCGGAGTTTCTCCTGTTCAGAGAGACGAGCTCTTCCGACTTGCATAGGTTCCTCCGGAGGAATAACAGAAGGCTGCTGGGGGGTAGGAGGTAATAGAGGTCTTTGAAAGCGAGGAGCCAACATGGGTTGAAATTTCTTGACTCGGTCCCTATCAGCTTGATGTTCTCTCTGACGGGTGTCCACCTTGACAGACAAAGCAATGAGGTCTTCAACCTGCATGGGTAATTCACGAGAGACCAGGTCATCTTTGAGGCGGATAGAGAGACCATTGTAGAAGGCAGCATGATTGTTCCAACAAGTCTCTGAAGCGAGAGTACGGAATTCAATGGCATATTCTGCAACACTGCGATTACCTTGGCGGATCTGGAACAGACGAGAAGCAGCGGTCGCCACCTGACCGGGAGCATCGAACACAGTTCGGAATTCTTGAAGGAAGGCTTTGGAATCATCAATTAAAGGAGACTCCTTCTCCCAGTGCGGAGATGCCCATTCGAGCGCTTTCCCTGCCAGACGAGTGATCACGAAACCAACCTTTGCTCGCTCAGAGTTAAATTATGCAGGTTGCAGGGCGAACCGAATCTGGCACTGATTCACAAAACCACGACAGGCTTGAGGGTCGCCACTGTAGAGAGGCGGTGCAGGAATACGTGGACCAGAAGTGGAGGACTGTGTAGCCATGTCGGCAGCAACTAGCGTGGGCGTTGTCGGCGTTGGAGTAGTCGGCGTCAGCATAGATAACTTTTCCAAAATCGCCTCCAGCGTGCGTCCGACATAATTTTGCCGAGCTTCGTACGCCTCCATTCGAGTATGCAGACCTCGAAAGGCCCTGCCGAAATCTGGCTGAGCTTCCTCAGTGGGATCCATGGCCCAAGAATAATGTCAGGGAGCCGGGAGCTCCCTCCAGGGAGGTAGTCTGGATCAAGGAGGAAGCCCTCTTGAGGGAGCAAGGTCGCGGTATCCAAAGGGTTAAGCAGAATCAGTAGTAGTGGTCACAGGCAGGAGTTAACGAGGGCAGGCAGATCAGATGCAAATATCAAGAGTTCAGGCAGGGGGTCAGAACCAAGGTAGGAGCTAGAAACAGACTGGGAGCAGGATTTAGGCTGGGAGCTGGAAACAGGCTGGAATAAGGCTGGAATCAGGAATCAGGAAATACAAACAGGAACCCAGGATTAATGGCAGCAAATCCTATTCTTGGGCGCCGTCACAGTGTTTTGGGCGCCCATTTATGATGAGATCCCGGCACCAGAGATGACATCATCATACAGTGACGCTGCAGCCATGTGTTCAGCATGGGCGCTGCCATCTTGGATCTTCACTGTGACCGCCGGGAATGTAAACAGCGTCGTCGGATACTTCTGGGTCGGGTACGTCTGGCAGTCCTGACAATTAAGCACCCAGGCTATAATCATTTTATGTAGTGTTCCTGATTGTGCCCCCAATGGTTTTAATGCAATCATAATTGTGTATATGTACTATGACCATATGCTTACTGATGGTATATAAGGCTCTGATGGTTTTTACGGTTCTTTGCCTTTTTTGCACAGCCTAGGGTAATTTAATGTATATGTACTGCTATGTTTCTTTACTATATGTACTGTTGTAGATTGTGCTTACTGACACAACTAAGGGCATACATGTGCATGATCATGGGTTCTAGTGCGAACACAGGGCTATATGTAGTTATATAACTTTGCCTGATTTTACTTACCAATATATTTTAGAGTAACTGTAATACCCTGTGCTCACTCTTAGGCAAAGGACAAATACAGAAGACTTTTTTGATACAGTGCTGCTACATCAATTTTACCCAGTAGCCAACCGCATGTTCTTTGTCTTTGGCCTACTTTTTAGAGAAGGTGGAGTGCTGAGGGGCCTGGGTGGAGGTAGGTTCCAGCAGGTGTAGTACATTTTAGGAAGTTTTTCAATAGCTCACTCTAGAAGTAGGAGGCAGGTTCAGGGTAGTTAGTAGAGCAGTCAAAAGGTTCCAACAAGGATGCCAGTAAGGGTTAGTCCTCTATAATGTCAATGCTGGCAGTATAAGAACTCAAGCAGTTAGGCTCAGAGATTCCTCGAGCATGGAAGAATGTGAGCTTCACTAATTCTGGGTTTAGTGAGTATTATCTCTGGTTTGTTGTAAACACTATGGGGCAGATTTATCAAAGGTCGAATTTGGAAAAAAATACTTCGAAATTCGACCATCGAATTGAAATACTTAGACTTCGAAGGATTTCAGTGATCGATCGAATGATTTTTCTTTGACTTCAAAAAACTTAGAAAAATACTCTAGAAGGTCCCCATAGGCTAACATAGCACTTCGGCAGGTTTAATTTGGCGAAGTATTGATGTCAACGTTTTTTAAAGAGACAGTACTTTTATTATCGAATGGTCGAATAATCTAAGTATTTTTACTTCGAATCAAGGTCGTAGTAGCCTATTTGATGGTCAAAGTATCAAAAAAATTACTTCGAAATTCAAAGTTTTTTCTTCACAAATTCACTTCGACCCTTAGTAAATCTGCCCCTACATCTGAAAAGTAAGAGAAACATCTAAGGGATGAAAGTATTTGAGTAACTGTGAAGTGTTTCATGTTTCTACTATCAGATCAGCACAAGCAAGAGATTCACAAGAGATTGTGAAGAAACACTAGTGCCCAAGATATTTGAAAGTTCACATTTTGTGCATGAATTCAGTGTGGTTAGCCCTTAATCTAACTGTATATAGAAGGCCTACCTGAGAGAAGAGTCACACATGCTCCACAGGGATCGACAAGTGCTCTACCGAGAGCTGAGATCAGTTTGACCAGGTCTGAGGGTAATTAATAGCTGAAAATAACCACTGTTCAAAAATGTGTTTCATATACACATTCAAAAATGAATGCTGGGCAAGATTAAAGTGCTACAGGTAGCCATGACAGAGGATACAAATAACATAATATGATGCATATGATTATTTGATGTAAAAGCACATGTACGCTAGCGTTTGTCTCTTTCGCTAGAGACGTTATGTCTGCGCCCGTTAAATCGGCAAAGTGCCTGAAAGCAGTAAAGCTGGCAAATCGTCGCCAGCGTTACTCACTTTGCCCTTTAGTAAAACTACCCGATAGGCTCCTGTCTGCTTGCTGTTACTATGAATTAAGAATAAAGGAATCAATGTTAAAAATTTTATAGTTTAATTCAAGTTAATTTTGCCTGACTAGCACAATAATAGAATTTAAATAGAGTCAAATTATTTCTTAGGTTGACACATGTTCTTTAATTCAATTAAATGCGGTCTTACTGAATTGGAGTAATAATATCCAAAGTCCAAACAAGCCCTTTACTGTATGCAAAAGTACAACCACAAGGCATTGTTAGGGAAACAGTCAATATCCTTTAAATTCTCTGCTTTGCCCTGTGCCATATAAAAACGAGTAAAATATCTTCGTAGGAGAAAAAATAACGAAACTAACTCTCTGATTATCCAGCATTTTACAAGCAATTATATCACAAAAGCGACATGATTTATTACTCAACAGAGGCTACGTCTCTGTGATCAGCTCCGCTGTGTGCCTCCCTGGGGCAATTAAGAAATGTAAATGGCTTCCTATGGAACAAAAGTTAACCAATAAAATGCAGAGTACAGTTATTTTTTTTTCAAGACTATGCATTAGTGAGCCCAAGTTAATTCTAATGATTCTTCTCAATTACTCGGTCACTACATGTTTTGTTGCATAATGGTTACTGGGAAGATCCTTCATTTCTTTGGCTTCTTTTTAACCAATGCTTGGTGATCTGAGCACAAACACACTGTCTAAGCTTTTCAACTTTGTATTTCGGGGACTAGATTTGTGCATATGGTCGGATTCAGAATAATAAAAGAAAGAATACAAAAAACTAAGAGGAACTGAAATGTTAAGAGACTGCAAAGCAAATAATGCAGGCAACAATGCATAAGGATTACTGACAGATGAAAAGGAAAGACTTGGGGAAGTCACTGAAATGCCAAGAGAAAGGGTTGAAGGAGAGAATACAGAAAGGTAATGAGAAGAGGAGGGTGAACTAAATGGCAGCCACATGCCGAATAACTATCAACTTCAGACCGGAACAATTTGTCAGAGGCTGTAACTCTAACTGCAGCCGTCCCTCAGAGCCAATCAGTACACGGTACTGACGGCTTTTTTACGATGTCACATAAAAAGCCGCAAAATGAAAACTCCTGGGCAGCTAAAATAGACTGCAGGGCGTCAGCCTGCAGAGGGCTTTATGACTCGTGCCTGAGCTTTACGACCCTTTAAAGCTCAGAAGCTTCACAGAGCAACTCTAGGAGTCAGACAGAATAAACGCTTAGCCAAGGGGCAGTGTTAAACCTAGTCAAAATGTTTTTTTCTAAAAGTCCTTTGACCTTATGGGTAACTTGAAGGTCTCTCAAAATATTCCTTAAATCTCATCAGAGTCTAGAAATGCAGCCATGTTAATGTAATCTTTAACAGGATTGTTAACAGCTGAGAGCAAACAAAACAAGAGCATTGTATTCTTGCAGAGATATTGTACATTTACAATTATGCACTGTATGGAAATGCCTGAATGCTGCTGTCCTTGCATTAACTTTTTAAGCAGAAAATGACAAGGTCAATACCAAGCTATAAGGCACATATAAGTTAAAGGGAATCTGTCGTCATTTTAAACTTTTTTTTTTGCATTTTTATAAAAAACACACATCCATAAACACTGTCTGGCAAATAAAATGTTAATCCACAAATCCATGCATAAGTTATTTTAGTTTTTATTTTGTCATGGGGGCTTCCATTTCTGCTCATTACACATTCATCCTGTGCTGCTCTAACAGCAGGCACAGCATTACCTGTGTGCTTGGAGGCAGCCACTCTGTAATGAAAAGCCAGGTCACACTACGACAGGGGTCCCCAACCTTTTTTACTCGTGAGCCACATTTAAATGTAAAAAGAGTTGGAGAGCAACACAAGCATGAGAAAGTCCATGGGGATGTCAAATAAGGGCTGTGATTGGCTGTTTGGTAGCCCCTCTATGGACTGGCAGCCTCCAGGAGGCTCTGGTTGGCAGTGCATCTGGTTTTTATAAAACCAAAACTTGCCTCCAAGCCTGGAATTCAAAAATAAGCTCCTGCTTTAAGGTCACTGGGAGCAACATCCAAGGAATTGGTGAGCAACATGTTGCTCGCGAGCTACTGGTTAGGGACCACTGCACTACGACATGAGAATCTAGCTGTACACTCCCCCTCCCCTCTCTGCCCTTGCGTGTTATGTCTGGAGGAGAGAGGTCACATGGTTTGCAGGGAAGCAATTACTTTCACTTTCCTACGTTCTGCTCTACAGCTGCACTAGCAGCCCCTTCTCCCACAGACACTATCAAAGCTCCTGCCGTTCTGTAAGTTTGTTCTCTGCATTCCTTTGGAGGGGGGAGGTTTCTCTCCTTGCTGCCTTCCTAGTTTGTTTTACTGGTTACTAGATGAGGTAAAGGAGCTGTGAGTTCCCTCTGCTATCCACCCAGCGCCGATTCGGACCTAAGTGCCGCCTGAGGCGGCTCCTGCAATGCCGCCCCCCTCGCCGACTTACTTGTCGGGAGGGGAGGCAGGAACACTAATGCGGAGAGCGCAATTGCGCTCTCTCGCATTAGTAAAGCCGAATTTCCGGTTTAAAAACCGGAAATTCGGCTCTTAAAGGTGCAGGAGCGGCTCTTTGCCGCCCCTGGAAACCGCTTCGGCGTTGCTGCCTGAGGCGAGCGTCTCAGCTCGCCTCATTGGCGGCGCGCCCCTGTATCCACCTCACACACACCTTGCTCCTTTCCTGCCTGCAATACTTCTTTTTTCATTAACTACTTACTGCCTCCTTTCTCCTGAGCTATTTTAACCCTTCCTAGACTTCCTCCTAAGTTTTCCTGGTTTTCAAGTATGTCTTCCTTATTTTATCCTTTTTTTCTATTCCCTGTCATCAGTCCTGGGAGTGTACTCCTGTGTTTCTGCCATTCATTTTTCTGTAAACAAATATAATAAACTATCTATATAAAATATTTTTTCCAGTGCCCAAAATTAATTGTGTGTGTGTATATATATATATATACTGTATATATATATATATATATATATATATATATATATATATATATATATTTATTTTTGAAACATAAGTGGGGGCAGTGATCACAGGACTATCTTATTTCAGTCCTTCTGAAGTGGTGTCAGTGAGAGCTTATCTTGATTCCTGCTTATTGTTCAATTGACAGGCTCAGCAGACAAGGCTCTATTTACATTACAGCAGCTTGTAGGAGGGAGGGGTAATGACATCACTCCAACTTGCAGTGCAGCAGTAAAGTGTGACTGAAGTTTATCAGAGCACAAGTCACATGACCTGAGGGCAGCTGGGAAATGTCAAAATCTCTAGCCCCATAGCAAATTTTAAAATTAGATCCATTTCTTGTTTTGAAAAAATGGATTTCAATGCAGGATTCTGCTGTAGTAGCACTATTAACTGATGCATTTTGTAAAAAACATGTTTTTCCATGACAGTATCCCTTTAAAAATTGAAACTTCAGATATGGACAATCCCCATGGCTTTGACCAAGATCAGTTAGCTGACCACATTCTGCAGATAGGTTCTTAAGTGGATGCACATACTGAGAAACCAGCCTTTAAAGTTAGAACGTTGGAATCGATAAAGAGTACCAGCCCCATAAAAATGATATTTAAAGGAACACATTTTTCAGATGCTGCAATAGTGAATGACAAAACTTGAAAATTATACAATGTTATATAACACACACATTATAATATTCTTGCTCACTACCACCATTTTTAATAATACAGATTTTGCAAAAGTGGCAATCAGAATCATCAACAAACTCAGAGCTGGGCCAGGCCCCAAAGCAAGGTCACCTGCTGACCTTCCCCCCCCACCTGCTCACCAACAACATCTCATTCCACCGCCAGTTAGTCAACCAGCTTGCTGCCACTCTAGTTACTTTCTTCCTTCCCATGTATGCCATGCTTTCACAGTACTTACATAGCCGAAGAAGGCAGCTGTGGTAGCACCCCTAGGAATTGTGCCTCTTCTACCTACGCCTAATTCTAGGCTTGAACAAAGTACACGCTAGTACCCCCCAGTAGCACCCCCAAGGAGTTGTGTCCTAGGCATATGCCTCTTCTATCTATTCCTAGTTCCAGGCCTGAACAAAGTACATGCTATAAAACACTTGAATGCCATTTGCTATCCTTGTAGAGTAAACTAGAAAAATAAAATAGATCAGTATATCAAGAAAGTTTTAACTGGTTTCTCACCTTTAGACCAATTGGAAAGGATAGAGTTACAATGTCTACCCCAAATGTAATCTGAATTCAGGGGTCAATCTAGTATATATTGTATACATCTTACAGTTAACCAATATAATATGTAGTAAACACTCAGTTGCAACATTGCTCTGGCTAAGTCCACTGCATAATAACTACAGTGCCACGCACACTGTAACTCTTTCTTGGTCTAAAACTTTCTAGTTACTATGAAATACAAGGAGTAGTACTCATCATTAGTTGTAGCTTTAAGTTGTGAGTTCTGTATCTTTTGCTAGCTATTTTACAGACACTAATGTGTAATTTTCTCGTACCCCATTTATGGGGTTCCTGATCTCAGAATTTCACTTAAGATCAAATACCCTGGAACTTTTAACAGATTAAATATTAATGAGACTCCGTATGTAGAGAATGTTGTAAAGGCAAAGTAGGCCCAAAACAACTCCATGTAAATTAAGAAATTAATAACAGATGGCCATATGAACCATCACTAGATGTAATGCTGGCCACACTGTAAATGGCAATGCTCATCCTAGAGAACATGCAAGTGTTGCTGGTAAAATATTGCTAGTCTATCTTTTTGGAACCATGGCTATGTTTGGCTGCAAAAAAAGCATCCAGTTTGTTTAATGACATTTAAATACAGTACTAGTACTGAAAGATATTTAATCTAATTGTATCTGTTAAAGGAGAAGGAAAGGCTAAATTTAAGTAAGCTTTATCAGAAAGGTATATATAAATACTCCAGTAAACCCTAAAAGTAATGCTGCTCTGAGTCTTCTGTTAAAAGAAACACAGCATTTCTTTCCTTTTATTGTGTACACATGTGCTTCTGTATCAGACTTTCTGTTTCAGCTAAAACCTCCAGGTCTAGAGCTTGAGCATGCTCAGTTTTCTCCTCTCTCCCTTCCCCTTTCTCCCCTCCCTCCTCCCCTTCCTGCTGTAATTTGAGCCCAGAGCTATGAGTGAGCACGGAGAGACTCAGACAGGAAGTGATGTCACAGCAATCTAATATGGCAGCTGCTATTCCTAAACAAACAGATAGTGACTAGAGCTGTTTAGTCAGGTGTGGTAAAGCATTCTAAAGAATAAAAATGGTGTTCTAGCTTGCACTATTGTGGCTAATCTATTGGCAATAAATTGCCTTGTTAGCTTTCCTTCTCCTTTACAGATAAGCTACAAATTCTAGGACTAAAGTCTCACCTGGTGTTTTCAGGCACTGCCATATTTCCACTGGCAGAAGTTGCCCGGAACCTGTTATTGGGTTTTAAGCGAACTGTCTGGCACTACTATTTCTGGTGGTTTTCAGAACATTTGAGAATTTTTTGCCTGTAGCAGGCAATGTCCATGAAACTTTGACAGACAGCCCAGACTATTTCTGTTGGTGATTTCACCAGCAGAATTATACAATACAATTTATGTTAACCAAGCACATCAAAGTCCATCTATAGTGTTTTTTAAAATGTTTCTAGTAGTCTTAAGGCATGATCACCTGTATTACATAAATAACCCCCCCCCTCTTATATTGGAAACCCCAGATGCCAAGCATACATCCATACATATATATTAATATTTTACACTTGTAATTTCATTTATGGTAACAGTTATTGTGAACATTTGTTTTCCTTTGTAAAGCTGAGAGATTGACCTAGAACTTGCTCTAGTAAAAGCAAACAGGATACAGTAGGTACCACCTGGGTTGATTTTATATTAGCCACAGAATGACAGTACCAGTCTGGAAGTACATTATTCTATTACCCATTTAATTTTTTGTTGTTAATGTTCCTTTAAACAGAAGTTTTATTATAGATATGGGATCTATTATTCAGAATGCTTGGGACCAGGTGTTTTCCGAACAAGGGGCCTTTCCTTAAAGGAACAGTAACATCAAAAAATAAAAGTGTTTTAAAGTAATGAAAATATATTGCAGTGTTGCCCTGCACTGGTATAACTGCTTCAGAAACACTATTATTGTTTATATAAATAAGCTGCTGTGTAGCAATGGGGGCAGCCATACAAAGAAGAAAAAGCTCAAGTTACACAGCAGATAGCAAATAAGCTCTGTCTGTCTAATGGTGTATCCGTTTTTCAATTTCCGCCATTGCTCCACAGCAGCTTTTTTATATGAATTATAGTAGTGTTTCTGAAGCAAACAGATCAGTTTTACCAGTGCAGGGCAACAGTACATGATATTTTCTTTACTTTAAAACACTTAAATTTTTTGGTGTTACTGTTCCTTTAAAGGAAAACTATACCCCCAAAATGAATAGTTAAGAAACAGTTTATATTAAATGAAGTGGTATATTAAAGAATCTTGAAGAAAATATTCGTAGCAGGGGATGCAGGTATATATGGCCCTGGCCTAGCCACACGCCAGTATTAAATCTCAGAGAAGAAAGTATTGCCAATACCTGTATTTGATTTACACGGGGTGCTCCCACTTTTATTCAAGGTGCTTCCAGACACTTAACAATGGATCAAACGTTTCGGGACCGCATGGCCCTTCCTCAGTGAGGAAGGGCCATGCGGTCCCGAAACGTTTGATCCATTGTTAAGTGTCTGGAAGCACCTTGAATAAAAGTGGGAGCACCCCGTGTAAATCAAATACAGGTATTGGCAATACTTTCTTCTCTGATATTAAAGAATCTTACCAAACTAGTATATATATTTAAGTTAATATTGCCCTTTTACATCCCTTGCCTTGAACCACCATTTTGTGATGTTCTCTGTACTGCCTCAGAGATCACCTGACCAGAAATACTACAACTCTAACTGTAACAGGAAGAAATGTAGAAGCAAAAGACATAACTCTGTCTGTTAAATGGCTCATGTGACCTAACATGTATGGTCTGTATGGTTTGTTTGTGTGCACCGTTAATTCTAGGATCCCAGGGGCGGCCCTTATTTTTTAAAATGGCAATTTTCTATTTATGATTACCCAATGGCACATAGTACTATAGAAGTATATTATTATGAAAATGGTTTATTCAATATATTTTTATAGAGACTTACATTGTTCAGGGGGTATAGTTTTCCTTTAATTATTTGGATTTGGCTAGGTAATTATGAACAATTAATTTGGTTTTAATTTTAATGTGCATCATTCCTTAAACGTCTGTGAGTACCCCCCTATACAAGTCCTCACGGTATAAGGCTCGAGATAGTGGTTAATGAATCACAAAGATACGCTTGAGTGGATATAAGGGACACTTTATTTATTATATAAGTTAATCACAAAAGGTGTGTGAATACATCTGGAAAATACTACACCATATTGGCGAAAATCTCTCTTCTCTGTCTTATTCTTTTCTCTGTGAGCCTGACCTCGTGCTGCAAGCGCTGGTTTTCAGTTTTAAAATTTTGGATCCCAATTAATTTGGTTGTTCTATACAGCTTGTATATAAGACATTTTGCATATTTCATTCTAAGAAAAAATTACCATGCATTTCTATATTACCGGTATTTTTATTTTACGCAGTGCAGAGTTTAGCAGATTCACACATTCACCCAGCAAGCTGCATAATAAAGAACTTTGTAGCATAGTTTGCACAGCAGACTAGGAAAAAAATCCTTTTGGGCACACATTGTACTCTGCTGCAATAATCATTTATAGGTGTTCTTCCTGTAAAGGAAAAACACAATATCACAAGTTCTTACTTTTAACTGACTTTTATTGGATGTGTTAAAAATTTGTCAAATATCATACAGTGTGTTTGTATTTTGGTAGTAAAGCACTGCAAATATCATTATGTCTTATTTTTATCACATAAGTACTGCCCCAAAAATGCATGGTAAAGAAAAGTCAGGTAAACCTGTATTTTTGTTAATGTGACATTATAATTGGAGAGTAACATATATACTAAGGCTAAAAAATAAATCCAGCATTTGAAAATACTTGTTGGATAACTCACAGTGAATGAATTATTTATTAATCATAACACATTCTATTTGATGTTAAAATGTCTGTGTAAAAATAAATAAATAAATAAAAACAAAAAATAAATATATATATATATATATATATATATATACATATATATATATATATATATATATATATATATATATATATCATCATCAGCTATACCAGGAACGAATTCAAAAACCACTAGAAATATTTGATATGATACATCTGAAAATGTTTACTGATCTTTGTAACGTCACCTAGTTGGTCTTAAAAAAAAAAATCATATTTTTTTTCTCTCTCTTCTGCCTCTTTTCTGATTTCAGATGGGGGTCACTGACTCCCTGACTGCTCTTGGAAGCTACCACTGTATATTGCTACTTTTTATTACTTATCTTTCAAATGGTTGCTGGTGTCCAATTTAAACTAGCAACCAAGGCTAGTTTAATTTGGGCACTAGTAATCAGATACTGTAGCTACTGAAATCTGTTGAACAGAAAATGTAATAATCCAAAAAACAAAAAAAATTAAGCCTGAATGCAAACTGCATAAGAATATCACTGTGACAACAATTTTTTTCTGCATATTTTATGAGGTGATATTTTCAATGTTCGCCAAGTCTACCCAAAGTTAATCTATTGAACTAGTTCAATCCTTAATTTTCCCGGTACGCATTCCTTAAACCTAACTGCTACACCATTGGAAGGCAAAGGGCTAAAGGGTAGATAAACTCTGCATAAAACTGTAAAATTGTCCAACTGTACCCTAGTTCTCTATAGGTGGCCAAAACATTAACAAATGCTAGGGAATGTTAGTGTTATATTAGATATACAGTTAATTGTGATACAGTAGATTCTTTTTTCTTTATGAAGGAAACTTCCTGCAGCCTCTTAATTTGATAAATCACTTGGCACATTACCCAAACCAGCAAATAATTCTTAAGTGTGTTTGCATGTGGCACATTTGTGAGAGAAGAGTTCTAGTTAACTACAACTGTATATCATACCTCCCAACTGTCCCATTTTCTGCGGGACGGTCCCAATGTTGACAGCTCTGCCTGCAGTCCAGGGTTTCTGTAACATACCGTGGTGGTCTAGTAGGGGGACGGCGGGGACGCCGCGTGTACTTCCTCCAGCGCCAGTCAATTAAGGGCATGCGCGGCACGCCTCTGCTGTTTATATAAGCGCATGCGCGCTGGCGTCAACACGCAATGGCGCGAAAAATTTAAATATTTAAAGGGCCATCATACTGGTTCTCATTGCCCGTTATAGGAGTTTGTTCCTGGTGCTTCTGAGCTTTGAGCTAAATCTGTCTGAACCTGTTTTGATTCCTGTTGTGACCCCTGCCTAGCTTTTGACTTTTCTGACCTCTGGATCCTGACCCTTGCCTGAATACCGACTACCTCTTCTGCTAAATCTCTTCTGATTGATATCCCGGTTTGACCCTTGCCTGCCTGATTACGCTGATTCTCTGCCTGCCTCGACCCAGCCTGACCTGACTACTCTTTTGCCTAACGCCTTGTACTACGACCTTCTGCCCAAAGACTCTCGCTAACAGTCGTGCCCCTCTGCCTATCCAGAACCTTTAGCCATTTAACCTCTCGTTTAAGTCCTGGTGGCATCCAAGTAGCTGAGGGCTCCTCCCGAGGCCAAAGGCGGTCACACTACAGATGAAGCACGAGCCAAGACCAGGGTGCTTGGCATTTGTTCTGGTGTTGGGTGCCGGTCGTAACAGTTTCTAACTGAAATGTTCCGAGTTTCTTTTTGACCTCTTGCACTGATGGCAAAAAAATATACAAAGTTTCTTAAACTTAATTAAAACATGAGCCCAGAACATTGTACAGCTGCACTTCAATACATTTGTAACAATTTAAGGTAAGCAAAGAAAAAATTGTAATAATTTAAGATAAGCAAGTATCTTGGGTAAGTATCATTAGCAAAACTGTTATAACTTAAAATATGGTCCTAAAACTCCCATAAATATGTTCAAACTTTTCTAACCTGACATATTTTGTAAAATGGACATGGTAATTAGGGAGTGTGGCCATAAAATGGGCATGAAAGTCATTTTTTGTTTTTGTCCCTCTTTACATTTTTCAGAAGTTGGGAGGTATGCTGTACATTACTAGTCCATTCTTGTGAAAATAGGTGGTTTCTTTCTGATACAACCTATTTAGAAGTGTATTGAATTTTTGTATAATACATCATGTTGTTTTATTCCATATAGATTGTATCTGCTTGCACCTGCAACACGCTTTTGAATAAGAAATAACCATGTATCAATTACAAACATGGATAATATTGTATTTCAATTTATATTTATGTTTACTTTTTTTTATAGAAAAACACACAACAGTATTTTAGACATCAAAATGGAGATATTGTAAGAAAGGATTTATGGGGATTGATTTGTATCTTTTCTGTGAATTGTGGTGAAATAAGCAAAAGATAATGTGAGATAGCATCTTGACATTTGTTTTAGTGCTGTAGTTAAGCATGTTGTGTGCATTGCATATTTATACCTTACTACTTTTGATCCAGTGGTTTCTAACCTGAGCATGAACATCTACTCTAACAAGTAGTAATAAACAACTGCCATACTATAAATGTACTTTAACTTCACATTAACATAACTACTGTATTTGGAATTGTCACAGGCAAATAAATTAAAACAAGCTAAATTAAGCGTAGAAATTGTAAGAATTATTAATGATATGTCCAGTGACTGCTTCCCGCACTGGTATAAAGCAAATGTTTAAAATGTAAACAATGAAGGCCACACATATGAAGCCCAAACATTCCAAGTGGAATCTTTACAAACTTCAACATGATCAGACTGGACAAATGGGTAAGACCACGGACTAACAACAAAATGTGTGGGATATGAACACTGAGGATAGATTTCCCTATGGATATTTAGGCAGCATTACATATATGTAAGGGGCCACAATAGCAGTATATAAGACTTATTAATTGATTGATCAATGGAGGAGGCAGATCACTGGGTTAGTTACACAACACCAAACACCTCAAAGAAGGACACAATAGTAACAACATGAATTAAGTGTTTCTTTATTAATTTGAATATAAAATCCACTTATATGAATATAAGTGGATACAAAGTATACTTGCTATATCAACAATGTAAGTTACTGTTACTAGGTGTCTTGTTTTTAACTTTGTACTTATAATGTGCATAATATGAAATGTTTTTAGTATAGAAATGAGTTTGTAATATGAGTAGTTTAGTATTATATCGTAATTAGCCAAGAAGCTAATCAATTGATATCATTTCAGCTGTTGTGTTTCCCGCCAGTTAGTAGTTATAAGGCATGTACATAGACAGATTTAGTACTTTGAGAAAGGCCTTGGAGTAGGCCGAAATGTTAGTCCTAAGCTGTGTTTTTTTCCAATAAAAATGTTTCATAATTTTAAGCCTTGTGAGTGCTGATCTTAATTAACACTTTTATACGTGAGTGCTGGCTCTACTCTTGTTTTTATATATATATGTGTATATATATATATATATATATATATATATATATATATATATATATATATATATATAATTATATAATTTCCCCCTATATAAATTGCACTAATGTACAAATCATAACAAAAGTCTCTAAATCTGAAGAGACAGCATGTTTCTCGAACAATAAACATGAGCTACACTTCACAGATAATGGAATAATGGATAATGGAATTGACGATGATCTTATTTGTACAGTTTGTACATCAGTCTGTGCAGATCAGATTACCACAATTTTCACCAAGTCAATAAATACCTACATAGAAACTATCCCTATGTCTTAAGGGAGATAATGATCATGTTCTAGATATTTTTAATGATAAATCCTCACATTAAATGGAATCGTGAAATGAGGTCCCAAACATGCTCACAGTGGATCATTATTACCCTAATGACATGGGATCTGCTGACATTGCCCATCATCACTGAACAGCATAAATGTCACGTTGACGCTAAAAATAATTGGTAGATATACCAGAGTATTTCTAAATTATACATTATGATTGAAATTATGGGGTATTTAAATCCTGGGAGTCCCATGACCTGTATAAAAGCACTCTGCCTGTGGCCTCATGTTTTTAGACAGTCATGGAACACCTTAGTGACTTCTAATATCCAATCGGGAGTACACTTTTCCTTCTATTGTTATCAAAGGTTGACAGACAGTTTGGTCACATTTTGCCTGAGGAGAACTCTAAAAATATTACACAACTTTATCCAAAAGCCAATTAAGATAAATTACTTGATCCTTCTTGATTGTTACGCTGTTGCAAGCAGGGTGTGCATCCTGATATAAACACCTTGCAGTTATTGCTGGATCATCTGCCTGATACTGACTCAGTGACTTTTAATTGGTATAATACTTTATATGTATTCCACCCAATTCTGTAACCCCATAAGAAACAAGCCATTATGTGCTGCAGTAATGGTGCCCTAGGCAACCCAACCAGCTACTCCGCTCCTCCAACTTCATGCACGGGGGGGGGGGTTTCACGTGCGCACCAGACAGCAACTCTATGTGCATGCACCTAGCAGATGGCAGGACGGGGGAGAGTGACAGATGGGAAGGGAGGAAAAGGAGAGCGAAGGAGAGACAGAAAGAGGGGAGCAATCATGGACTAGGGGTAGGCAGAAGATAATTTAAGACGTACCTGCCCAGCGTCCCCCTATCATTGCACCCTATGCCGATGACTCTTCCCGAGTTCCTGACGAGTAATGGACATAGGCTTAACCTCTTTCACTAAGACGAGAGCAAGGAGCTCCTAAGTTTGTCATTTTTCTGTTTGTTAATCATCCTTTAGACTGCAGGTTTCACAGTATTTTACTTTTTGAATGTTTACTTTTTTATATAAAATAAGTCTTTGGAGTTGATCCCCTATATGTAATAGGGATGCACCAATTCGACTGTTTGGAGATTTGGCTGAATTTCAAATCTTTATAGGGGAGGTTTAGACCTAGTCTACATTTCAATAGCCCCAATGAGAAGAAATATTTTTCTAATCTAGCACTAGGGCTGATCCATGGCTTATCAGGTCTGTAGCTTCAAAACAGAACATTTAGAATAACTTCGCACAAATGTTTTTTCTCACTGGGGCTATTCAAATGTAGAATGTGGTCTTAGGTAAACATCCCCTTTAATTAAGGATTTGGGCATATCTAAATCCCAATTTTTGTATGCAAATGACAGCCTGGCAGGGTAAAAAAGAACCACACACGTAGTATGGGAGGGGGGATGCCATTTCCTTGTTAGTGGTTGAAAGGTCAAATGATTAAGGATTCAGATTTGATTCAGCCCAGCACTTGGATTCCAAATCCAAATTCTGTCCAAATCCTGGATTCAGTGAAGCCCTAATATGCAATTAAAGGCACATATGGGGGAATGTAACATGCTTCCAGGCAAAGTTTGCAACCAAATTGCTTTTGTGAACGTTCCCAGTGTATGTAATAAAATATTGCAAACCATTTTTTGCGACAAACATTTAACTAAACTCCAGGGCAGGTGTTAAAGGTTTGCAATGTGCAATTAAGATTCACATTGCAATAAAAGCCTAGTGAAGAATATCACATTGCGACAGGCAAATTTTTACTCTCAAAGTTTTGCTCTTTGTGAATTTTATAACATTTCCCACATTTAACCAAGGTACAGTAACCCATAGGAACCAATACAATGGCTGGTTTCAAACAGATGTTTCAACGGTACCTGTTAAGACTTTAGTTGTTAATTGTTTCCACCTATTGTGGCAATCTAACATCCCCCACACAGAATCAATATAACAGTCCTTTACACTTTCGTTTGGGAGTGCAGCCTTTTTTCAGCAGGATTTGGATTTGGCCAAATCCAAGTGCCTGGCCAAACAAAATTCTTTAAAAACATGTGACTTTTCATCACATTAACAAAGGATATAGCATTTTTCCCCCCACCTGCTATGTACGCAGTTCTTTTTAACTCTTGCATGCCATCATTTGCATATCCAAATAAGGGTTTTAATTCAGTTCTAGATTCAGTCAAATCCTTCACTAATAATTCAGGATTCAGCCGAATCCCAAAATAGCAGAATCAGTGCATCCCTTCCCTAGTTATTACCAATGCAACCACATCTGCAATAATTACATGTTCCACTCTCCACGTTTAACTGATCAGTAAATTTATCTGTGTGAAGTTATCATGGAAATGGTAATGGTTTGTATGGTTTTGGCATATGGTATATATTATAATGTTTAATCTGTTGGCTATTGTGGAGGTATACTGTGTTGCTTAGAAAAAAAACTTCATGCTTCCTTTCAGAAATTGTGGTTTTCCCTGCCACAACCCTGTCCTCTCCCATGCTGCGCATTCTACACTTCTTCTGGCCTTCAAGCATTTCCCCTCCACCCCCAACCCTTCTCTCTGAGTTTTCTTCCTTTTGCATGATTTGACGGGCCGGAAAGCAGCTGGCAGAACTGTCTCTGTTGGTAATGAATGAGAAAAAAACTGCTCAGTCTCTACTGCGTTTGAGTAAAATGTATCTTTTCGTGTCCTTTTTGCATGCTGGGAAGCAACGGAGCTGTGAAAACCAAAGCACTGTATCTTCTCTTATCTCAGCAATTACTACACCTCCACTAGGGAAAACTGAAATTACACAGTATTGCTCCCATTTAACCCCTTCAAGGTTAGGAAGCCATTCCATCCCCCACGCTGGATCATTCCTGTGCTGCTGCTGCTAGGCTTTCGGTTTTAACATAAAGAAGAAGAAAACAGTATGGAATGCTTGTTTGAAGAAAATTGTGCAACCCTCCAACCCTTTATTATTCAATTTCTCTGTCACCTATAAAGTTATGATATGGAATGCATGCTCACATTCTCAAACTATCTACCTGTGGCCACTGTGGTTTAGACCATGTCTTTAATTGTATTTAATGTATTCTTCAATGCTCTGGATCTCAACATTCGGTTTTTCAGCATACTGGAAGATCTTTATCCTAAAAGCAATAGCTTCTATTTCATGTCTATTTCAAATGCATCACTTCAGTGTTCAGATGGACTTTATTACATGTTATGTTTATTCGAGTCATCTGACTTGACCCAGAGGTCACCCGAATTTTATCTCTGTGAGCATGCAGCGCCTAGACTATACTCTGCAATCCAGTTGCAGGCAACACTGAGAAGCATAACCATCATGCAGTCATGCCTCCTAAACCGCCCACCAGCTAGAGAAAAGGGGCTTGCAACCTCATTCCACAGAAAGTGTACACCAACTAATTGGCATTTAATAAGAAAGCTCTCTAGGGCCTTCCATCCATTAGAATGCAGTCGACATGTCAGCAGATCTGGGAGGGATGCATTGTCTCTGGCTGCTTGTGCTAAGGGCTGTATTCATATTAATTAAGCATCTTAAAAACTTCAGATACAATTAAGATATTATTCCAGAAGAGGCAGCCTTTCCCTGGTGTCAGGTTCTAATTACACTGCAACCAAGCTTATCTCTTGATAAACCTCAATAATTGCTCATTAACTGATTATTTGATATTGAGTTAACAACCAATAACCGCCTGATCAAAGCACAATTACATTCTGTGGGAAGCACTTCATTTACTGGCAGAGTCTGCCTCTCTTTCTGCTGCCCCCCCTCCCTTCTCAGTTTTGTTCTGCAGAAAGTGTACCAGTTTTCCGCTTAATCCTGTCAGTTCCTCTTTCTTATCACATACTTCTCTATTGCCCCATTACACATACTTCTCTATTGCACATACTTCTCTATTGCCCCAGCTGTTTTACCAAATGATATTAAGCAACACATTGTAGAGTCTATGTTATTAATTTTAGGTTTTCATGAAAGTGATAATATAAACTTATATTCACACCATGTTAAAGGTCCCCCCTGGTCCTATACTTCAGAAACTTTCCCAGGCCTCTCTGTTGCAAATCAACAGTAACAGAGTAGTAAGAGTAAATTGTTTGACTATATTATACTGTGTGATATGCAAGACTGCCCATGGGGGTTCCTGGGAAAAGTAAGTGAAACTGTAATGATATTTTTACTTTACAATTTTCTGGGCTGGTGCTTTTCTTCTTAAAAGGAGTACTGGCCTGGTGAAAAAACTTATAGTTTCAGAACCAAGGACAGCACTCCTAGGATTTAAAGAACTGTCAAACAAAAATATAAATGCACAAAAAGAAAGGCGTATTATGTTATAGTTCAGTCTCAGACAGGAACCTTCATCTAGAGTAAAAAACTTCCAGATGAAGGTTTTTGTGTGAGGCTGAAATGTTGAGTAATAAACCCTTCTTTCTGTACATTTTACATTTTTTGTTTGACAAACTAAAGGAGGTTCAAACTAGGTCAAAAGTTTGATTGTTCTAAACCAAACATTTTTTTTCCCTGTTTTGATCTGTAACTGGGATAATGAGTGCTAGTAAGATTGAAGGTCTGACTGAGTGCACAGTCGGCCATATGTATGCAGATTTGGAACAAGAGATCCAAAATGCTTACCTCTGTGGTGGTTGTGAGCAAATTGCCACT